>NC_092095.1:61256068-61358568 GCF_045679555.1 Salvelinus alpinus | reverse complement strand
TTGTGGTGCAGGAATGCAGCCCTGAAGCAGACAGAGGCACCGAGAGCGTCAGACCGCGTAAGGAGAACCACCGTTCACTAGGATTTACTGTAAGTGTGCTGACGTTGTCACAGCGTTGCTCACAGATTTCCAGGTTTGAGTTCATACCAAGTAATACGATGGCTGCGTAATGTAGGTTGTATGGTGTTACGCAATGAAAAGAACATGACCCATGTAGTGTGTAAACAGGAGATAACTGGATGTGCTGGTGAACCTCATCCTCTGCAATGATCCAGCTTACTACATGAGCTGGCAGGGCTTTATAACACCTGGCTTTACAGATGAAATGTCACAAACACAAACTATTAATGGTGGGGTTTTGCTGTTTCAATACAGAGCTCTGTGACCATGCTCTGTGACCATGCTCTGTGACCATGCTCTGTGACCAGGCTCTGTGACCAGGCTCTGTGACCATGCTCTGAGACCAGGCTCTGTGACCATGCTCTGTGACCAGGCTCTGTGACCATGCTCTGAGACCAGGCTCTGTGACCATGCTCTGTGACCAGGCTCTGTGACCAGGCTCTGTGACCAGGCTCTGTGACCATGCTCTGAGACCAGGCTCTGAGACCAGGCTCTGAGACCAGGCTCTGTGACCATGCTCTGTGACCATGCTCTGAGACCAGGCTCTGTGACCATGCTCTGTGACCAGGCTCTGTGACCAGGCTCTGTGACCATGCTCTGTGACCATGCTCTGTGACCAGGCTCTGTGACCAGGCTCTGAGACCAGGCTCTGTGACCATGCTCTGTGACCAGGCTCTGTGACCAGGCTCTGTGACCATGCTCTGTGACCAGGCTTTGTGACCAGGCTCTGTGACCAGGCTCTGTGACCATGCTCTGTGACCAGGCTCTGTGACCATGCTCTGTGACCAGGCTCTGTGACCATGCTCTGTGACCAGGCTCTGTGACCATGCTCTGTGACCAGGCTCTGTGACCAGGCTCTGTGACCAGGCTCTGTGACCATGCTCTGTGACCAGGCTCTGTGACCAGGCTCTGTGACCATGCTCTGTGACCAGGCTCTGTGACCAGGCTCTGTGACCAGGCTCTGTGACCATGCTCTGTGACCAGGCTCTGTGACCAGGCTCTGTGACCAGGCTCTGTGACCATGCTCTGTGACCAGTCTCTGTGACCATGCTCTGTTACCATGCTCTGTGACCAGGCTACTCCGTAATAGTTGGGTCTCTCATGAAATGGAGGCCCTACATAATTATTATCACCTTCTGTCAGTCCTCGTTCCTTTTTACTTAGTCCCCTAAAATACACACACACACACACACACACACACACACACACACACACACACACACACACACACACACACACACACACACACACACACACACACACACACACACACACACACACACACACACACACACACACACACACACACACACACACACACACACACACACACACACACATTGAATACCATCTGCAACAACTTAGTCCCTTTTGATCAGCAAGGGGTAATAATCAATGACCCATGCAAATGTGCTTACAAGTTAATGGCCTTCCCTTCCATCCACTGGCTTCAGATGTTGTGTTGTTTTTGAATGGCTCAGGGTAATTACCAACTCCATTTTGGGTCTGGATGCAGGAGGTAATTGTACCCGATGATTGTCCGTGAATCTCCAGTGCCATTATAATCTAATGTTAATAAAATTCACCCCAGTGACTGACTGCTAGAGGACAAGTAAAGCGACTTATCATAGAGGACACATTGGAGCGGTGGAAGCTATTGCCAAGAGCTGTTTGGGTTAGGACAGGAACTTTTGTTTTGACATTAAAACATCCTGGAATCATCATTACACCTGTTTTCTGAATAGAATAAAACACACAGAGCAAAGCTATTTTCTAATATATGCTATGTGTGTCAGAGATCATATAGATACATATTTACAGTATTTGAAGAGTCCACGTCTTTGGTCAGTCAGCAGTGACATCACTGGTGTCTTCCGTAATGAGGTCATCTGATTGGATGGATACTTCCTGACCTTGGTTATGTATTCACAGCATGCCACTCTCTCACACACACACACACACACACACACACACACACACACACACACACACACACACACACACACACACACACACACACACACACACACACACACACACACACACACACACACACACGCACACACACACACACACACGCACACTCGCACACACACTCACACAATCGCACACACACACAACAGGCACACCCACAAACACACACACACACACACACTCTCACACACTCTCACATACATACACACGCACGCATGCACGCACACACACACTCTCTCACACACATACTGTACACATGCACACACACACAGAGACACACACACTCACACACACACACACACACACACACACACACACACACACACACACACACACACACACACACACACACACACACACACACACACACACACACACACACACACACACACACACACACACACACACACACACACACACACACTCTCGAGCACACACACTCATACACACAACAGCCACACACACGTCAACAGCAGCAGAGGGCTTTATCACCTTAATGGGCTGTTAAACGTCATTATGACCCAACTGACTTAAGATAAAACATGACCAAGGTTATTGATTCAAGGTTGCCCGGCCTGTCACTCATGTCATTTAATGGCAATCAGACTTAAAGAGGAAAAATTCCATTAAAACTTTTATTGAGTGTTCGTCCAAAGGAGGATTGGAGGGGAGATCTAACTTAAGTCGTCCAGTTGATAGGTTAAAGAAAAGAAAAAAGTTTATAGCTGCTATTTATGGATATTGATTGTGATTGATTCTGTCGTCAGCATCATTATGGTTGTCTGGCTAGGGCATACGTGCAATCCGTTTCAACTTGTCTGCTGTGATTTTCACCTCTCTCGCTGTTGGATCTTTGCACCACTGGGGATCAATAACTAGACAGGACATCATGCTAGCTACCATTAGATAACAATTAGCTGGCATGCCCCATCTCTCTCTCTCAATTCAATTCAATTCAAGGGGCTTTATTGGCATGGGAAACATGTGTTAACATTGCCAAAGCAAGTGAGGTAGATAATATACAAAAGTCAAATAAACAATAAAAATGAACAGTAAACATTACACATACAGAAGTTTCAAAACAATAAAGACATTACAAATGTCATATTATATATATGCAGTGTTGTAACAATGTACAAATGGTTAAAGCACACAAGTTAAAATAAATAAACATAAATATGGGTTGTATTTACAATGGTGTTTGTTCTTCACTGGTTGCCCTTTTCTTGTGGCAACAGGTCACAAATCTTGCTGCTGTGATGGCACACTGTGGAATTTCACCCAGTAGATATGGGAGTTTATCAAAATTGGATTTGTTTTCGAATTCTTTGTGGATCTGTGTAATCTGAGGGAAATATGTCTCTCTAATATGGTCATACATTGGGCAGGAGGTTAGGAAGTGCAGCTCAGTTTCCACCTCATTTTGTGGGCAGTGAGCACATAGCCTGTCTTCTCTTGAGAGCCATGTCTGCCTACGGCGGCCTTTCTCAATAGCAAGGCTATGCTCACTGAGTCTGTACATAGTCAAAGCTTTCCTTAGGTTTGGGTCAGTCACAGTGGTTAGGTATTCTGCCACTGTATACTCTCTGTTTAGGGCCAAATAGCATTCTAGTTTGCTCTGTTTTTTTGTTAATTCTTTCCAATGTGTCAAGTAATTATCTTTTTGTTTTCTCATGATTTGGTTGGGTCTAATTGTGCTGTTGTCCTGGGGCTCTGTGGGGTGTGTTTGTGTTTGTGAACAGAGCCCTAGGACCAGCTTGCTTAGGGGACTCTTCTCCAGGTTCATCTCTCTGTAGGTGATGGCTTTGTTATGGAAGGTTTGGGAATCGCTTCCTTTTAGGTGGTTGTAGAATTTAACGGCTCTTTTCTGGATTTTGATAATTAGTGGGTATCGGCCTAATTCTGCTCTGCATGCATTATTTGGTGTTCTACGTTGTACACGGAGGATATTTTTGCAGAATTCTGCATGCAGAGTCTCAATTTGGTGTTTGTCCCATTTTGTGAAATCTTGGTTGGTGAGCGGACCCCAGACCTCACAACCATAAAGGGCAATGGGCTCTATGACTGATTCAAGTATTTTTAGCCAGATCCTAATTGGTATGTTGAAATTTATGTTCCTTTTGATGGCATAGAATGCCCTTCTTGCCTTGTCTCTCAGATCGTTCACAGCTCTGTGGAAGCTACCTGTGGTGCTGATGTTTAGGCCGAGGTATGTATAGTTTTTTGTGTGCTCTAGGGCAACGGTGTCTAGATGGAATTTGTGGTCCTGGCGACTGGACCTTTTTTGGAACACCATTATTTTGGTCTTACTGAGATTTACTGTCAGGGCCCAGGTCTGACAGAATCTGTGCAGAAGATCTAGGTGCTGCTGTAGGCCCTCCTTGGTTGGTGACAGAAGCACCAGATCATCAGCAAACAGTAGACATTTGACTTCGGATTCTAGTAGGGTGAGACCGGGTGCTGCAGACTGTTCTAGTGCCCGCGCCAATTCGTTGATATATATGTTGAAGAGGGTGGGGCTTAAGCTGCATCCCTGTCTCACCCCACGACCCTGTGTGAAGAAATGTGTGTGTTTTTTGCCAATTTTAACCGCACACTTGTTGTTTGTGTACATGCATTTTATGATGTCGTATGTTTTACCCCCAACACCACTTTCCATCAATTTGTATAGCAGACCCTCATGCCAAATTGAGTCGAAGGCTTTTTTGAAATCAACAAAGCATGAGAAGACTTTGCCTCTCTCTCTCTCTCTCTCACTCTCTCTCTCTCTCTCTCTCTCTCTCTCTCTCTCTCTCTCTCTCTCTCTCTCTCTCTCTCTCTCACACTCTCTCTGTATCTCTCTCTCTCTCTCTCTCTCTCTCTGTATCTCTCTCTCTCTCTCTCTCACTCTCTCTGTATCTCTCTCTCTCTCTCTCTCTCTCTCTCTCTCTCTCTCTCTCTCTCTCTCTCACTCTCTCTGTCTCTCTCTCTCTCTCTCTCACTCTCTCTGTATCTCTCTCTCTCTCTCTCTCTCTCTCTCTCTCTCTCTCTCTCTCTCTCTCTCTCTCTCTCTCTCTCTCTCTCTCTCTCTCTCTCTCTCTCTGTCAATTTCAATTCAGTAGACTTTATTGACATGGCAAGTTAAATTACTTATATTGTCAAAGTATACATATAACAAAAAATGGTGGGTCCAACAGCAATAAGGCATCAATAATACTAGTAGTAGTGGAAATGTGATTAACATTAGCATTAACTACAACAACAATATTAATGAGAATAACAATACATTAAAGCAATAGTAGTAGACCAGTGTCAACATGACTGAGAAGACACATGACATGGTATGAAAACAAAACCAAAATGGGAAATATTATTGACATTACATTGCACTTTTCACTAGCTGTCCCTCAGGCTGTGGCAGGAAGACACATATTTGGCACATTTTTACTTTTACCCAATAAATATGAGATGTTTTCTTCATCTTTTATAGTTTCAAATTATTTGTACTGAATGATAATTTTGGTAAAGAAATATTCTCTTAGGTCTGAGTATTTGTCACAGTGTAATAGGAAATGCTGCTCTGTCTCTACCTCTCCCCTGGAGCAGAGTGAGCACAGCCTGTCCTCTCTGGGCTGCCAGGTTTGCCTGTGACGACCGGTCTCTATGGCCAGACTGTGCTCACTGAGTCTGTCCCTTGTCAGTGTTTTCCTCAGTTTTCTATCAGTCACAGTGGTTTCTGTCTCTCTTGCGCTCTCTTTCTGCCGCTCTCTCTCCCTCCTTCCCCCTCCCCCTTATGTGTAGGTCAACATCCCTTACATGCATCGTGTCACGTCACAGTGTGTAATGCGCATCAACCAGGTCAACCAACCCTGTGGCCTAGAGGTCCCCCTCCCTCCTTTTAGTGTGATCATCTGAGCCTGCAGAGGTGCATTATGGGGAGCCCAGCTCAACTCAACCACCTTGCCTGTCATCTGGTGACCAGGGTCAGAATGGAACTTTATGTGACAGCAACCTTCTCTGTTCTCTGAATTTGATGGAATGACGGAAGAACTCCCGTGACAGATGATGACTTGAAAGAGAGATATTATATTAATATGCTTGCATTTATTTCTATTTCACAACTTTATAAATCTGTGTGAAGATCGTATAATCATTTAGCATATAAATAATCTCGCACACGTACTTGAGATCAACCAAATTCATTAATGTCAAACGACAACTGTGCGATTCAATAAAAGCGTGAATGACAACTTCAACTCTGCCTCTCTATTGATTCATCCACAGCCTTAGGTCTACATTGGCTACATTTGAAGGGTTCTTCTATTGGCTGTTGAAATCCCTTCAGGACAGAAGAGCTGATTATCACAGCGTTTACACTGTGTTCTAATCCGTCCCCCAGGGGAATGGGCATTTCATGCTTCTTGGTTTTGATCCTATTCACAGGTTACAGTAACGTAACGACACTGAAAACATGGCGATGCGCTACAGCTGTAGGCTACATTCACCGCGTGATCCCTCCGCCACCCTGTTCCTTTCACTGTGAAACATAGATCTGTGAGATTAGCTACCGCGGTTAACTAAGAACACGGGACTCTGAAGAATGAAGAGAACCCCTCAATTACAGAAGGATTAGCTGAGCCCATCTGCATGGCTGCTTGACTAGCTCGTCGTGATCCTTCAGGGTAGAGGATGAAATGCAATGTGATGGACACACTTTGCTTGACTTTGGGTGGTTGGGAGCTCAGGCAAAAAAAGTATTTAATGTCCTCAGCACTTGGAGAGGAATAGTGTTAGGGAGTGATGGGAGAGGCTGACTAGATTGTTCATTTCTGAAATATGTGCTGCTTCAAAGTGACCTAGTTTCTAACTCGTCTTTCCATGAGTTTCTCTCAAACTTGGTCGTTTTTCCTTCTTAGTAGAAATGCAGCAGGGTTTGAGCTCATTACTGTTTGCTTGGGAAATAGGACATAAAAAAGCCCTGTGCCTGCAGTGCTGTTGATTAGCCATTGGAAGCAGACAAAAAGGGCAACGGAAAATTGCCAGGTTGGAACAAACCAGACAGCGCCATCATTAGTCTGCTCTTGTTGTGAAAGCCATTCTCTCACATAGCAGGGGTCCAACTGTAAGCTGTAATAAGGTCTCCACAAAGATCATTGTGACACTGCAAGAGAGCTCACTTGGATTTATATACGTTTATGTTTTGTACAGTTCGCATTGTTTCATGGATTAAAATGAATTCTAATGTGAACCGTCACACAGCAAAATAAGTTACTTTTTAGTCCCATTTTTGTTGAGTAAAATCACTAGATCTGAATCTCTGATCATTAACAATGTGTCACGAGTTGATTGATTGATTGATTGAATTTATGATTGACTGATGAATGGATCAGGCTTATCATTTAACGTCAACATTTATTTGAACTGCATGGGTTTGGATGGCGATTCTACTTCATGAAATCAATATCTCCCTTGGCGTTTGGCTATGGGACAGAAATGCAGGTCATTGTTCTGGACATTATGCTGCCCTATTATGCAGAATCAACACGGCTACTGTGACAGTTGTATAGCTGTTTCACTTCAGCAGGACTGATGAAAGTGCTTCAGCGAATTGAACAAGGTCTTATTTAATGATGCTTTGTAATACCAAGGATGCCTGGGCTGCCCACCAACATGTATTCTTTTGTCATTTGTTTCGTTGTTTGGCACCCCATGGCCGCAGACATTATAAGCCTTGTTCTTTTTCAGAGAACAAAACGTCGACCTTCTGTTGTTGTCAGCTTCCGACAAGGTGAACTTTAAGACAAAAGAACTGTCTCCGTGTTCTGTGCTTTCACACTCTTCCGGAATCAAAAGGAGCAATTTTCTGCCACTTAAAAATGGAGATTTGGAACGTACACCAATAGTCTAGTCCCTCTAGTCGCCATCCCTCCTGGTGCTATGGTAACTATAGCACACTGTAGCACACTGTCCTTCCTCTATCCCCTACCTCTGATTTTGATTCACTGTACTGTAAGATTGCTTTGATTGAAACTGGCTGTTAATCTTCTTCCCCGCGCGTTAAACTCCGCCCGTCGGCTAAGCCTTCCATAATGAACGCTCCATTCTGGCTCAAGCACCCGAAGACAAACGTTGTTGGGGCAGAATATAAGGTCATCCACCGAATAAGGCTGTGCTCTTTGCAGACTCTAACCACATGGCAGGCAGTGGAGGCAGTCGCCAGGGAACACATGTCATTAACAGACTGAACGCTTGTATCCCGGTGGGCGCTAATTGTGTTATTTCTCAATTTGCTTCTCCTACGTACAGACTGAACGCGGCCTGTTGAGTGACGGGCGAGAGATTAAGCACGGAAAACAAACACGCTGATTGTTGATCGGGAAAAAAATCCACATGAATGAAACCTAATTGAGGGGACGTGTAAACATTTGGATAAGTGGTGGAGGCAGAGAGTCGTTAGTGTGTTTCTGTGGTCTAATCAGACTAAAGGAATAGTGTGTGTAAAAGGTGGTTGTCTATGTTTTAATTACAGATGACTTGGGGGTCAGGTCATATTAAATATTTGAGAGTGAATGGAGCATATTGCAGTTCAAACACCATCACTTCCTCATCCTGGACTTTTACCTCACTGTGAGGTTTCAGATCTATTTTCCAGGATCCAGGTCCAATATAACTACAGATAATGCTATGTAAGACAATTTGTCTTATTTTAACAGGTGGTTTCATTGTTACAGTGTTATGCCGGAGGGCATTGGCAGAATAGCCTACTTTGCAGAGCATAAATGACAGTATGAGACAGGAAACTTAGAGGGATTGTAAAATGACAATCTGCAGTTGTAACATCCATTTCTGGATGTGTCACGTGTGCTCCCTCTCCGGCCTCTAGGTCACCAGGCTGCTCGTTAGGGCGCACACCTGTCACCAGCGTTACGCGCATAATGACACTCACCTGGACTCCATCACCTCCTTGATTACCTGCCCTTTATATGTCACTCCCTTTGGTTTCTTCCCCAGTTGTCATTGTTGCTGTTTCATGTCGGTGCACTGTTTGTGTTTCTTGTTTTGTTCATTTATTAAATGTATTCACTCCCTGAACTTGCTTCCCGACTCTCAACGTACATCGTTACAGGATGTATAAATGAATGATATTTACCTAGGGCTGTTACGGTGACCATATTATCGCCACACCGGCGGTCACGAGTCATAACGGCAGTCAAATTCCACGTGACCGTTTAGTCACGGTAATTAGGCTTCTCCAAGTTCTGATGCTGCTGCTGGTCATCAGTAGCCTACCAAACTTACTAACTGCCTGGTACTCAGCACTCTGTTGTCCCTCGAATCACTCTGACATCAATGCAAATGTAATCAAACATCTAATCAAACACTTCATGAGAGCCCATGAGCTCATGTTGCTCAACATTTCTATAGGCTGTGTAATTGCGTGAGAAAACAGAGCAATGGCCGCTAATAAAAGCGGAGGATCCCATCAGCTTTCTATAGGCTAGGCCTACTGTATTTATTTCTCAACTTTCCATATATTAAGCACATTGCTTCTCTTTACAACAGGAGTATAGCCCACCTGGCTGGCATGAAATAAACCACAGGGAAAAGCGTCCTCCATTCGTTATTTAAGTACATGAATGACATATTTTTTCCTGCTGCCCCTGTTTTGATACAGGTGCATGATAATGGTCCATTCTAAATCAAAAACAAATTTCACACATATTATTTAGTATACTATAATTGTGATGTCATGGATGGTCTGTCCTTGCATCCATAGCTCTGTCTATGAATTTGAGAGTGGTTATACTTCTCCAGCCCCTTCCCTCAGCTTTTTGCCAAAACAGGGGCCGGGAGGTGGCTTTGTTATTGTTTCAACTGCTGATGGCCCCATAAACTGTGAAACGTTAAGATGGAGCAATGCAAAATCACCCAAATAGTTAACTTGGTACCACACAGCTATACTGTATATATTTATTGAGTCATCTGTTCTACAGTTTACCTCCCACCTATCTTCCCTCCCTTCCTCCTGCCCTCCTGTCTGTTGGCAGCACCCACCCCCAGACTCCACTGAGCTCATGCAGCTAGCTAGCGCTCCTACTGGGCTTAGCTCCTCCTCCTCCTCACCTCCCTCCCTCCTCTCCTCTGGAGGGGGATCCAGGCTGTCTTCCCTCCCTCCTCTCCTCTGGAGGGGGATCCAGGCTGTCTTCCCTCCCTCCCTCCTCTGGAGGGGGATCCAGGCTGTCTTCCCTCCCTCCCTCCTCTGGAGGTTGATCCAGGCTGTCTTCCCTCCCTCCTCTCCTCTGGAGGTTGTTCCAGGCTGTCTTCCCTCCCTCCCTCCCTCCTCTCCTCTGGAGGAACATCCAGGCTGTCTTCCCTCCATCCCTCCTCTCCTCTGGAGGAACATCCAGGCTGTCTTCCCTCCATCCATCCTCTCCTCTGGAGGGGGATCCAGGCTGTCTTCCTTCCCTCCATCCTCTCCTCTGGAGGGGGATCCAGGCTGTCTTCCTTCCCTCCATCCTCTCCTCTGGAGGGGGATCCAGGCTGTCTTCCCTCCCTCCCTCCTCTCCTCTGGAGGAACATCCAGGCTGTCTTCCCTCCATCCCCTCTCCTCTGGATCCAGACTGTCTTCCTTCCCTCTATCCTCTCCTCTGGAGGTAGATCCAGGCTGCCTTCCCTCCCTCCCTCCTCTCCTCTGGAGGAACATCCAGGCTGTCTTCCCTCCATCCATCCTCTCCTCTGGAGGGGGATCCAGGCTGTCTTCCTTCCCTCCATCCTCTCCTCTGGAGGGGGATCCAGGCTGTCTTCCTTCCCTCCATCCTCTCCTCTGGAGGGGGATCCAGGCTGTCTTCCCTCCCTCCCTCCTCTCTTCTGGAGGGGGATCCAGGCTGTCTTCCTTCCCTCCATCCTCTCCTCTGGAGGGGGATCCAGGCTGTCTTCCCTCCCTCCTCTCCTCTGGAGGTGATTCCAGGCTGTCTTCTCTCCCTCCTCTCCTCTGGAGGGGGATCCAGGCTGTCTTCCCTCCCTCCCTCCTCTCCTCTGGAGGGGGATCCAGGCTGTCTTCCCTCCCTCCCTCCTCTCCTCTGGAGGGGGATCCAGGCTGTCTTCTCTCCCTCCTCTCCTCTGGAGGGGGATCCAGGCTGTCTTCCCTCCCTCCTCTCCTCTGGAGGGGGATCCAGGCTGTCTTCTCTCCCTCCTCTCCTCTGGAGGGGGATCCAGGCTGTCTTCTCTCCCTCCTCTCCTCTGGAGGGGGATCCAGGCTGTCTTCTCTCCCTCCTCTCCTCTGGAGGGGGATCCAGGCTGTCTTCTCTCCCTCCTCTCTTCTGGAGGTGGATCCAGGCTGTCTTCTCTCCCTCCTCTCCTCTGGAGGGGGATCCAGGCTGTCTTCCCTCCCTCCTCTCCTCTGGAGGGGGATCCAGGCTGTCTTCTCTCCCTCCTCTCCTCTGGAGGGGGATCCAGGCTGTCTTCTCTCCCTCCTCTCCTCTGGAGGGGGATCCAGGCTGTCTTCTCTCCCTCCTCTCCTCTGGAGGGGGATCCAGGCTGTCTTCTCTCCCTCCTCTCCTCTGGAGGGGGATCCAGGCTGTCTTCTCTCCCTCCTCTCTTCTGGAGGGGGATCCAGGCTGTCTTCTCTCCCTCCTCTCCTCTGGAGGGGGATCCAGGCTGTCTTCCCTCCCTCCTCTCCTCTGGAGGGGGATCCAGGCTGTCTTCTCTCCCTCCTCTCCTCTGGAGGGGGATCCAGGCTGTCTTCTCTCCCTCCTCTCCTCTGGAGGGGGATCCAGGCTGTCTTCTCTCCCTCCTCTCCTCTGGAGGGGGATCCAGGCTGTCTTCTCTCTCCCTCCTCTCCTCTGGAGGGGGATCCAGGCTGTCTTCTCTCCCTCCTCTCCTCTGGAGGGGGATCCAGGCTGGTTTCTGAACTCCTGCTGCTCCCCCTCCTACACAGCTGTGTGTGGGCCGAATCCAAGCCCCAAGGCTGCATGGGCTCCTGCATGGCAGGAATGCTCGGGTCTTCACTGGGCTACGCAGTAATAAGTGAGACTCTAAAGCCCAACTCCATGGTCTCTCTGATAACAGCAAGTGGTTGAGTAAAGAGAGAGTGCTTCTGGAGAGGTACTGACAGAGAGAGACAGAGACAGAGACAGAGACAGAGACAGAGACAGAGAGACAGAGAGACAGAGAGACAGAGAGACAGAGAGACAGAGAGACAGAGAGAGAGTAGAATAGTGGCTTGGTGTTAACCCTTACCTGACAATACCAAGGGATTGGTTTTTCAGTTCTTCTTCATCAATTCCTCTTTGCTAAATTTGCCGTAAAATAATCCCAAAGGAAAGACACCACAGGAGCACCTGAGGACCTCTGCACCTTAGCACCTACACTTTTGTAACTGATGTCAAGAAAGCAATTAAGAATTCAATTATGTGAAAATGCATTTTTCTCCACAAGTCGTCGTCTTGCTTGTTATCTAAAGTTCACTGAAGTTCATTAAAACAATTTGCTAAAACTAACTATGCTGAATCTTTTCTGCAAAGGCTTAAAAACAAATTATTCTGTGGTTATTTTCTAACTTCTCCCTTGTTAGTTTCGCCCTGAAAGAACAAATTGCTTTTTAACAACATTTGCGGTGCAGGCTTTGTGTCGTCCACCTCATTTGTAACATGTCATTGAGACTAACAACGTCCCTGTTCTACATATTCTAATTAGCTTTTCTTTTCTCTCCTCTATCAAATTACGGTGAATTACTTGTTTGAGTGTGTATCAATGTGTGTGTGCACTGCAGCAAATGTGTACCCCACTCTGTTGACTGGAGATTCTGATAGGATCCACATCACCCAGGTTACCCCACTCTGTTGACTGGAGATTCTGATAGGATCCACATCACCCAGGTTACCCCACTCTGTTGACTGGGGATTCTGATAGGATCCCAATCACCCAGGTTACCCCACTCTGTTGACTGGAGATTCTGATAGGAACCCAACCACCCAGGTTACCCCACTCTGTTGACTGGAGATTCTGATAGGAGCCACATCACCCAGGTTACCCCACTCTGTTGACTGGAGATTCTGATAGGATCCCAATCACCCAGGTTACCCCACTCTGTTGACTGGAGATTCTGATAGGATCCACATCACCCAGGTTACCCCACTCTGTTGACTGGAGATTCTGATAGGATCCAAATCACCCAGGTTACCCCACTCTGTTGACTGGAGATTCTGATAGGATCCCAATCACCCAGGTTACCCCACTCTGTTGACTGGAGATTCTGATAGGAACCCAATCACCCAGGTTACCCCACTCTGTTGACTGGAGATTCTGATAGGAGCCACATCACCCAGGTTACCCCACTCTGTTGACTGGAGATTCTGATAGGATCCCAATCACCCAGGTTACCCCACTCTGTTGACTGGAGATTCTGATAGGATCCACATCACCCAGGTTACCCCACTCTGTTGACTGGAGATTCTGATAGGATCCAAATCACCCAGGTTACCCCACTCTGTTGACTGGAGATTCTGATAGGATCCCAATCACCCAGGTTACCCCACTCTGTTGACTGGAGATTCTGATAGGATCCCAATCACCCAGGTTACCCTACTCCGTTGACTGGAGATTCTGATAGGATCCCAATCACCCAGGTTACCCTACTCCGTTGACTGGAGATTCTGATAGGATCCCAATCACCCAGGTTACCCCACTCTGTTGACTGGAGATTCTGATAGGATCCAAATCACCCAGGTTACCCCACTCTGTTGACTGGAGATTCTGATAGGATCCAAATCACCCAGGTTACCCCACTCTGTTGACTGGAGATTCTGATAGGATCCCAATCACCCAGGTTACCCTACTCCGTTGACTGGAGATTCTGATAGGATCCCAATCACCCAGGTTACCCCACTCTGTTGACTGGAGATTCTGATAGGATCCCAATCACCCAGGTTACCCCACTCTGTTGACTGGAGATTCTGATAGGATCCAAATCACCCAGGTTACCCCACTCTGTTGACTGGAGATTCTGATAGGATCCCAACCACCCAGGTTACCCCACTCTGTTGACTGGAGATTCTGATAGGATCCCAATCACCCAGGTTACCCTACTCCGTTGACTGGAGATTCTGATAGGATCCCAATCACCCAGGTTACCCCACTCTGTTGACTGGAGATTCTGATAGGATCCCAATCACCCAGGTTACCCCACTCTGTTGACTGGAGATTCTGATAGGAACCCAATCACCCAGGTTATCCCACTCTGTTGACTGGAGATTCTGATAGGATCCCAACCACTCAGGTTACCCCACTCTGTTGACTGGAGATTCTGATAGGATCCCAATCACCCAGGTTACCCTACTCCGTTGACTGGAGATTCTGATAGGATCCCAATCACCCAGGTTACCCCACTCTGTTGACTGGAGATTCTGATAGGATCCCAATCACCCAGGTTACCCCACTCTGTTGACTGGAGATTCTGATAGGATCCAAATCACCCAGGTTACCCTACTCTGTTGACTGGAGATTCTGATAGGATCCCAATCACCCAGATTACCCCACTCTGTTGACTGGAGATTCTGATAGGATCCCAATCACCCAGGTTACCCCACTCTGTTGACTGGAGATTCTGATAGGATCCCAATCACCCAGGTTACCCCACTCTGTTGACTGGAGATTCTGATAGGATCCCAATCACCCAGGTTACCCCACTCTGTTGACTGGAGATTCTGATGGGAACCCAACCACCCAGGTTACCCCACTCTGTTGACTGGAGATTCTGATAGGAACCCAATCACCCAGGTTATCCCACTCTGTTGACTGGAGATTCTGATAGGAACCCAATCACCCAGGTTACCCCACTCTGTTGACTGGAGATTCTGATGGGAACCCAACCACCCAGGTTACCCCACTCTGTTGACTGGAGATTCTGATAGGAACCCAATCACCCAGGTTACCCCACTCTGTTGACTGGAGATTCTGATAGGATCCCAATCACCCAGGTTACTGTGTGTGTGTGTGTGTGTGTGTGTGTGTGTGTGTGTGTGTGTGTGTGTGTGTGTGTGTGTGTGTGTGTGTGTGTGTGTGTGTGTGTGTGTGTGTGTGTGTCTGTGTGTGTGTCTGTGTGTTTGTCTGTATGTGTGCCTGTGTGCATGCATGCCTTCCTGCGTGTGTTCAGAATCAGTCTACAGAACGGTCTCTTTCCTTGCTCTGGGGGGGGGGGTGTCTCTGTGTGTGTGGGTGTCTATGTGTGTGTGTGTGTATGTGTGCATGCATGCCTACCTGTGTGTGTTCAGAATCAGTCTACAGAACGGTCTCTTTCCTTGCTCTGCCTCTGAAAGAGGGTGTCTATGTGTGTGTGTGTGTGTGTGTCTCTGTGTGTGTTCGCCCCAGGCACTCAAACCCACCTTCTAACTGTCTGTTCTGGACTCTGGGTGGGGATGTAAGTGGAGCTCTCTGGGAGGAAAGCGAGAGAAAACCAGCTAGAGGCTCCTCTCTTTTCTCTGTCCAGTACACTCTTAGAAAAAAAGGTGCTCTCTAGAACCTTAAAGGGTTCTTCGGCTGCCCCCATAGGAAAAC
Source organism: Salvelinus alpinus (assembly GCF_045679555.1). Classification (NCBI taxonomy): domain Eukaryota; kingdom Metazoa; phylum Chordata; class Actinopteri; order Salmoniformes; family Salmonidae; genus Salvelinus; species Salvelinus alpinus. The sequence goes on along the minus strand of NC_092095.1, from coordinate 61,342,941 downwards.
CCTTTTTGGGTGCAGGTAGAACCCTTTTGGTTCCAGGTAGAACACTTTTGAGTTCCATGTAGAACCCTTTCTACTGAGGGTTCTACGTGGAACCCAAAATGTTTCTACCTGGAACCAAAAAGTGTTCAGCCGAAGAACCCTTTTGGAACCCTTTTTTCGAAGAGTGAAATTTTAGATTTGCCTGATCCCCTGCAGTGGCACACACACACACACACACACACACACACACACACACACACACACTCGTTCACGCATATACACTATTATTTCCACAATGACTTTCCATATTTATGTGTGCCTGTCTGAATAGCTACCTGTTGAATTATCAGAGAATAGATCCACTATTGGAACAAAAACATGTTGTTTACGTCATGAATAAGCTCATTATCATGGTCATCAATATTCCATTGCCTTCCTACAACTGACTTTCTCCAACCAACTCCAACCATGGAGTCTGAAAGAGGTAACAGTTGAGGTGTAGGCAGATACTTACGGAGTGCCGTGTGAATCACTGCGGAGGGGCGGCTACACAGTTAAGGATCAATTAGCCGCCTTAATTAGGATCATTTGAGTAGACTTCATTAGGTCTATTACCTCTCTGGCTGATAAAAAATGAGCCAAGTGATGCCGTTATTTGTGTTTACTAATTACAGTTGTTGTAGCGGGTGACTGTATGCCTTACGAGTCCCTTTACACATACATACACCAACACACACCAAACACACACCTACACGCACGCACACACACAGAGAGAGAGAGAGAACAGAGCAGAAATGGGCTGCGTTCCATTGTGTGTCATCTACTTGAATCAGTCATTGCTTATCATAGACTAATGATCTGGCTTTTCTAATGATCATAGAGCAGCAGTTTACCTAATGAGTGAAGTGGCGTTGTTTCTTTGATCGTGTGTGTGATGCTTTATCTTCAGATCTTTAGATGCATCACTGTATTTTGCTGATGTTACTGGGGGGGGGGGGGTCTTCATGGTGGAACGTTGATAAACAGCTTGCTATTGCTATGCGATAAACTGGGTTGTAATGACTAAGACTGGTGCATGCAGCACACACACTGTAATGAAAACCTAAGATAATGTGATTAAGTCACCGTCTCTAGTTCCTTCTCTCCCATGAACACACACACAAACACTTAAGCACACACACTCACACACACTTTCTCTCACACACACACATACAAAAACACACACATACCCAGGAGCCGGCTCCAGAAGCAGCATGTAAATGATCAGCCCAGATTGCTTTTCATCAGTTAATCATCTCCTTTTATGTTATTCATTTGTCAGTGGTTATTGTTTATCCAAGTAACACAGTAGCAGTCTGATATGTAGTGCAGTGTCAATTCTGATGGGGACTCATGGCTTTGCAGGCGCTGGCTTGGCTGGAATTTACATTTACAATTACAGTCATGATACAATCATCTCTCATCATAATTCCTGTGACTGGGATGTCAGACCAGATTGGGAACATGTTGGATTTTCTGTATAACAAATAGCACTTTGTCTCTGGGGTCAAGACCAATGAATCACATGTCCTGTGTCATAAGCCTAATAGACTAGCCCATCATGTTGTACTGTGTTCACAGCCAGTAATTACTGAGGTTAGACAACCCAAACTACCCTAACGACTGTAGAAGTTGTATTTGCAAGGACAGACTGTTCCCTCAGTCTGATTGACAAGCACAGAAAATGATGTGGAAAACGTTTAGCAATTTTGTGGTCTTCTGGATTCCATTTGAGTCCCTCTTGTTGTAATAGGATCTCTTCTGCCCCCTTGTCATAGCAGGAAGTTAAGACTAGCTCCCCTTAACTCAATGATCTCTGTGCTACAGTACAGACAGACAGACAAGCATTCACTTCCATTACATTTTCCATTCCCCACACTAAACCAACCTCCCTGAATAAAAAACAACACACTGTACCGAGTAATGGTCCTCATTTCTATCGAGCCCATATGCTATTTCAGAGTGCTTGTGTGTTTGACCATGAAAGTGAAGGAGTGTTTGTGTGTCTCTCTCTCTCCCCGCACACAAAGAGAAACCAACGAGGGCCCTTTAAAATGGGATGTAGTGCTGACACCCCTTCAGTCGTGTCACAAAGAGACTCCTAGGTAAATAGCGACGGCCATGTTTGACTGTGAATTTATTCGAAGGTACATCCCTGTAATGAATTACCGTGGTGCCTTCCAGGTGATGCATTTCCCTTTATAGACTCAATTATCTGTGCCATAAAAGAGGCTGCTCTCCGGGATGACTCGGTGAGGAAAAATACATAACTCCTTATAAGTACTTCATGAGGGGAGTGGGTTGAAGCTTATTGTGAGTGTACAGTACAAGTGGCAACAGGAAGTGAGACTCATAAACCTTGAGTGTATAGTACAAGTGGCTAAAGGAAGTGAGACTCTTAATCCTTGAGTGTATAGTACAAGTGGCAACGGGAAGTGAGACTCATAAACCTTGAGTGTACAGTACAAGTGGCAACAGGAAGTGAGACTCATAAACCTTGAGTGTATAGTACAAGTGGCAACAGGAAGTGAGACTCATAAACCTTGAGTGTACAGTACAAGTGGCAACAGGAAGTGAGACTCTTAAGCCTTGAGTGTATAGTACAAGTAGCAACAGGAAATTAGACTCTTAAACCTTGATGTTCTCACAGATTTATTTACACATTTGATATGACACTCTCATCAATGAACACTGAGGTTTTCTGCGATTAGTGGTCTGTGTGTGAAGTCGATGACGATGGCGCCACTAACACTGTGTTACCTGACTGTTCAATGTAGCTGATAGTCATGTTATCCAGTAGCTTCACTCATGAGAGGTTTACCATCATCCAGTCTTGTTGCCAGTCTATAGCTGACAGTCATCAGCTGCTGTAAGGGAGGGTATTAATAAAGGATTACTCTATCTGTGCTTGACTCATCCATAACGTAACTGTTGTATTCACAACGATAACTCAGCCACAGCGATTTCTAATCAACCATGTTGTTCTTTAGCTCAAACTCAAGTGACCGTTACAGAACAAAGCAATCAATCCCTTATCACAATACATCAGGCATAGCCCAACAATAACAGCACTGTCGAACTGTGTTCTAATATAGCTCTCAATGCAGCACTGTAAACGTAGTGTGCAGACATAACAGTAACACTGCAGGAAACTTTTGTCTCATGACTATGAGAAGAGACAAACTAAGCTGGCTATATGAACCACCATGTTTAAGACCAAATGGTTTTTGGTTGAGAATAGCTGTTTTAGTGCTCTGACAAAATACATCACAAGGAATATCAACACTACTGTAAATCCTCAGTGAATATACAGAGATATCCAAATGCCTACTCTATCTATCGGATCAATAGTTTGAATATCAACACTACTTTTGGTTCGATACTGCCTCGCACACTGTATGTGCCAGAGGAATTGTGTGTTTACAGTACCGGTTTGGATTTGAAAGGCTAACAGAATACCAGAGGCAGTTTGTCTTTGTGCTGGAGAGTATTGCCCACATAGATCTTATTTCAAATATATAGCGCAACCCTGGAGAAAGCCACTTTATTTTAATGTGACAGGTATTGGATTTGCTGAAGAGTGTATATTTAAATGTGCTTGAACTTGGCACATTTAAGCGGTTTGCACTTTTTCTGCTTGTGGTGCAGAAATGACTTTTTCCTGGTTCCATGGTGCAGTACTGTCGCCCTCTTCTTTCCACTCGCCTCTCTCCCATGAAGGCTCTTCACCTCTTCAGTACTTCTGTTGAATCCAACACACTTTCTCAGGCCCAGTTTTATGCTATGTTAGCAGTTCAGGAGTGACTGGATGACAGGTCGAGTCCAGGTTTCAGGGTTTGGTTTCCATAGAGACAGGATGTCCTAAGCAGGCATCACAGAGAACAGAGAACACCATGTCAGGGTCCAATTATACCACAGAACTTTTTTGTAGAATCCAGTATTTTACTCTATTACTGCTCACCATAGGCTTGTTACTGAAGATCTACATTGATACAATGGCTGAGGGTAATAGGTTAGTGAAGATGTGACTTACAGCAGTGGATTCTTCATGTTCTCCTGTCTGGGTTTTTCTCTAGCTCTGTGCTTTTCACAGATGAACAGTAATATGTTCCAACTGGCTAATTACCATAATCCTCCTATAGATAACGTATCAGTTATGATCAAATCCCTCCTAAATATGTTGTTATGTTTCAAAACGCTTCAGTGTAAAGATTCAAGGTTCCCTCTGTGACCGCATTAAACAAGGCTTTGGAATCAGATTATATTGAGGCAGCCATCTTGGTGGTTGGCTTTTCCCTCAGAGGCTCCCGATATCGCAACGGCGCGGCTAAAGCGAAGCAGTAATTAACGTGGCTGCCCTAGTTCCTCTCCTCGCCACGGCCATGATATCTCAGGGCCTACAAGTTGGACGCTATACACAGGCAAATTATCTCCACAGTTCACAATATCAGGGGAAGTCATCACATCCTGTAACAGCGGTAAACAACACATTTATATCAGCGGCTCCGCTGTGTGTTTTACCAGCCAGTATTGTTGCGCCTAATTCATTTGTTTACTAAGAACTAACACCATACCTGGAGCCTCATTTCCCCTGTGAGTGGAACATGTAGAATTATGGTCCCTCCTCTATGGCTTTCTCCATAGAAACAACGTGCACAGAAAGGAGTAGCACCAACCAGTGGGTTGGAGAGAGCGCTTGGCTGAGGAAAGGTCTGCTTTATTGACGCTATAGGACTCCAGGGAGTCCGGGAAGTAAAAGCGCAACAGTGCAGCGTCTAAGCCGAGCCATCAGGCGACCCAATCTCCTCTCAGCAGCAGAGCAGCCAGCCAGTCAGTCACTGGTCAATTAGTGCTCTCTGTGGAAATGCTTTCCCTCCCACTGATAAGACCTAGCTCTTTCACACCGGACCCTTAATCAACTGCCTGGAGCATTAGCACAGATTAGGCCTGTATCGGCCCGCGCAGAGCAGAGTGGGCCTGTACACTAACCGGCTCAAGGCACTAGCACCTCTCAACAGGAGACGGTGCGACCGGAGGAGGGGGAGAGGCATGGTCTGTCAGAGATAAGATGGAGTAAGAGTGAGTTAAAGGAGGGATGAAGAGAGGAAAAGAGAGAGCAGAGTGTGTGACTGAAGAGAAGAGGAAGGGACTCAAAGGTAAAGGTGGGACCAGCAGGTAGTCTTTGGTGTTAAGGAGGTGTGTGTGTGTGTGTGTGTGTGTGTGTGTGTGTGTGTGTGTGTGTGTGTGTGTGTGTGTGTGTGTGTGTGTGTGTGTGTGTGTGTGTGTGTGTGTGTGTGTGTGTGTGTGTGTGTGTGTGTGTGTGTGTGTCCTGTGTAATAATTGGTTCATGTGGATCAACATTAATCAAAAACAATCACATTATTCACATCTATTTCCCTGCTTACACTTTGAGAAGAGTAAAAGGTCAATGGTGTTTTCTAGTGCTGCAGATGGCCCTCATTTATTACATCCAGCCATGAAAGAGTCTCAGATAAGATATAAAAATTACATTTAGAGTAACTCGGCTTGCTCCAAGGCTGCAAAAGGAGGACACAGACAAAATCTGTCATATTCAAAGGAGATTTGTGAAGGTACACTGCATTCAATTCCACACTAGATTGTGTCGCTCCAGAACAGTGGGTATCCAAGGGGAGATATCAGTGTAATTCCTTCTCAAATGAAGAGCCAGCTACCTCGCTCCAGCTACCCATCTCCACCCACACCACTCATACAAGTGCACTTTAAAGAGAACTGTTTCAGGCCCAATGAATCCTTGATATTTTCTTGTTGTTACAAACAGTTGGATTATGGCCCATTGCCTCTTTAACACGTCATGCCTCTCTCCCTGGCCTCGGCAATGCTCTAGACACCATTATCCCGACAAGCAGTTTACCAGTATTGGTTTAAAGCCCTCTCTCTCTCTAACATTGAGTGAGTGAGTACTTAGCGTACTCTTTTTAGCGTGAGAGAGAACCTCAGCCACTGAGTATATATCCACATGTTTTACTGCAGGGTCGTAAAGTCTCCTATTTAACAGAAACATTTCTTGAATATCAGTACAGTTTAGGTGCCCTTTTTACATAAATCATTGATTAGTAATTGTGGTTAAGCGGGGTAATTACATTTCATTAGACTTGGTACAGTAACTGAAACTGGGTTATTTGACTTTCCCCTCAACACCAAACTGGTTTCTTGTTGGTTTGTCCCACCACTAGAAAGTAGAGATTTGGTTTCAATGTCAAAGTGATTTTAAGTACATAGCTGTAGCCCTACATGGCTGGTGAAGCTGATTGTTTATGGGGGGTGAGGGGGGGGGGGGGGGGGGGGGCCGAGAAGGCGACTCAAGATGTTGGGTCAACCTACATACACACACACACACACGCACACACACACACACACACACACACACACACACACACACACACACACACACACACACACACACACACACACACACACACACATCAAGCTCTCACCTCTGGTCATATGAATGTCTTTTTTTTGTTACCACTGTAATTCTCCAGCCTTCATTCTGCATGTCTATTTATCTCCTCACCATTCCTCCACTGCGGCATAACATTCAAGCTTTAGGCTATATGCATGTTAGGGGTAAGGGACTCATTTTGAGGAAATGATTTGTGTATTAAAAGAGGGATTAGCATAACATTTGACCTGAGTTCATGTGTGTCTCACTCGTGAGAGTTGCCTCAGGGACTAGCTCTATTGTTTACAGTCCCTCTAAGCCGCCAGACTGAACGAGGCTCTAGGTTGTTGTTATTCATTCCATTTCCAGTAGGAAACTGCAACTTCAAATAGGAACAAGATGATCCACTTCCATTCTTTCTTCTTTCTCCAGCCCACTTTGTTGTAGTCGTGAGGCCCGCGGGACCTGACCGGCCACGGTGCGCACACAGGAAAAGGAACAGCGGCTCCTCTGAGTGGTTATCCATCACGCTTTATTTTCTCTCCGCGGGGAGGCGGTCAAAGACACGTTCGCTGTTTGTTTTGCCCGATTACCACCTCAGAGGATGCCAGTGCTCTTGCGTGACCAAATTGCCTCAGGAAGGAACACATTCGGGGAGGGAAGAAGCACAACCGCCGCCATTAGCAAGGACACCAGATGCACTGTGCACTGCTTCGCCTCAAAGTCCCAGGATGTATTCCTGGTTATCTGGACCGTCTACAATATATGGATACATTGCCTTGTTTTAAGGGCAGATTAGTGGAAGGTGTTTGAAGCTTACTGGGGTTTTGGGCATATCACCTCAGCCTCATCATCGTTCACACTGTAGCAGTGTTCCACAGCTGTTACACTTGACAGAAAGAGGTCCTATTTACTGTCATGCTTGTACTGGTTCTCTGGTATGTATCACGACTGTCTACAATAAGATAGCTATGGATGTATGGTAGCCTGGGATTGTAATGGTGGTTGGTTGTGCAGCCCTGTGTAGCCCAGTTCTCTCCTCCTCCTTCATCACGTCAGTGTGATTTCCCAGAGCTGACTGCCGGTGGAATGAGATGGGTATTAATGCCGACACTCGGCTGCGTGTGTGCTGCTCTCGCTCTGTGGTGATTGAGAAGGCCATTACGTATACAGCGACCCCATTGTGACAACAACGGGTGGAGAGAAAATACCAATTACCACCATGAAGCTTCAAAGTAGGCTTTCAGAGGCAGAGCAAGGAAAGAGACCGTTCTGTAGACTGATTCTGAACACACGCAGGCAGGCATGCATGCACACAGGCACACATACAGACAAACACACACACACACACACACACACAAACACACACACACACACACACACACACACACACACACACACACACACACACACACACACACACACACACACACACACACACACACACACACACACAAAGTCAAGCAGGCATACACACAAAACGTATAACCCAGCCTCTCACAGGCAGACAGAGAGACAGACACACACACACACAGACGTATATATGCATACCCACACTCACACAGTCACTTTTCTCTGCGTGATTACTGGGTAGATGTTCTGATTGTTGGGCCATTGTTGATTAGCACAATTTATTCCCCGGCCATGCCAAAGGGCCATTTAGGAAAGTTTCTTCCACCCCGTCCATTTATCAAGATGGAAGCCAGGCCTGATTGGAATCTTAATCAGGCGTTGCCCCAGAACGTTTTGGCTACTTCCACTTCTTCCTCTCTTCTGACTTTTATTTTCGGGGAGGGATGGAGGGATGGAGAGAAAGATGGAGGGAGGGGTAGCTCCTTTTGTTTCAGTCTTGACTCAACCTGTACACCAGGGTTGCCTTGGCAACCACTCCTGGCCCGTTGTTGAGGTCGGTTGGCTACCAGCTCCAGGTGATGTAGGAGGGAGGAGAGCTGTAGGTGGGGGACAGACAGACACGACCTGGGACTGGACTGGAGACCTGACACTATGGATAGCACTAGGCAGTGGAGATTACGGACTGATTTCCTCTCCGGGCGTCCCAAACTGAGGCTAATAGCCTCTTTCGAGTCAGAGGGAGTTATGTCATGTCGGTTATGGACTATTGTCTCTGCCAGTCCTAATCTGTTTACATCCCCAACGCACTGCTTTGACAGTGTGCACACGTCCGAAATGAAATGGTGCAGAACAGTACAGAATCCTTAATGTTTCTTCTGAGGAATCCTTTTTTCTTGTCTGTCTCCAGATATCCAGAGCTCATTGTAAGTCCCCCCTGTTTGTAAGACTTGTTCTTTGCATCACGGTGACTGATAAAAAAACAACATTAAAGAGCTGTTCTTATTTCACATTTGCATACTCTTCTTTACAATGCCCCAAGGAAGGTATTTATATTCAAAACGCATGCATGTAACTCGACTTGGCTAGCTTTTCACCTGACCCCTGACCCTAACAGTACAGCACCATGATCGTCTGTCTCCTCCTCTTTGTTGGAACATCATGTATTTTCTATCTGTTTGCACTCTGACTGAATAAATGGATGGATGGTCCAGGAAATACGTGTCAGGGAACATGGACCTCTTTCCCTTCTGTCCTTTCTTCTGTCTTTCCTTCGCTCCCTCCTTCCTTCCTTCTTTACCTCCTTCCTAATAGTATTCAGTTGAAACGTGCCTTCTTAATCTCTCAATATTCTTTCTGATATCATTAAAATATTGTCTTCTCTTCTGTGCCGCCAAAAGGGCTATCGTCTTATCTAAGATGAGTTATATTTGATGTCTCACGTTGACTTACTGTCACAGGGGTAATTAGCTTGTTCTGGCCAACTGTCGTTTATCAGCCAGTCCTTTATCTTTATCCAGCTATCAATACTCATAGCACACCTCCATTAAATCCCTCAGCTCAGTTTTACAGAGCACTGATAAAAGGAAGCAAGATGTTTTCTGATGCTCCAGGGCTGGGTCAGTTAGTCTCAGTAAGTTCCTGGTGTGTGCACATCATTATTTCAACCCAGCACTATAACACACCTGTTTTAACCTCATTTAACACTTGGTGACCGCATGTCTTCACTCTCTCACACACATACAGGAGCCTGTAGTATTTCCAGACAATCACTGTTCTCTCACTACTTACATGTGTGACTCTCTTCATACACAGTATCTACATTCTCCAACCAATCAGAAGAACCGATAGCTACAGTAGCTACCCGGACTATCTGCATTGACTCATCACATACTGTACGCTGCTGTTACTGTTTATTATCTATTCTGTTGCCTAGTCACTTTACCCCTACCCGTATGTACATATCTACCTCAATTACCTCGTACCCCTGCACATCGACTCTGTACTGATACCCTGTGTATATGTTGCCAAGTTATCGTTACTCATTGTGTATTTATTCAACAAAAATATATTTTTTTTCTCTCTGCACTGTTGGGAAGAGCCCGTAAATCAGCATTTCACTGTTAGTCTACACCTGTTGTTTACCAAGCATGTGACAAATAGCATTTGATTTGATTGTATACACCTTATCTACATTCTCCAACTGTGCCTTCTCTGTTGCCTCCATTGTTGGCTCCCCTCCTTCTCCTCCCCTCCTACTCTCCTCCCCCTCCTCCACCACCTCCTCCTCCACCTTCTCCTTATCCTCCCCTCCTCCTCTCCTCCCCCTCCTCCCCCTCATCCTCCTCTTCCTCCTCCCCTCCTATTCTCCTCCCCCTCCTCCACCACCTCCTCCTCCACCTTCTCCTTATCCTCCCCCTCCTACTCTCCTCCCCCTCCTCCTCCTCCTCCTCCTCCTCCTCCTCCTCCTCCTCCTCCTCCTCCTCCTCCCCTCTTCTCCTCCCCTCTTCTCCTCTCCTCCCCCTCCTCCTCCCCCTCATCCTCCTCTTCCTCCTCCCCTCCTACTCTCCTCCCCCTCCTCCACCACCTCCTCCTCCACCTTCTCCTTATCCTCCCCTCCTCCTCTCCTCCCCCTCCCCCTCCTCCACCACCTCCTCCTCCACCTTCTCCTTATCCTCCCCCTCCTCCTCTCCTCCCCCTCCTCCTCCCTCCCCTCCTCCTCCCCCTCCTCCTCCTCTTCCTCCTCTCCTCCCCCTCCTCCACCACCTCCTCCTCCACCTTCTCCTTATCCTCCCCCTCCTCCTCTCCTCCCCTCCTCCTCCTCCCCCTCCTCCTCCCTCCTCCCCTCCTACTCTCCTCCCCCTCCTCCACCACCTCCTCCTCCACCTTCTCCTTATCCTCCCCCTCCTCCTCTCCTCCCCCTCCTCCACCACCTTCTCCTTATCCTCCCCCTCCTCCTCTCCTCCCCCTCCTCCTCCTCCTCCTCCCCTCTTCTCCTCCTCCTCCTCCTCCCACTCCTCCCTCTTATCCTCCCCCTCCTCTCCACCCCCCCTCCTCTCCCTCCTTCCCCTCCTCCTCTCCATCTCCTTCCCCTCTTTCCCCTCCTCCTTTTCCTCTCCTCCCCTCCTCCTCCCCACCTCCTCCTCCTCCCCCTACCTACTCCTCCTCTCCTCCCCCTCCTCTCAAGGTGAATGAGTAGTGCTACAGTGGAATGACAGAGGCCTGCTGTCTGCCCTCTTCCTCTACCCCTCTGTGAGGATGAAGTCTGTGTGACTGACAGCCCAGGGTCTCTGTTGCCAGACTGGCACCACCTGCAGGGTTCTCTACAGGAGGCCCCTGCTCCCCCCATCCCTCCCTCCATTCCTCCCTTCTCACTCGCTACCACTCCTCCTCTCCCACAGACAGCAAAGGCTATGTCTCTGTCTGTGTTGTTTTAGTCCTTTTGTTTTGGCAGTTCTATTTGATTCTGCTTTCAGGCTCTTCCTTTGTGGTGGTGTGAGGGGACTGTTTTAGTTAGACGCTGGTGATGTTGTGTTGTTGTCGTCGGGGAAGTCTGCTCGTCCACTTCATAGGGACATTCAGAGAGCTGTTAGTGTCACTCATCTTTTCACTCAGAAATGTTTGAGAGCACAACATAACATGAAGCCTGTGTCGTGTGGAATAAACATGAGTGAACAGTCAACAATGTAGCCGTTAGATCGTAAAACACCCCAAAGAGACCCCAAATCCTGAAGAAGACGGTTAGCTGGGACACTGCTGGTCAACCTACATCACCACTCAAGGACATAGTAGTTGGGGTGGAGCAGAATTAGCATTAGAAGCAGGTGGACAGTGGAGATATCTTCCTATCCTTCCATCCCCTCTAGCGCCAATGCCTCTGGACCCATTTCACACTGCCATACCGCGCTAGCCTGCCACCTTTATCAGCTCCTCTATCAAAGGAGCTAAAGAGAGCAAAGGCGCCATAGCCGTCGTCCGCAGGCTGCCCAGGCACAGCTGGAGGAGCGGACCAGAGACATTATTCAGTTATTAAACTGTTATTTGCAGGTGTCACCCTCAGCAGGGCCGTGTTGATACAGGCGTTTCTGTTCCTCCATGCCGGGGTGGGGGTTTGACTCCTGGATCACGCAGGGCTGTTACACCTGAGGAGGCAGCAGGGGTCTGGGGCTCCGCAGGGTCGCTACCTGTCCCTCAGACGTCCGCTCCCTCCGCAGCATGAGATGAATTGGTTCTTTTGTTGTTTATCCACAGCTTCAGGGTTCAGTCTGGGATCTTCAAAGAGACAGTACGTGTGTGTTGTCCTTTCTCTCTCTGTCCTTAGGTCCACTACTGTGTACTATAGACTAGACAGGCCCTTAAGCAGCATCTGTGGATCAGTCATCAGAGAAAGCAGAGAGGACACACATGACAGAAAGACTCATTGTCTGCCTGGCTGCATGGTCAGGAAATAGACCTGTACTCTGAGGATTGTTGTGTTGCTGTATTATTTTAATCCTAAACTCTTTGATACAGTGCATTGAGAAAGTATTCAGACCTCTTGACTTTTTCCAAATGTAGTTACGTTACAGCCTTATTCTAAAAATAATTCTATTAATTGTTTTCCTCATCAATATACATGCAATACCCCATAATGACAAAGCAAAAACAGGCATTTAAAAAAAATAACAAATGAAATACCTTCTTTACGTATTCTAAGTATTCAGACCCATTGCTAAGAGACTCGAAATTGAGCTCGGGTGCATCCTGTTTCCATTGATCATCCTTGAGATGTTTCCACATGTGGTAAATTCAATTGACTGGACATAATTTGGAAAGGCACACACCTGTCTAAATAATGTCCCACGTCAGAGCAAAAACCAAGCCATGAGGTCGAAGGAATTGTCCGTAGCGCTCAGAGACAGGATTGTGTTGAGGGACAGATCTGGGGAAGGGTACCAAAAAATGTCAGCAGCATTGAAGTTCCCCAAGAGCACAGTGGTCTCCATCATTCTTAAATGGAAGAAGTTTGGACACACCAAGACTCTTCCTAGAGCTGGCCGCCTGGTCAAACTGAGCAATCGTGGGAGAAGGGGTGACCAAGAACCCGATGGTCACTCTGACAGAGCTCCAGAGTGCCTCTGTGGAGATGGGAGTAGACCAGAGAAACAAGATTCTCTGGTCTGATGAAACCAAGATTAAGGTCTTTGGCCTGAATGCCAAGCGTCATGTCTGGAGGAAAACCTGGCACCATCCCTACGATGAAGCCTGGTGGTGGCAGCATCATGCTATGGGGATGTTTTTCAGTGACAGGGAGAGGGAGACTAGTCAGGATTGAGGGAAAGATGAACGGAGCAAAGTACAGAGAGATCCTTGATGAAAACCTGCTCCAGAGCGCTCAGGACCTCAGACTGGGGCGAAGGTTCACCTTCCAACAGGACAACGACTCTAAGCACACAGCCAAGACAACACAGGAGTGACTTCGGGACAAGTCTCTGAATGTCCATGAGTGGCCCAGCCAGAGCCCGGACTTGAAACTAATCGAACATCTCTGGAGAGACCTGAAAATAGCTGTGCAGCAACGCTCTCCCATCCAACCTGACAGATCTTGAGAATATCTGCAGAGAAGAATGGGAGAAACTCCCCAAATGCAGGTGTGCCAAGCTTGTAGCGTCATACTCAAGAAGACACGAGGCTGTAATCTCTGCCAAAAGGGATTCAACAAAGTACTGAGTAAAGCATCTCAATATTTATATAAATGTCATATTTCCATAGTTTTCTTAAAAATATACATTTGCAAAAATGTCTAAAAACCTTTTTCTGCTTTATCATTTATGAGGTATTGTGTGTAGATTGAACAATTTAATCCATTTCAGAATATAGCTGTAACGTAACAACATGTGGAAAAAGTCAAGGGGTCTGAATACTTTCCAAAGCACTGTATATCATTGGTTTTAATGAGATGCGTGTTGATATGGCTCACAGTGTTTACAGCAAGAAATATCATATTCATGGATGAAATACAAATGATCTAAGCGCTTCATTCGTTTTACGTACTATCCATTATTTTCCGCTATGCCAGCTTTTTTTGGTCAGAAGGTTAGTTTATTACATGCATCATTAGCTTGAGCCCTCAAGGTACGCCTCCTTCTCTCTCACTCTGTTTTTTGCAATGACACCACATTTTCCAAGATGTTGACCTAAGACTGCCAGACAGGCAGTTTTCTTCGCCTCTCAATTTTCTCAAGGTCTTTACCTTAAAATAGCCATACCTTATCGACAACGGCCACTGAATAAATGACTTGGAGTTGCAAGAGGGAGATTCATTCAAACACCGTTCTATATGTCCAGCAGTCCACTATTACAGAGCGCACAGCAATGCCATATAATGCCACTGATTCATTCACTGTTCCATTCATCTGGACGTCGATGAGGACCTTCAGGACTCTACCCTGGGTGTTAAACTAGCTATAATCAAAAGATGGGCTACTATAAGTTGTCATAACTAAATACCTTGGGCCCAGGACTCTACCCTGGGTGTGTGATCTGAGGTGACCAGAGAGGAAGAGGCGCAGTGAGAGGTTTTACGCAATGCGTTTCTATGGGCTTATTTTAGACCTAAGCTTGTAGCCTGCCTTCCCGCCTTTAGGAACAACGATTCCCATTGTTTGGGCGGAGACCTGAGCATCTCGTCGCTATATACAGATCTCTGAGGTGACCCAAGCCAGCTGGCTGCCCCCAGGGCAGCAGAGAGTCATAGGCCCCAGCCTTTGTTGTGTCACCCCCTCTACTGGCTCTGTGATGTAGAGGGTTGTATGATGTGGCTCCAGACCAGACTCCTGGCCCATGGCCCAGTCCTGCATCCCTAGAGCCCATCAGGGGCCAGAGACAGAGGTACTATAGTGGGCCAGCATGTCGAGCTGGCTAACTGACTATCTGGCTGCCTCCGTTATAGAACCACTGACCCCCCCCGTCCCCGTCCCCGTCCCCTTTGGTTTGCCTCCATTCATGCTATTGTTAGGGTCCCAATCCAATCAGAACCCTGTTAATAAGCTTCGGCAGTAAAAAATGCCATTGTTCTTTCGCTGCAAAAATGCGTTTGGATGAATGTGCTCAACAAGATAAGAAAGACACACGTTGCATATTGATTCAAACATGCTTCCTTCGCTACGCATGAATTCATATCGGTTCCCATGTACAAGTCTGGTCTGTTTTCATTGAGTGGGGCCTTCAAGGGCTGATCCTCACACAACTACACCCCCCTCCCTGCACCTGCATTGTTCCTTCCAGCATTTATCTTTAGTCTCTCTTCTGCACCTCTTCAGAGAAAGAGAGAGTTCCCATGCAGTGGGGCTTGGTTGGCAATGAGATGCAAATGCATGGAGTAATTGAGAATATTGAGCGTTGCTGTTGTTTATCTGCTGGGGTCTAATGGGACACGAGCAGGTATGGAAAAGCTGCTTATCTGCACTATAGTCTACACGCTCGGAATGAAGATTACACACTCACACACACATAGTCTCTCTCTCTCACACACACACTGACACACACACACTGACATACACACACACACACACACACACACACACACACACACACACACACACACACACACACACACACACACACACACACACACACACACACACACACACACACACACACACACACAGCTGTCTGGATGAGAGCCAGAAGTGGAGAGTTCAGTGGAGAGTTTAGCCAGCGTAGCTTCTGTCTGTGTGTTTCTGGACATGTGTTAACATTGTTTGACTCCCTGTCCCTTTTGAGGGAATACCTTCTCTCTGTCATGGATAATACCGTCTGTCTGTCATGGATAATACCTTCTGTCTGTCATGGATAATACATTCTGTCTGTCATGGATAATACCTTCTGTCTGTCATGGATAATACCTTCTGTCTGTCATGGATAATACCTTCTGTCTGTCATGGATAATACCTTCTGTCTGTCATGGATAATACCTTCTGTCTGTCATGGATAATACCTTCTGTCTGTTATGGATAATACCTTCTGTCTGTCATGGATAATACCTTCTGTCTGTCATGGATAATACCTTCTGTCTGTCATGGATAATACCTTCTGTCTGTCATAGATAATACCTTCTGTCTGTCATGGATAATACCTTCTCTCTGTCATGGATAATACCTTCTGTCTGTCATGGATAATACCTTCTGTCTGTTATGGATAATACCTTCTGTCTGTCATAGATAATACATTCTGTCTGTCATGGATAAGACATTCTGTCTGTCATGGATAATACCTTCTGTATGTCATGGATAATACCTTCTGTCTGTCATGGATAATACCTTCTGTCTGTCATGGATAATACCTTCTGTCTGTCATGGATAATGCCTTCTGTCTGTCATGGATAATACCTTCTGTCTGTCATGGATAATACCTTCTGTCTGTCATGGATAATACCTTCTGTCTGTCATGGATAATACCTTCTGTCTGTCATGGATAATACCTTCTGTCTGACATGGATAATACCTTCTGTCTGACATGGATAATACCTTCTGTCTGTCATGGATAATACCTTCTATCTGTCATGGATAATACCGTCTGTCTGTCATGGATAATACCTTCTGTCTGTCATGGATAATACCTTCTGTCTGTCATGGATAATACCTTCTGTCTGACATGGATAATACCTTCTGTCTGTCATGGATAATACCTTCTGTCTGACATGGATAATACCTTCTGTCTGACATGGATAGATCATGTAGATCATCTCTGTTGACAAGAACACAGTTCTGGGAAACAGCAGCATCATCTATTAATGAGCATGCCACACTCAAACCACTAATGTGTCAGAGGAGGTGATTTACTGATTTCTGTTGTGGATTTTCACTCTGCCCTGTAAACCTACAGAGACCAACTCCATGTGCACTCACACACACATCCATCCAGAGGACTAGGAACACACTGTCTTGTCTAGGTATGGTATGCACAGTATATTCTATACATATCTGTCAGGTAGGCAGCTTTTGTATGACATTGTATTGAAGTGAAATTGTATGAATCTCTTTCAGGGACATTGTCACACACAAAGGCTTGACGCATTCCTATTATTCTGGAACCTGGAGAGAACTTGTATCTGTATGAAATAATACTGTCTTATACGTCTGTCCCCATACGGTGGGAGTGTTGGTAGTGTGATGCCAGCTGTGACAGTCTGCTGCGTTGGAGCGGGAGTCTTGAGGGTAGTGTGTGTGTGTGTGTGTGTGTGTGTGTGTGTGTGTGTGTGTGTGTGTGTGTGTGTGTGTGTGTGTGTGTGTGTGTGTGTGTGTGTGTGTGTGTGTGTGTGTGTGTGTGTGTGTGTGTGTGTGTGTTTCTGTAAGTGTGTGTGTGTGTGTGTGTGTGTATGCAGTATGCACTTACATGTGCGTTTCTTTCGTTCATGCCTGCCTGTGTTTGTGGTGTGGTCTGACCTAAATCTCTGTTTCACCCCCTGGACCCCTCCCAGACCTAGCCTCCCAGCCTCCATGTCTGTCCCTGGAGCCCTCCCAGCCTCCATGTCTGTCCCTGGACCCCTCCCAGACCTAGCCTCCCAGCCTCCATGTCTGTCCCTGGACCCCTCCCAGACCTAGCCTCCCAGCCTCCATGTCTGTCCCTGGACCCCTCCCAGACCTAGCCTCCCAGCCTCCATGTCAGTCCCGAATCATATGGCAAACAAGACGTATCCTGTCACATTAAGCGCTAGCACAAATTGCACATCTTGGCTAATAAAAAGACAGAGAAATTGCTGCCAGCAGCTTTTCTGGAAATCTCTCCGTAATTCCTCATGAGCTTTAGTATTACAGCCTCACTATCCAGAGATAGATTAACTTCCACATGATGACTTCCACAGTTTACTGTTGCAATGCGGCTGACTGACTGGCTGACTGACTGGTTGACTGACTGACTGACTGGCTGGCTGGCTGGCTGGTTGGCTGGCTGACTGGGTGGCTGGCTAGTTGGATGGCTGACTGGCTGACTGGCTGGCTGACTGGTTGACTGGCTGACTGGCTGGTTGACTGGCTGACTGGCTGGCTGACTGGTTGACTGGCTGACTGGCTGGCTGGCTATATACATCTAATTTGCATATGTGTAGTTCCGTCTTATAAGCATTTGCATAAATGTATGTCATTCATAAATATTCTTCTGATTCGTATATATATTGTATGTATATTTTATGTACTGTTCATTTCTAACTACAACTTGAGGTTAAGTCTTCTCACATTATAGGATAACATTTATATTTTATGTAAAGTAAACTCACCCCATTCCGTACAAATGTGTGCAACCGCGACATTCAAACGAGGCTACAAAGAAAACTAATGGGACTGTAGTGACTGTGTTGACTTCAGAATCTGGGGTGTGAACTACGTTTCTATTCAAGCGTTGATCGACATGGTGATGGCTCTATAGTATTGGAGAAAAGTTGAAAAAACGGACCCTCCGTTACATCGTGACGTATCATGCCGTAACGTACAGCTCGCAAAAAGCAACTATTTCTGTCTTACAATCTCTCTCCACCAGGTGTAGCACTTCTCTCATCGTTTAAAAACAAGAAATGGACAGTGACGGAGGTAAGGGGAATGGATACCTAGTAATTTTTTGCTTCATCACTGCAAGCGATCATGATTCTCAAAGCCGCTGTTTACTTCTGAAGATCACTTTAGCACCGCCCTAAAAACCCGATTCAAATTCGACACAAACCTTCAAATAGGTATGTAATGACACATTATATAAACTCTTTATAGTGTTTTATCTACATTTTAGAGGCGATAAGGTGATAAGTTGGACAGATCGAGTGAAAAAAAGCAGTTTTTCCACACATCTTCTCTCCTTCACACTACCACGCATTAGTTTCGCTTCCCCACCCGCCATTTTTTTAAAGACCCGACGGAGCTCATTGCCTTCTTGAATCATGCAGAAACGGGCAGCGTGGAGGTCTCGGCATGAATGCTGTTGGAAAGGGGAGAAATTGTGCTTTACAATGGTATTGACATTACAGTTGATCTGGAAGTATTACGTTTTTGGGGCGCTAAAATAAGGGAAATTGTACGGACCAAGGCGATGTACAAAAGTGAGTGAGTTTACGTTACTGTATATTGAGGTTCATAATCATCTCACATTATAGGATAAAATGTATATTTTATGTACTGTACTGTTCTCACTAGTCCATTTCCATATAACCCACTCTGCAGTCCTGTATCTGTCTCCCTGCACCATTGATCCATAGCAGGGGGTCTCCGTCCCACCCCCCACCACTGCACCACTCTGAACCAATCAACATTCAAAGTGGGAACCCATCTCCATCCTCCTGTCATTTACAGACTCAGTGTGGATCCCAACCAGTCACCCCAGTATCCCAGGGTGCAGTGCAAGAGCAGGCCCAGTGGGACACATCCCAATCCTGACAGCTCCACACATCCATCCGTCCGTCAAACTCTATGGTACTTCCTACAGACGGAACCCCCATCTCTCCCCTCTCCCTCTCTTTTAGAAAATATGATTGAAGCCATCCTGAGTCAATTTGGTTAAGTGTTGCAGTAGGTAGCCTGTGTCATTAAAATTGTCATTTTGTGACAAGGCCACTGTTGAAAATGTTATTGTCAGGGCCAGTCTGTCCAAGTTACGGTGCGTCGGCTCAAATGATTCAGGGTGCGCTGTGACAGCTCCCACTGGTCCAGGCAGGGTGCCACGGTCATTATGAATGCAAATACTGTAGCCGTGATTGAGGAAAGTGTCAGTCACTGGGATAGGAGGCCTAATACCTGCAGAGAGAAGGAGAGAGAGAAAGGGAGAGGGAGGGAGAAGAGGGGGAGAGATAATACGATCAGTGCTCGGGGAGAGCTCATCAGCATGTTCCCTGTGCTGTCACCCTAGCTGGGCCACCTTTATACACGCACACATATTCAGACATATTCTCTTACACATCTCGCTGTCTTACTTAGATCTCTCTCACTCTGTTTCTCTATCACACACACACACAGTATAACCTTTTCTCTCATGTCATCCTCCTGTCAGGGACTCATCAGAATTGATTACCAGGGTTTGGAGAAAGCAGGAAAGAATATATTGGAAGTCATGCTGAAATGTGAGACTGTTGACAGATTAGGGCTTAATGAAATGATGGATTTGGAATGTTTTGAGGCTTACGCATAAACAGAATGGCATTACTCACAAGCATCTTCAGGGACCAAGAAGATTACACAAGGAGAAGTTTAAAAAAAAAACTTTATCTTTCCTTCTCAAAAGTGTCTTTTCATTATACCGTAGGAAGATATATTGATTAGGCGGCCAGTACATAGGCCTCATAGAAGTGATATTGTAACCGTACTGTGATATATTGTGATTGACGTGTACTATTATAATGTAACGTTATGTGATTCCATCTTACCTTGAGGCAACACAAAGATCATACAAGATCTGTAACATACGTTTCAGGCCATCCAAATATGTTGTTTCCCATCCATGATGCCCACATGAATTTACATATAGCGGCTCCCACGGAGCATGAAATATGGACTTGTTCTGTACACGCCGTCTGGCGCAATGCACTCTGGGACGGCGAATGATTGACACATCAGCACTTCTGGCCTTAAATTTATGCATGTGTCATGATATCCCCTTAAAATGTTCTCTCGACTCCTGCGCAAGGTCATAATTTAGCTACGTCCGGTTGACTTCTCACTCCCTTGATAGCATTGCTTGTAATTTATCGTATTGTTTTAATTAAATGGATTGCGAACGGCGGCTTAAGTGCCTGGGTTTTTTAAGACAAGCAATTTTTTGAAGAAACACAAGGTTATCTGAATTGTCAAAGTCCGCGGTGCAACGGCGGACTGCACAGCACAGCACACACATAAAGAGGTATCTATAAAGTTGAAAAGGCTCTAAACTGCTACCATGTGTTTAGCTGAATTGGATGGTTATACAAATGTCACCTAGAGGAGGAAGGGAGGAGAGCAACTTCTCCACACTGGGGGAGACTACAGTACAGAGGCCCTAGAGGGACAATTTAAAGGGGTCGATGGTGTGGATTCTGTCTGTATGCAGCAGGAAAGGGTGGTATTGGTGGGAAAGCGTGACCAGCGAATTGATTCGTGATGCCAAGGCGCTTTTGCTGCAATTTCAGTCAACCATCAGAAGAGCCGAGGGCAGAAGAAATGAGACGGTCATGGATTTAGATGTAGAAGTCAGAATGGTCAGTGATTATGAGATTTGGGCCTAATCAAAGTCATGGAGAAGCCAGCCTCAAAGGTCATTCCTTTATTCCTTTTGAGGACTTTCTTCAAAAATAGAATCACATAGAGAGAATTTCAAATCTGCCTTCAGTCAAAGATACATTACATGTGAAAGTTGAGACAAATGAAGACAGCCGGCACTATAACCTTTTGGGTCACAGAGTTCGTATTACTGTGTCCTTGTCCTTCTCCTTACTGGTCGTTTCACTTCCTCATTGAAGCCATTTGGTCTGGTCAGGGGTTCCAAGCTCTTCTCTCCTGTAGGATATTTTCCTGTAGCCCTGGCTGCTGCAGAATCCCTACTCCCCAGCCACTGCACCAGCACACGTCTGGCCCCTTTGTTTGTTACGCTCCTGAATCTGCATCCATAATGTGGCCCTGGCTGCTGCCCTCCCGGGACTCGCTTTAGGAGAGAAAGAGAGATGGAGGGAGGCAGAACGAGAGTAGATAAAAAGCAAGGGAGAGTATGAGAGCAAGGGGAGCGGAAGAGAGGAAGAGGAGACAGATAGAGGGATAGGGAAAGTAAGGGGGGGACAGCAGACGGGAAATCTGTGCTCCTGAGTGTCAGCCCGCACAGTTGCCTCTGAGGCCACGGCAAACTGTCAGCCCTCTCTACTCTCATATCCTAAAGGAGAGGGAGAAATTATCCTGAGAGAGAGGGAGATAGAAAGAGGAAAAGCGAAAGAGACTTTGATTCCCCTCTCCCTCCTTCAACAGGGATTTGTGGGGATAAGGAGCAACATTTCTCCTTTGGCTTCTACAGCCCCTCCACCCATCAAAGTCCTCGCTTCACTGACTCAGACAACCCTCCTCCACATTCTACTCACGTGTCCCATTGATCCTCCACACAATGGCCAACGCCCTGGGAAAAGCACCTACAGTATAGCCTACGAGCTACACTACAGCACTATGCTGTTGGTTTGTTATTAGATGGACTTCCAGGGCCCAGGGAGTCAGGGGCTGGAGGTGTGGGACACAGCCTGAGCTTAGTGAGCTGTCCCTGGGTAGGCAGTGAGCCATCTCTGGCTAGCCTGGCTCCACTCGCAGCCTCCTCGCTCCACTGGACCATACAGGGACTGACTCGGAGCTTGGCCATGGAGGTTTGGAGGGCTGCCAAGTAGTTTTTGGGGTTAGGGAAGTCAGGTGAGGTCACCCCTCAGCACTGATGTAAGGTCCGTTTGGGTAATTTCTCCCCTAATGGTTAAGGTGAGGATTAAGGGAGGGTAAAACTGATCCTAGATCTGTGCCTACAGGGAGGAAACTTTTACACTGAGCCAGTGGGGCCCACAGAGTCTGACCCAGCAGTGCCTGAAGGACCCCACTGTGTTGTGCTGTGTCTAGATCTCTGTCTGGCCTTGCTTCAGTAGCCCTCCCCTCTGAGCGCTGCTTAGAAATTCTCCAGACCTTCCCATGGGCCTGGCTAAAGCCATAGGTGTCCGGGGTTTATAGTGAATGCTCAGTGAATGTGCAGATGGGCTGATAGCGATTCCCTTTTCTCCTTGAGTGAGCTCTTTCACCCCTGCCTGTCTGTCGACTCTGGATAGCGTCAACATTTTAGAGAGGACACTAGTCCTTGAAGTGGTGGAGTGGAATTTCTTAAAGAAACTTAGGGTAAACAAAATGTGTGTTTTCGAAATTAATAAAATAAGTATTGATGGTTATCGATTGGTTAGCATCGAAACACTTCATTAGCGAGTTAAGCAATGACCTGGTCTCAAATGAGAGTCGTAGTGCGCTTTGACTGGTAAAAAGGAGCTATATAAATCCAATCCATGATTATTACTATTATTATTAGTGTTCTGTTCCATATCTGAATCAGACATATCGGTACAATGATCATCCATTAGAGCAGTGGGCTTTTGTATTAATCACCCTTTGTGCTTAAATGCGTTGCATTGTTGGAAATATCAATGCAGGAGAGGCTGTTGATCTTTTGAAAATGTCAGGCTGTGGTCTACCAGACATGCATTATTTGGATGTGGTCTCTCTCTCTCTTTCTCTCTCTCCAACTCTCTCTATACCTTCAGAGTCCATGGTGCAGTATAACCCGATCGATCCTCTATGTCAAGCCAGGCACACATCCATACTGTACATTGATCTCTATAAGCTCGCATTCGATTGCAGTGTACTTGCCCTCTGATTGGAAATCAACACAACCATTCAATGTGTTACAGACAGCGGTTTACAACCAAATCAACACAACCATTCAATGTGTTACAGACAGCGGTTTACAACCAAATCAACAACGATCTCCTAACGTTACATGTCAACAACGATCATAATGAAGAGTGCCGGTCTGGTCTGCTGTGTACTGTAGTAGAAATCATCAATTTACTCCGTGCATGGCCGAGAACTCTTCAGAATGGTTTAGACTAGGCACGGTGGTTTAGTTATTGCTATTGTGACGCTCCATAAACTCACAGTGTTTCCTTAATGAGAGAAACGTCACGCCAGCCAATTTTGGTAATGATGTCCAATGGAAATATGTGTCTAGTCGTGGATGGGCCATGAGTGAGACAGCAGAGAGCTGGCTAATTGAATGTGGTGGTCACAGTAGTGTAAGTAGCAGCTTATACTGGGTGAAAGAGGACAACAAAGCATCATGAGAAGCATAGAGAAACCATTAGCCCTATGCATCCAAGTGTGTCCCTGCACAGCCACACACACACACACAGCCACACACACTTAGTCAATCAGAGGACACACATGCACACTCACGATCACACACACACACACACACTCACACAGGCACAGTGCACACACACACACACACATACTCAGTCAGAGAAGCAGGACTGCTGTGAACATTAAATGATGCTTTTGTTTTGAACCCTGTTATTGGGCTTAATGGTTCAGCAGTAAATTCTCTTCCTCTCTCCATGAAGGAAGAGTAGGAGGATTAAAAACACTTTCAATGTCATTACAGCTGGGATTTCAAAGGCACTGAAAGTCTCCAAAGCAGAGTTCCTTCACTTTGAAATCTTTCTCCAATTGTAACTGAAGCGTCATTTATTCAGGACAGCTATACTAGAAAGGGAAAGCTTCCTCACTTACAAACTGCTCTGCTGTTAGCAGATGAGTCCACATACAAAACAAGGAATATGCTTGGTCAGTGCTTGACTTAGACTTGTGTTTGTAATGTACAGTACAGTCTTGGGCTTTATAGTGGGCGCGTTCCTCTGCCCAGATCTGATGCCTGACAGATCTTACAATACACGGATAGGTATTTTACCTATCAGCCAACCACAATCAAATGTTATAGCAATTTGGTGCCCGACGGCACAGTCGATGACGTGGCATGCAACCATTGGTATATGCTCACAACGTCTGAGCAGAGGAACGCCACCATTTACATTTTACATTTGAGTAATTTAGCAGACTCTCTTATCCAGAGAGACTTACAGTGCATTCATCTTGAGACTTACAGTGCATTCATCTTGAGACAGCTCGGTGGGACAACCGCATATCACATGCATAGAAAGCACATTTGTCCTCAATTAAGTAGCTGTCAGTAGAGTCAGAGCTAGAAGGGGGGGTAGTACAGGAAGTACAGTACAGTATAGGCCTATATAGTGTTTGTATATGATGATCTGGAACAGACCTCAGGGTTATACGATGATCTGGAACAGACCTCTGGGTTATACGATGATCTGGAACAGACCTCAGGGTTATACGATGATCAGGAACAGACCTCATGGTTATACGATGATCAGGAACAGACCTCAGGGTTATACGATGATCTGGAACAGACCTCAGGGTTATACGATGATCTGGAACAGACCTCATGGTTATACGATGATCTGGAACAGACCTCATGGTTATACGATGATCTGGAACAGACCTCATGGTTATACGATGATCTGGAACAGACCTCAGGGTTATACGATGATCTGGAACAGACCTCAGGGTTATACAATGATCTGGAACAGACCTCAGGGTTATACGATGATCTGGAACAGACCTCAGGGTTATACGATGATCTGGAACAGACCTCAGGGTTATACGATGATCTGGAACAGACCTCAGGGTTATACGATGATCTGGAACAGACCTCGGGGTTATACGATGATCTGGAACAGACCTCGGGGTTATACGATGATCTGGAACAGACCTCAGGGTTATACAATGATCTGGAACAGACCTCAGGGTTATACGATGATCTGGAACAGACCTCGAGGTTATACGATGATCTGGAACAGACCTCGGGGTTATACGATGATCTGAAACAGACCTCGGGGTTATACAATGATCTGGAACAGACCTCAGGGTTATACGATGATCTGGAACAGACCTCATGGTTATACAATGATCTGGAACAGACCTCAGGGTTATACAATGATCTGGAACAGACCTCATGGGCCCTCATTACTTGCCTCTCAGGCCGTACTTCTTTGAGGCATATATGGTCTGGACATGTACCTACATGTACAGTATGCTCATTGAGACCAGTGTGTGCGTGTGTGTGTGCCTGTTATGTGTGCGTGTGTGTTCCTCTGGCGATCGGGCATCCCATCGGATCGACTGCTTCCTTCCTCCGCTCAGAGCGGTGATGCCAATGCTGCAGCTTTTTACCTTATTACTGTGACTAAGAGAGGCTTAAGGAAGGCAGAGGAAGATAAGGAAGAGAGGGCGGGGGGAATGAGTAAGGGAGAGGGAGAGAGAGAGAGAGAGGGAGACGGGGAGAGAGAGAGAGAGAAAGGGAGAGAGAGGAAATGAGAAAGGGAGAAAGAGAGAGGATGGGAAGGAGAGAGAGGAAGAGGGGAGAGAGGAAGGGAGTGAGAGGAAGAGGAATGAGAGAGAGGGTGTGTGTGTGTGTGTGTGTGTGTGTGTGTGCGTGTGTGTGTGTGTGTGTGTGTGTGTGTGTGTGTGTGTGTGTGTGTGTGTGTGTGTGTGTGTGTGTGTGTGTGTGTGTGTGTGTGTTCTTCTGTGTAGTCAGTGTGATATTGGCCTACCTAGATTAACATGTCAATAAAGGTACTCCCACTTTGTGATTATTATGTGCATAAACTCCATTATCTGATGCTGGGAATTTGCAGTATATTATGTACATACACGAATAATGGTACATTAGAGCCTGCATGATAGAATAAAATGGGGTGATTTCCAATCCCCCAGGAATAAAGGTACAGTATTTTTGTGGAGTAGCAAGAGGGGAATAATGATTCCTCTCAGAGCTGAACCTACCAACATGCTTTGCTTTTTTTTTTGCGTCAGTAAAAGGTCTGTACCTGTTCTGTAGCTCCATAGTGAACTCTTGTGGACAGGAATGGTACTGCGCCATGTTGCTCCACAACATAACTCACCTCAATGGGCACACTAACTGTCACACTCAAGGTGCATCCTGCAATTCTAAGCCATTGATTTGCCCCTAGTCTCCCAAATAGCTGAAGTTTAGAGACGTTTACCATAATTCATGTGGGGAAAAGATACACATCAACCAGATTCACAGGTCCCTTTATGTTTACCTGGTTTCTGCTCCTAATAATCTGACAAGGGGGCTGCAACATGGCGGAACGTTTCAGAACCAGAGAGAGATGGTCAAATAAATCCCTATTACCTTTGAACTGCCAATTATCCGCCACTGCTATCTGCCATCTCACAGACATCTGAGCCCCAAACCCCTGGGGACGGATGGGGAGATGAGATGAGACACTAATGAATGATGCTGAATCACCTCTTTGAGTTTCTCAACATACTTTTAATGGCCGCTCCTTGATCAGTCCAGCTTAGTATGGGCTCTAGTGGCTAGCCTCTCTGGCTCTCTGGCTTTGATGGTGTTTTGGGTTACCGTGGGGATATTGTGGGCTCACAGCACATACATTTTACATTTTAGTCATTTAGCAGACGCTCTTATCCAGAGCGACTTACAGTAGAGTGCATACATTTTTATTACATTTTTTTTTTATATTTTTTTACATACTGAGACAAGGATATCCCTACCGGCCAAGAGCAGACGCTCTTATCCAGAGCGACTTACAGTAGAGTGCATACATTTTATTACATTTTTACATACTGAGACAAGGATATCCCTACCGGCCAAACCCTCCCTACCGGCCAAACCCTCCCTAACCCGGACGACGCTATGCCAATTGTGCGTCGCCCCACGGATCTCCCGGTTGCGGCCGGCTGCAACCGGCCGCAACCGCATGGCCCTACTGTTGGTTGGTATAGAAAATGTAAGTTGTCACTCAATGACAACTAATGAGATAGACTGGCCGGTCTATGTCCCAGATTGCATGTACACAAGTGTGCGTCTGTGTGCCTGCCTGTAATGGGGAAATTTCATATCACTAAATGTAATATTTAGTTTACAGCAAGCTTTAGTTTTTGTTCTAGCACTACACAGCTGATTCAAATAATCAACGCTTGATGATGAGTAGATTATTTGAATCAGCTCTGTAGTGCTGGGGTTTAGAGTGATCGACACAATGTTTAGCTTATTTAGAGTTTCTGTAATACACATCAATTCCTGTGCAGAAGAAAGACACGGCACAAATGAGAAAACAGAGTGAGAAATAAAGAGAAAAAAGAGAGAATGGGATCCATAATCCGGGCGTCTCGTCGTTGGTCCCAAGTCCCCGGGGCTGGCTGGGTGGAGTTAAGAGGCAGTTATCTCTCTCTCCGCCACATAAGATATGGCTGGAAATGAGCTGAGAGGGGAGAAAAAGCTCCATGCCAGGGAGAGAATCTGTCTCCTGAGCCGTGTCAGCTTTCCCCTCAGCCCCATTCACTGTGTCAGTCAGTCAGTCCCTGGCATCTGGAGTCTATCTGCACATCACATCCTCTGTGCCTGCCTGTCTGTCTGCCTGTCTGTCTGCTGGATGGAGCCAGGTGCTGCTGCTACGGATGATCAAAATCTGATTTCCACGAGATTCCCCTCCAATTGGCTCTTGGAGTAGTGTAGGTGGTGGTTATAGTTGCTTGAATGTCACTCTTGATGTCAATGCTCCTTTCTGACAATCTCGAGGGTATCGTATGATCCTGAAGCCTGAATCTCTCTCCATCCAGTAGAATGTAAAGGTTTTTATGCTTCTACACCTGCATTGCTTGCTGTTTGGGGTTTTAGGCTGGGTTTCTGTACAGAACTTTGTGACATCAGCTGATGTAAGAAGGACTTTATAAATACATTTGATTGATTGAAAATAATAATGAGATTTTATTAAGGTCAGATGAATAATAATGATGGAGTTTCAGTACCTCTACCAGTTGTTTGAACACGAACCGCTATAAACACACAGTCCAGTTCAAACTGCCTGTAAACACACAGTCCAGTTCATAGTGAATGATGACAGGTCCTACTGCCTGTAAACACACAGTCCAGTTCATAGTGAATGATGACAGGCCCTACTGCCTGTAAACACACAGTCCAGTTCAAAGTGAAAGATGGCAGGCCCTACTGCCTGTAAACACACAGTCCAGTCCAAAGTGAAAGATGGCAGGTCCTACTGCCTGTAAACACACAGTCCAGTTCAAAGTGAATGATGGCAGGCCCTACTGCCTGTAAACACACAGTCCAGTTCAAAGTGAATGATGGCAGGCCCTACTGCCTGTAAACACACAGTCCAGTTCAAAGTGAATGATGGCAGGCCCTACTGCCTGTAAACACACAGTCCAGTTCATAGTGAATGATGACAGGCCCTACCGCCTGTAAACACACAGTCCAGTTCATAGTGAATGATGACAGGCCCTACTGCCTGTAAACACACAGTCCAGTCCAAAGTGAAAGATGGCAGGCCCTACTGCCTGTAAACACACAGTCCAGTTCAAAGTGAATGATGGCAGGCCCTACTGCCTGTAAACACACAGTCCAGTTCAAAGTGAATGATGGCAGGCCCTACTGCCTGGAAACACACAGTCCAGTTCAAAGTGAATGATGGCAGGTCCTACTGCCTGTAAACACACAGTCCAGTCCAAAGTGAAAGATGGCAGGTCCTACTGCCTGTAAACACACAGTTCAGTCCAAAGTGAAAGATGGCAGGCCCTACTGCCTGTAAACACACAGTCCAGTTCAAAGTGAACGATGGCAGGTCCTACTGCCTGTAGACACACAGTCCAGTTCAAAGTGAATGGTGACAGGTCCTACTGCCTGTAAACACACAGTCCAGTTCAAAGTGAATGATGGCAGGTCCTACTGCCTGTAAACACACAGTCCAGTTCAAAATGAAAGATGGCAGGCCCTACTGCCTGTAAACACACAGTCCAGTTCAAAGTGAATGATGGCAGGCCCTACTGCCTGTAAACACACAGTCCAGTTCAAAGTGAATGATGGCAGGCCCTACTGCCTGTAAACACACAGTCCAGTTCAAAATGAAAGATGGCAGGCCCTACTGCCTGTAAACACACAGTCCATTTCAATGTGAATGATGACAGGCCCTACTGCCTGTAAACACACAGTCCAGTTCATAGTGAATGATGGCAGGCCCTACTGCCTGTAAACACGCAGTCCAGTTCAAAGTGAATGATGGCAGGCCCTACTGCCTGTAAACACACAGTCCAGTTCATAGTGAAAGATGGCAGGCCCTACTGCCTGTAAACACACAGTCCAGTTCAAAGTGAATGATGGCAGGTCCTACTGTCTGTAAACACATAGTCCAGTTCATAGTGAATGATGGCAGGCCCTACTGCCTGTAAACACACAGTCCAGTTCAAAGTGAATGATGGCAGGTCCTACTGCCTGTAAACACACAGTCCAGTTCAAAATGAAAGATGGCAGGTCCTACTGTCTGTAAACACACAGTCCAGTTCAAAGTGAATGATGGCAGGTCCTACTGTCTGTTAACACACAGTCCAGTTCAAAGTGAATGATGGCAGGTCCTACTGCCTGTAAACACACAGTCCAGTTCAAAATGAAAGATGGCAGGTCCTACTGTCTGTAAACACACAGTCCAGTTCAAAGTGAATGATGGCAGGCCCTACTGCCTGTAAACACACAGTCCAGTTCAAAGTGAATGATGGCAGGTCCTACTGCCTGTAAACACACAGTCCAGTTCAAAGTGAACGATGGCAGGTCCTACTGTCTGTTAACACACAGTCCAGTTCAAAGTGAAAGATGGCAGGTCCAACTGCCTGTAAACACACAGTCCAGTTCAAAATGAAAGATGGCAGGCCCTACTGCCTGTAAACACACAGTCCAGTTCAAAGTGAATGATGGCAGGTCCAACTGCCTGTAAACACACAGTCCAGTTCATAGTGAAGGATGGCAGGTCCTACTGCCTGTAAACACACAGTCCAGTTCATAGTGAATGATGACAGGTCCTACTGCCTGTAAACACACAGTCCAGTTCATAGTGAATGATGGCAGGTCCAACTGCCTGTAAACACACAGTCCAGTTCAAAGTGAAGGATGGCAGGTCCTACTGCCTGTAAACACACAGTCCAGTTCATAGTGAATGATGGCAGGTCCTACTGCCTGTAAACACACAGTCCAGTTCAAAGTGAATGATGTCAGGTCCTACTGCCTGTAAACACACAGTCCAGTTCATAGTGAATGATGACAGGTCCTACTGCCTGTAAACACACAGTCCAGTTCAAAGTGAATGATGGCAGGCCCTTGTGGCAAATGGCTTGTTTGCATGAAGGCCTACTGTAGCTTTGATTGTCTATGGTGCACCGTCTGTGTAGACTTTCCCATTCTATATTGCTATAGAATTTTCACAAATGCCTTAGTATACCCAGTTCCCAAACATTCTAAGAATTTATGAAAATGTGAAAATGACCATGTCTAGGTACTCGCTTGTCAGAAAATGTTTTAAAAAGTGTCATATTCTTTGTGGGAGTGTATATGAACAGATTTAATAAGATTTCATGTTGCTAAATTGCTGTCAGCTCCACTTGAAATAGCACTGATGCTGTTGTGTGTAGAACATCTTTCACCGTGCACGCTGTGAATCATGTTTCACACTCACACTAATTGGTAGTGTGGAACAATAAGGGTACTGGGCTAATAACCACCCCCTGCCCTTTGTGTAGAGGACGCCAGGAGTGTGCGTGGGAGAGAGTGAAAGAGAGTTCAGCAGTGTTCAGGAGCATGAGGGAGAGAGTGGGAGAGAATGGGAGGAGGGATGGGAGCTTCCGAGGCCGTAGGAGAGCTTCAGAGGAGGTAGGGGAGCTTCAGATGGGATAGGGGAACTTCAGAGGGAGAGGGGAACTTCAGAGGGGATAGGAGAGATTCAGAGGGGATAGGAGAGCTTCAGAGGGGATAGGAGAGCTTCAGAGGGATAGGGGAACTTCAGAGGGATAGGGGAACTTCAGAGGGATAGGGGAACTTCAGAGGGATAGGGGAACTTCAGAGGGATAGGGGAACTTCAGAGAGATAGGGGAACTTCAGAGGGATAGGGGAACTTCAGAGGGGATAGGAGAGCTTCAGAGGGGATAGGAGAGCTTCAGAGGGGATAGGAGAGCTTCAGATGGGATAGGAGAGCTTCAAAGGGGATAGGAGAGATTCAAAGGGGATAGGAGAGATTCAAAGGGGATAGGAGAGCTTCAGAGGGGATAGGAGAGCTTCAGAGGGGTTAGGAGAGATTCAGAGGGGATAGGAGAGATTCAAAGGGGATAGGAGAGCTTCAGAGGGGATAGGAGAGCTTCAGAGGGGATAGGAGAGCCTCAGAGGGGATAGGAGAGCTTCAGAGGGGATAGGAGAGCTTCAGATGGATAGGGGAACTTCAGAGGGATAGGGGAACTTCAGAGGGGATAGGAGAGCTTCAGATGGATAGGGGAACTTCAGAGGGGATAGGAGAGCTTCAGAGGGGATAGGAGAGCTTCAGATGGATAGGAGAGCTTCAGAGGGGATAGGTGAGCTTCAGATGGGATAGGGGAACTTCAGAGGGGATAGGAGAGCTTCAGAGGGGATAGGAGAGATTCAAAGGGGATAGGAGAGATTCAGAGGGGATAGGAGAGCTTCAGAGGGGATAGGAGAGCTTCAGATGGATAGGGGAACTTCAGAGGGATAGGGGAACTTCAGAGGGGATAGGAGAGCTTCAGATGGATAGGGGAACTTCAGAGGGGATAGGAGAGATTCAGAGGGGATAGGAGAGCTTCAGATGGATAGGAGAGCTTCAGAGGGGATAGGAGAGCTTCAGAGGGGATAGGAGAGCTTCAGATGGATAGGAGAGCTTCAGAGGGGATAGGTGAGCTTCAGATGGGATAGGGGAACTTCAGAGGGGATAGGAGAGCTTCAGAGGGGATAGGAAAGATTCAAAGGGGATAGGAGAGATTCAGAGGGGATAGGAGAGCTTCAGAGGGGATAGGAGAGATTCAAAGGGGATAGGAGAGATTCAGAGGGGATAGGAGAGCTTCAGAGGGGATAGGAGAGATTCACAGGGGATAGGAGAGCTTCAGAGGGGATAGGAGAGCTTCAGAGGGGATAGGATAGATTCAGAGGGGATAGGAGAGCTTCAGAGGTGATAGGGGAACTTCACGGGGGTCTATGAGTTCAGGAGGATGTAGGTGTTGGAAGGTGCAGGAGAGTCTGGAGGTGTGCATTAGAACCTAGACAATAGGAGACACCATCTAATAAGAATCACCCATATTATCCATGGTACTGGAAAGACCTAAATTTGTGGGCTCCACCTCACCCAGACATTTTCCCCTGCTTTACCCACAACCATATTACTTCCTTACCACAACAACCATGCCTTATTTCCTGTTTCCTGTCTCCACAGGAAATCAAGTCAACCTGACGTGCCGAGCGTTCTTCGGCTTCGCCGGGGAGGTCAGTCCGCTCATATACTGGATGAAGGGAGAGAAGTTCATCGAAGATCTGGATGTGGAGAGGTTCAGAGAGAGTGACATCAAGTAAGACACACACACACACATCAAGTAAGACCCTGTTACACACACACACTTCAAGTAAGACCCTGTTACACATACACACACACATCGCTTGAGGTCATATGGGATATACATACGTTCCTGCATGAACTGTAAAAAGTCAAAGCCACAGTTTTGACCAACACACTTGTGGTGCTGTGGTATGATGTAATGATATTACCAGGCTGTGGTATGATGTAATGATATTACCAGGCTGTGGTATGATGTAATGATATTACCAGGCTGTGGTATGATGTAATGATATTACCAGGCTGTGGTATGATGTAGTGCTATTACCAGGCTGTGGTATGTTGTAATGCTATTACCAGGCTGTGGTATGATGTAATGTTATTAACAGGCTGTGGTATGATGTAATGATATTACCAGGCTGTGGTATGATGTAATGATATTACCAGGCTGTGGTATGATGTAATGTTATTACCAGGCTGTGGTATGTTGTAGTGCTATTACCAGGCTGTGGTATGATGTAATGATATTACCAGGCTGTGGTATGATGTAATGATATTACCAGGCTGTGGTATGATGTAATGCTATTACCAGGCTGTGGTATGATGTAGTGCTATTACCAGGCTGTGGTATGATGTAATGATATTACCAGGCTGTGGTATGTTGTAATGCTATTACCAAGCTGTGGTATGATGTAATGCTATTACCAGGCTGTGGTATGATGTAATGCTATTACCAAGCTGTGGTATGATGTAATGCTATTACCAGGCTGTGGTATGATGTATTGCTATTACCAAGCTGTGGTATGATGTAATGATATTACCAGGCTGTGGTATGATGTAATGATATTACCGGGCTGTGGTATGATGTAGTGCTATTACCAGGCTGTGGTATGATGTAGTGCTATTACCAGGCTGTGGTATGATGTAATGATATTACCAGGCTGTGGTATGATGTAATGTTATTACCAGGCTGTGGTATGATGTAATGATATTACCAGGCTGTGGTATGATGTAATGATATTACCAGGCTGTGGTATGATGTAATGATATTACCAGGCTGTGGTATGATGTAATGATATTACCAGGCTGTGGTATGATGTAATGATATTACCAGGCTGTGGTATGATGTAGTGCTATTACCAGGCTGTGGTATGATGTAATGATATTACCAGGCTGTGGTATGTTGTAGTGCTATTACCAAGCTGTGGTATGATGTAATGCTATTACCAGGCTGTGGTATGATGTAATGCTATTACCAAGCTGTGGTATGATGTAATGCTATTACCAGGCTGTGGTATGATGTAATGATATTACCAGGCTGTGGTATGATGTAGTGCTATTACCAGGCTGTGGTATGATGTAGTGCTATTACCAGGCTGTGGTATGATGTAGTGCTATTACCAGGCTGTGGTATGATGTAATGATATTACCAGGCTGTGGTATGATGTAATGTTATTACCGGGCTGTGGTATGATGTAGTGCTATTACCAGGCTGTGGTATGATGTAATGATATTACCAGGCTGTGGTATGTTGTAATGCTATTACCAGGCTGTGGTATGTTGTACTGCTATTACCAGGCTGTGGTATGTTGTAATGATATTACCAGGCTGTGGTATGTTGTAATGCCATTACCAGGCTGTGGTATGTTGTAATGCTATTACCAGGCTGTGGTATGTTGTAATGCTATTACCAGGCTGTGGTATGATGTAATGTTATTACCAGGCTGTGGTATGATGTAATGATATTACCAGGCTGTGGTATGATGTAATGATATTACCAGGCTGTGGTATGTTGTAATGCTATTACCAGGCTGTGGTATGTTGTAATGCTATTACCAGGCTGTGGTATGATGTAGTGCTATTACCAGGCTGTGGTATGATGTAATGCTATTACCAAGCTGTGGTATGATGTAATGCTATTACCAGGCTGTGGTATGATGTAATGCTATTACCAGGCTGTGGTATGATGTAATGCTATTACCAGGCTGTGGTATGATGTAATGCTATTACCAGGCTGTGGTATGATGTCATGCTATTACCAGGCTGTGGTATGATGTAATGCTATTACCAGGCTGTGGTATGATGTAATGTTATTACCAGGCTGTGGTATGATGTAATGATATTACCAGGCTGTGGTATGATGTAGTGCTATTACCAGGCTGTGGTATGATGTAGTGCTATTACCAGGCTGTGGTAAGTTGTAATGCTATTACCAGGCTGTGGTATGATGTATTGCTATTACCAGGCTGTGGTATGATGTAGTGCTATTACCAGGCTGTGGTATGATGTAATGATATTACCAGGCTGTGGTATGATGTAGTGCTATTACCAGGCTGTGGTATGATGTAATGCTATTACCAGGCTGTGGTATGATGTAATGATATTACCAGGCTGTGGTATGATGTAATGATATTACCAGGCTGTGGTATGATGTAATGTTATTACCAGGCTGTGGTATGTTGTAGTGCTATTACCAGGCTGTGGTATGATGTAATGCTATTACCAGGCTGTGGGATGTTGTAGTGCTATTACCAGGCTGTGGTATGATGTAATGATATTACCAGGCTGTGGGATGTTGTAGTGCTATTACCAAGCTGTGGTATGATGTAATGATATTACCAGGCTGTGGTATGTTGTAATGATATTACCAGGCTGTGGTATGATGTAATGCTATTACCAGGCTGTGGGATGTTGTAGTGCTATTACCAGGCTGTGGTATGTTGTAATGCTATTACCAGGCTGTGGTATGTTGTAATGCTATTACCAAGCTGTGGTATGATGTAATGCTATTACCAGGCTGTGGTATGATGTAATGTTATTACCAGGCTGTGGTATGATGTAATGATATTACCAGGCTGTGGTATGATGTAATGCTATTACCAGGCTGTGGTAAGTTGTAATGCTATTACCAGGCTGTGGTATGATGTAATGTTATTACCAGGCTATGGTATGATGTAATGATATTACCAGGCTGTGGTATGATGTAATGCTATTACCAGGCTGTGGTATGATGTAATGCTATTACCAGGCTGTGGTATTATGTAATGCTATTTCCAGCCTGTGGTATGATGTAATGATATTACCAGGCTGTGGTATGATGTAATGTTATTACCAGGCTGTGGTATGATTTAATGATATTACCAGGCTGTGGTATGTTGTAATGCTATTACCAGGCTGTGGTATGATGTAATGATATTACCAGGCTGTGGTATGATGTAATGATATTACCAGGCTGTGGTATGTTGTAATGCTATTACCAGGCTATGGTATGATGTAATGATATTACCAGGCTGTGGTATGATGTAATGATATTACCAGGCTGTGGTATGATGTAATGATATTACCAGGCTGTGGTATGATGTAATGTTATTACCAGGCTGTGGTATGATGTAATGATATTACCAGGCTGTGGTATGTTGTAATGCTATTACCAGGCTGTGGTATGATGTAATGCTATTACCAGGCTGTGGTATGATGTAATGATATTACCAGGCTGTGGTATGATGTAATGATATTACCAAGCTGTGGTATTATGTAATGATATTACCAAGCTGTGGTATGATGTAATGATATTACCAGGCTGTGGTATGATGTAATTTTATTACCAGGCTGTGGTATGTTGTAATGCTATTACCAGGCTGTGGTGTGATGTAATGCTATTACCAGGCTGTGGTATGATGTAATGATATTACCAGGCTGTGGTATGATGTAATGATATTACCAAGCTGTGGTATGTTGTAATGCTATTACCAGGCTGTGGTGTGATGTAATGCTATTACCAGGCTGTTGTATGATGTAATGCTATTACCAGGCTGTGGTATGATGTAATGATATTACCAAGCTGTGGTATGATGTAATGTTATTACCAGGCTGTGGTATGTTGTAGTGCTATTACCAGGCTGTGGTATGATGTAGTGCTATTACCAGGCTGTGGTATGATGTAATGATATTACCAGGCTGTGGTATGATGTAATGCTATTACCAGGCTGTGGTATGTTGTAATGCTATTACCAGGCTGTGGTATGATGTAATGATATTACCAGGCTGTGGTATGATGTAATGATATTACCAGGCTGTGGTATGATGTAATGTTATTACCAGGCTGTGGTATGTTGTAATGCTATTACCAGGCTGTGGTATGATGTAATGCTATTACCAGGCTGTGGTATGATGTAATGCTATTACCAGGCTGTGGTATGATGTAATGTTATTAACAGGCTTATTCATCTTGAATTCAGATATTTCTGAATCTATATTGACTATACAGCATCTGACCCAAGAGAACCACGACTGTATCTTTATGTTTTAATTACCCTAAGCACTGTTATTCTCTAATGTGCCTGTTCACTCATGGGCAGACTGGAAGCACTGTTATTCTCTAATGTGCCTGTTCACTCATGGGCAGACTGGAAGACACTGTTATTTTCTAATGTGCCTGTTCACTCATGGGCAGACTGGAAGACACTGTTATTCTCTAATGTGCCTGTTCACTCATGGGCAGACTGGAAGACACTGTTATTCTCTAATGTGCCTGTTCACTCATGGGCAGACTGGAAGACACTATTATTCTCTAATGTGCCTGTTCACTCATGGGCAGACTGGAAGACACTGTTATTCTCTAATGTGCCTGTTCACTCATGGGCAGACTGGAAGACACTGTTATTCTCTAATGTGCCTGTTCACTCATGGGCAGACTGGAAGACACTGTTATTCTCTAATGTGCCTGTTCACTCATGGGCAGACTGGAAGACACTGTTATTCTCTAATGTGCCTGTTCACTCATGGGCAGACTGGAAGCACTGTTATTCTCTAGTGTGCCTGTTCACTCATGGGCAGACTGGAAGACACTGTTATTCTCTAATGTGCCTGTTCACTCATGGGCAGACTGGAAGACACTGTTATTCTCTAATGTGCCTGTTCACTCATGGGCAGACTGGAAGACACTGTTATTCTCTAATGTGCCTGTTCACTCATGGGCAGACTGGAAGACACTGTTATTCTCTAATGTGCCTGTTCACTCATGGGCAGACTGGAAGACACTGTTATTTTCTAATGTGCCTGTTCACTCATGGGCAGACTGGAAGACACTGTTATTCTCTAATGTGCCTGTTCACTCATGGGCAGACTGGAAGACACTGTTATTCTCTAATGTGCCTGTTCACTCATGGGCAGACTGGAAGACACTGTTATTCTCTACTGTACCCGTTCACTCATGGGCAGACTGGAAGACACTGTTATTCTCTAATGTGCCTGTTCACTCATGGGCAGACTGGAAGACACTGTTATTCTCTAATGTGCCTGTTCACTCATGGGCAGACTGGAAGACACTGTTATTCTCTAATGTGCCTGTTGACTCATGGGCAGACTGGAAGACACTGTTATTCTCTAATGTGCCTGTTCACTCATGGGCAGACTGGAAGCACTGTTATTCTCTAATGTGCCTGTTCACTCATGGGCAGACTGGAAGACACTGTTATTCTCTAATGTGCCTGTTCACTCATGGGCAGACTGGAAGACACTGTTATTCTCTAATGTGCCTGTTCACTCATGGGCAGACTGGAAGACACTGTTATTCTCTAATGTGCCTGTTCACTCATGGGCAGACTGGAAGACACTGTTATTCTCTAATGTGCCTGTTCACTCATGGGCAGACTGGAAGACACTGTTATTTTCTAATGTGCCTGTTCACTCATGGGCAGACTGGCAGACACTGTTATTCTCTAATGTGCCTGTTCACTCATGGGCAGACTGGAAGACACTGTTATTCTCTAATGTGCCTGTTCACTCATGGGCAGACTGGAAGACACTGTTATTCTCTAATGTGCCTGTTCACTCATGGGCAGACTGGAAGACACTGTTATTCTCTAATGTGCCTGTTCACTCATGGGCAGACTGGAAGACACTGTTATTCTCTAATGTGCCTGTTCACTCATGGGCAGACTGGAAGACACTGTTATTCTTTAATGTGCCTGTTCACTCATGGGCAGACTGGAAGACACTGTTATTCTCTAATGTGCCTGTTCACTCATGGGCAGACTGGAAGACACTGTTATTCTCTAATGTGCTTGTTCACTCATGGGCAGACTGGAAGACACTGTTATTCTTTAATGTGCCTGTTCACTCATGGGCAGACTGGAAGACACTGTTATTCTCTAATGTGCCTGTTCACTCATGGGCAGACTGGAAGACACTGTTATTCTCTAATGTACCTGTTCACTCATGGGCAGAATGGAAGACACTGTTATTCTCTAATGTGCCTGTTCACTCATGGGCAGAATGGAAGACACTGTTATTCTCTAATGTGCCTGTTCACTCATGGGCAGACTGGAAGACACTGTTATTCTCTAATGTGCCTGTTCACTCATGGGCAGAATGGAAGACACTGTTATTCTCTAATGTGCCTGTTCACTCATGGGCAGACTGGAAGACACTGTTATTCTCTAATGTGCCTGTTCACTCATGGGCAGACTGGAAGACACTGTTATTCTCTAATGTGCCTGTTCACTCATGGGCAGAATGGAAGACACTGTTATTCTCTAATGTGCCTGTTCACTCATGGGCAGACTGGAAGACACTGTTATTCTCTAATGTGCCTGTTCACTCATGGGTAGACTGGAATCACTGTTATTCTCTAATGTGCCTGTTCGCTCATGGGCAGACTGGAAGACACTGTTATTCTCTAATGTGCCTGTTCACTCATGGGCAGACTGGAAGACACTGTTATTCTCTAGTGTTCCTGTTCACTCATGGGCAGACTGGAAGACACTGTTATTCTCTAATGTGCCTGTTCACTCATGGGCAGACTGGAAGACACTGTTATTCTCTAATGTGCCTGTTCACTCATGGGCAGACTGGAAGACACTGTTATTCTCTAATGTGCCTGTTCACTCATGGGCAGACTGGAAGACACTGTTATTCTCTAATGTGCCTGTTCACTCATGGGCAGAATGGAAGACACTGTTATTCTCTAATGTGCCTGTTCACTCATGGGCAGACTGGAAGACACTGTTATTCTCTAATGTGCTTGTTCACTCATGGGCAGACTGGAAGACACTGTTATTCTCTAATGTGCCTGTTCACTCATGGGCAGACTGGAAGACACTGTTATTCTCTAATGTGCCTGTTCACTCATGGGCAGACTGGAAGACACTGTTATTCTCTAATGTGCCTGTTCACTCATGGGCAGACTGGAAGACACTGTTATTCTCTAATGTGCCTGTTCACTCATGGGCAGACTGGAAGACACTGTTATTCTCTAATGTGCCTGTTCACTCATGGGTAGACTGGAATCACTGTTATTCTCTAATGTGCCTGTTCGCTCATGGGCAGACTGGAAGACACTGTTATTCTCTAATGTGCCTGTTCACTCATGGGCAGACTGGAAGACACTGTTATTCTCTAGTGTGCCTGTTCACTCATGGGCAGACTGGAAGACACTGTTATTCTCTAATGTGCCTGTTCACTCATGGGCAGACTGGAAGACACTGTTATTCTCTAATGTGCCTGTTCACTCATGGGCAGACTGGAAGACACTGTTATTCTCTAATGTGCCTGTTCACTCATGGGCAGACTGGAAGACACTGTTATTCTCTAATGTGCCTGTTCACTCATTTGCAGAATGGAAGACACTGTTATTCTCTAATGTGCTTGTTCACTCATGGGCAGACTGGAAGACACTGTTATTCTCTAATGTGCTTGTTCACTCATGGGCAGACTGGAAGACACTGTTATTCTCTAATGTGCCTGTTCACTCATGGGCAGACTGGAAGACACTGTTATTCTCTAATGTGCCTGTTCACTCATGGGCAGACTGGAAGACACTGTTATTCTCTAATGTGCCTGTTCACTCATGGGCAGACTGGAAGACACTGTTATTCTCTAATGTGCCTGTTCACTCATGGGCAGACTGGAAGACACTGGTGTAAAGTTTAAGCTGAAGGTAGCAGACAGCCTGGTGGTTAAGAGCGTTGGGTGTGGAAGCTGAGCCGACAAGGTGAAAAGCTGTCGATGGGCCATTAGTAAGACACTTAATAACCCTAATTGCTCCAGGGTCACCGTTGATACCGCTGACCCTGGCCGTGACCCCACTCTCCCAGGGTGTCTCACCCCACTCTCCTAGGGTGTCTCACCCCACTCCCCCAGGGTGTCTCACCCCACTCTCCTAGGGTGTCTCACCCCACTCTCCTAGGGTGTCTCACCCCATTCCCCCAGGGTGTCTCACCCCACTCTCCTAGGGTCTCACCCCACTCCCCCAGGGTGTCTCACCCCACTCCCCCAGGGTGTCTCACCCCACTCTCCTAGGGTGTCTCACCCCACTCTCCTAGGGTGTCTCACCCCACTCCCCCAGGGTGTCTCACCCCACTCTCCTAGGGTGTCTCACCCCACTCCCCCAGGGTGTCTCAAGGAGAGTTGGGAAATGCAAAACAACACATGCGTATTAATACACACTTGTACATGTGTGAAATAGGACAAATATAAGCACCCACCAAATGATTGTTATTATGTTTTAAGCTGTTACCATGAGAACGGGTGCCCTAGTGATTCCTATGCACACGTGCGGAGTGCGATCTAAGATTACCAGTCCAGGATATTAGATAGGATTTGAGATAGCCTGGAGCCGTTCTCCTCCCGTGTTTGCATGCATATACAGAGGAGGTCAGGAGCATTTATCCTCATACAAGAGAGTCAGGGACACACAGCGCAATAACAACCATTTAAAGGCCAGTTCCCACAAATACCTCACCGCACTCTGACAGCTCTAGCAGAGAAATGAAACTTTTCCGTCACCAGCCATAGCTATTTCTTCAATAACATCAATGAATGTTTAATGGCGTTAGTCAAGAATTCAGGCGATCATACATTCTTTATTATTGCACGGCGTGTGTGTGTTCTCTGAAAGCGATCAGGCTTGCTTGCTTTGCTTATCACGTTGCTGGTCTTGAATGCTAAAGTTATACTGAGTGGGCGTGAGCTGAGGAGCGGGAGAGGAGAGCAAGGGAACTCTGGGAGTTCTCTTTTACTTTGATTTGTGGGCGTCTAGTGGGAACAGCTCTGCTCTTCAGCCTTGGAGAAACATATACACATACACACAGACACAAATACACACACACAGACACACATAAATACATACACACACACAAACACACACACACACGCACAGACACACACACATAAATACATACACACACACAAACACACACACACACGCACAGACACACACACATAAACACATACAAACACACGCACAGACACACACATACAAACACACACACACACACACACACACACACACACACACACACACACACACACACACACACACACACACACACACACACACACACACACACACACACACACATAAATACATACACACACACAAACACACACACACACGCACAGACACACACATACAAACACACAGACACACAGACACACACACACACACAAATACACACACAGCCACACATAAATACACACACACACACAGACACACACATACACACACGGAGACACACACTTACAAACACACAGGCACACACACACTCAGACACAGACACACACACACACAAATACACACACACACACGCACGCATCGAACACACACACACACACACACACACACATGGGCTGAATACTCCATGGATCACTAGTACATATACAGTACCTGTCCAGGGGACTCTCACAGACATGGAGCATCTGTCTCTTTGTCTTCACAATCCATCCATCTGTCCGTTAATCCAACAGGCAATCCATTCCTCCTTTAATCCAACAGTCAATCCATTCCTCCGTTAATCCAACAATCCATCCATCCATTCCTCCGTTAATCCAACAGTCATCCATCCATCCATTCCTATGTTAATCCAACAGTCATCCATCCATCCATTCCTATGTTAATCCAACAGTCATCCATCCATTCCTCCGTTAATCCTACAATCCATCCATCCATCCCTCCGTTAATCCAACAGTCATCCATCCATCCATTCCTCTGTTAATCCAATAGTCCATCCATCCATCCCTCCGTTAATCCTACAGTCCATCCATCCATCCCTTCGTTAATCCAACAATCATCCATCCATCCATT
Source organism: Salvelinus alpinus (assembly GCF_045679555.1). Lineage (NCBI taxonomy): Eukaryota > Metazoa > Chordata > Actinopteri > Salmoniformes > Salmonidae > Salvelinus > Salvelinus alpinus. The sequence goes on along the minus strand of NC_092095.1, from coordinate 61,300,059 downwards.
CCTCTGTTAATCCAATAGTCCATCCATCCCTCCGTTAATCCTACAGTCATCCATCCATTCCTCCGTTAATCCTACAGTCCATCCATCCATCCGTTAATCCAACAGTCATCCATCCATCCATTCCTCTGTTAATCCAATAATCCATCTATCCATCCCTCCGTTAATCCTACAGTCCATCAATCCATTCCTATGTTAATCCAACAGTCCATCCATCCATTCCTCTGTTAATCCAATAGTCCATCCATCCATCCCTCCGTTAATCCAACAGTCATCCATCCATTCCTCTGTTAATCCAATAATCCATCCATCCATTCCTCTGTTAATCCTACAGTCCATCCATCCATCCCTCCGTTAATCCAACAGTCCATCCATCCCTCCGTTAATCCAACAGTCCATCCATCCTCTTTTAATCCAACAGTCCATCCTCTGTTAATCCAACAGTCCACCCATCCATTCCTCTGTTAATCCAACAGTCCATCCATTCCTCTGTTAATCCAACAGCCCATCCATCCATTTCTCTGTTTAACCAACAGTCCATCCATTCCTCTGTTAATCCAACAGCCCATCCGTTCCTCTGTTAATCCAAAAGTCCATCTATCCATTCCTCTGTTAATCCAACAGCCCATCCATCCATTTATCTGGTAATCCAACAGTCCATCCAGTCCTCTGTTAATCCAACAGCCCATCCATTCATTTCTCTGTTAAACCAACAGTCCAACCATTCCTCTGTTTATCCAACAGCCCATCCGTTCCTCTGTTAATCCAACAGTCCATCTGTTCCTCTGTTTATCCAACAGCCCATCCATTCCTCTGTTAATCCAACAGCCCATCTGTTCCTCTGTTTATCCAACAGCCCATCCGTTCCTCTGTTAATCCAACAGTCCAACCATTCCTCTGTTTATCCAACAGCCCATCTGTTCCTCTGTTAATCCAACAGTCCATCTATCCATTCCTCTGTTAATCCAACAGTCCATCCATTCCTCTGTTAATCCAACAGCCCATCTGTTCCTCTGTTAATCCAACAGTCCATCTATCCATTCCTCTGTTAATCCAACAGTCCATCTATCCATTCTTCTGTTAATCTAACAGTCCATCTATCCATTCCTCTATTAATCCAACAGCCCATCCATTCCTATGTTAATCTAACAGTCCATCTATCCATTCCTCTGTTAATCCAACAGCCCATCTGTGCCTCTGTTAATCCAACAGTCCATCTATCCATTCCTCTGTTAATCCAACAGTCCATCTATCCATTCCTCTGTTAATCTAACAGTCCAACCATTCTTCTGTTAATCTAACAGTCCATCTATCCATTCCTCTGTTAATCTAACAGACCATCTATCCATTCCTCTATTAATCTAGCAGTCCATCCATTCCTCTGTTAATCTAACAGTCCATCCATTCCTCTGTTAATCTAACAGTCCATCCATTCCTCTGTTAATCCAACAGTCCATCTATCCATTCCTCTGTTAATCTAACAGTCCATCCATTCCTCTGTTAATCTAACAGTCCATCCATTCCTCTGTTAATCCAACAGTCCATCTATCCATTCATCTGTTAATCTAACAGTCATCCATCCATTCCTCTGTTAATCCAATAGTCCATCCATCCATCCCTCTGTTAATCCAATAGTCCATCCATCCATCCCTTCGTTAATCCAACAATCATCCATCCATCCATTCCTCTGTTAATCCAATAGTCCATCCATTCCTCCGTTAATCCTACAGTCATCCATCCATTCCTCCGTTAATCCTACAGTCCATCCATCCATCCGTTAATCCAACAGTCATCCATCCATCCATTCCTCTGTTAATCCAATAATCCATCTATCCATCCCTCCGTTAATCCTACAGTCCATCAATCCATTCCTATGTTAATCCAACAGTCCATCCATCCATTCCTCTGTTAATCCAATAGTCCATCCATCCATCCCTCCGTTAATCCAACAGTCATCCATCCATTCCTCTGTTAATCCAATAATCCATCCATCCATTCCTCTGTTAATCCTACAGTCCATCCATCCATCCCTCCGTTAATCCAACAGTCCATCCATCCCTCCGTTAATCCAACAGTCCATCCATCCCTCCGTTAATCCAACAGTCCATCCATCCTCTTTTAATCCAACAGTCCATCCTCTGTTAATCCAACAGCCCATCCATTCCTCTGTTAATCTAACAGTCCATCTATCCATTCCTCTGTTAATCCAACAGCCCATCTGTGCCTCTGTTAATCCAACAGTCCATCTATCCATTCCTCTGTTAATCCAACAGTCCATCTATCCATTCCTCTGTTAATCTAACAGTCCATCCATTCTTCTGTTAATCTAACAGTCCATCCATTCCTCTGTTAATCTAACAGACCATCTATCCATTCCTCTATTAATCTAGCAGTCCATCCATTCCTCTGTTAATCTAACAGTCCATCCATTCCTCTGTTAATCCAACAGTCCATCTATCCATTCCTCTGTTAATCTAACAGTCCATCCATTCCTCTGTTAATCTAACAGTCCATCCATTCCTCTGTTAATCCAACAGTCCATCTATCCATTCATCTGTTAATCTAACAGTCCATCTATCCATTCCTCTGTTAATCTAACAGTCATCCATCCATTCCTCCGTTAATCCTACAGTCCATCCATCCATTCCTCTGTTAATCTAACAGTCCATCTATCCATTCCTCTGTTAATCCAACAGCCCATCCATTCCTCTGTTAATCTAACAGTCCATCTATCCATTCCTCTGTTAATCTAACAGTCCATCCATTCCTCTGTTAATCCAACAGTCCATCCATTCCTCTGTTAATCTAACAGTCCATCTATCCATTCCTCTGTTAATCTAACAGTCCATCCATTCCTCTGTTAATCCAACAGTCCATCCATTCCTCTGTTAATCTAACAGTCCATCCATCCATTCCTCTGTTAATCCAATAATCCATCTATCCATCCCTCCGTTAATCCTACAGTCCATCAATCCATTCCTATGTTAATCCAACAGTCCATCCATCCATTCCTCTGTTAATCCAATAGTCCATCCATCCATCCCTCCGTTAATCCAACAGTCATCCATCCATTCCTCTGTTAATCCAATAATCCATCCATCCATTCCTCTGTTAATCCTACAGTCCATCCATCCATCCCTCCGTTAATCCAACAGTCCATCCATCCCTCCGTTAATCCAACAGTCCATCCATCCCTCCGTTAATCCAACAGTCCATCCATCCTCTTTTAATCCAACAGTCCATCCTCTGTTAATCCAACAGCCCATCCATTCCTCTGTTAATCTAACAGTCCATCTATCCATTCCTCTGTTAATCCAACAGCCCATCTGTGCCTCTGTTAATCCAACAGTCCATCTATCCATTCCTCTGTTAATCCAACAGTCCATCTATCCATTCCTCTGTTAATCTAACAGTCCATCCATTCTTCTGTTAATCTAACAGTCCATCCATTCCTCTGTTAATCTAACAGACCATCTATCCATTCCTCTATTAATCTAGCAGTCCATCCATTCCTCTGTTAATCTAACAGTCCATCCATTCCTCTGTTAATCCAACAGTCCATCTATCCATTCCTCTGTTAATCTAACAGTCCATCCATTCCTCTGTTAATCTAACAGTCCATCCATTCCTCTGTTAATCCAACAGTCCATCTATCCATTCATCTGTTAATCTAACAGTCCATCTATCCATTCCTCTGTTAATCTAACAGTCATCCATCCATTCCTCCGTTAATCCTACAGTCCATCCATCCATTCCTCTGTTAATCTAACAGTCCATCTATCCATTCCTCTGTTAATCTAACAGCCCATCCATTCCTCTGTTAATCTAACAGTCCATCTATCCATTCCTCTGTTAATCTAACAGTCCATCCATTCCTCTGTTAATCCAACAGTCCATCCATTCCTCTGTTAATCTAACAGTCCATCTATCCATTCCTCTGTTAATCCAAAAGTCCATCCATTCCTCTGTTAATCCAACAGTCCATCCATTCCTCTGTTAATCCAACAGCCCATCTATCCATTCCTCTGTTAATCCAACAGTCCATCCATTCCTCTGTTAATCCAACAGTCCATCCATTCCTCTGTTAATCTAACAGTCCATCCATTCCTCTGTTAATCTAACAGTCCATCCATTCCTCTGTTAATCCAACAGTCCATCCATCCAATTCACCCATCTTCAGCGTCTGGCTGTGCTTTTATTCAAGCCAATTCACTTCAATATGCTTTATTGGTCCGCAAGGGGCAATTATAGCGGAACTGACCATGGCATGGCAGACATAGCATTACCATAACAACAACAGAGAACAGGAAACGCTGAAAACACATAATAACACTTATTGCTCCAGTGAATAAGAGTTCCAAGGAAAAACAGCAGTCCACAATACTCCATACTTGCTAACTTGAGTCCATATAGGTTTTCCCTATTGGTCATTGATGTTTGACACACATTCTGATATGTCCGGAGACCTCCCTCTGTAGAACAGCAGCTACATCAGGAACACCTTCCGTAACTACACTCACAATGTACTCAAACCTCCGCAGGAATCAATTCATCATTCTATAAACGTCTCAGAGAAAACTCTATACGAATGATGCGTTTGATCCAGGACTCCTAAATAACAATGCATTTCATCCAGAATTTGCTTCTCCAACCTCTTTTGTGACCCCCTTCTACGGCATCCATATTAGGAAGTCCCTGGTACCAAATGGCACACCATTCCCTAGATCAGGTGTGGGCAAAGTTAGGGGGCTCTGGTCAAAAGTCATGCACTATGTAGGGAACAGGGTGCCATTTGGGACGAAGCCTCTCAGCTGTCAGACCCCTTCCCTACCTATATTCCATTGGACACATATCTCCATGCTCGGCAGATGTGAGCTAATGAAAAGGTTAGCTGGAACATGGAGTGGGACAAGCAGGGAAGAGAGGAGATGAGACAGTGAAAGGCATGACATTTGGAAACGTCTCTGTAAGCTAGCAGGTTCAGAGTACCTGGAGCAGATCTCTCACTCCAAACCTGGTGATGACTTCATACCAATTAGGCTTGGAATAAATCAATGACCAGAGAGAGAAACCGAGAGACCAGAGAGAGAGCGAGAGACCAGAGAGAGTGCGAGAGACCAGAGAGAGAGAGAGAGAGAGACCAGAGAGAGAGAGAGAGAGAGAGAGAGAGAGAGAGAGAGAGAGAGAGAGAGAGAGAGAGAGAGAGAGAGAGAGAGAGAGAGAGAGTGCAGGCTGAGCAGCAGGGCTAGCTTGTGTGTGTGTGTGTGTGTGTGTGTGTGTGTGTGTGTGTGTGTGTGTGTGTGTGTGTGTGTGTGTGTGTGTGTGTGTGTGTGTGTGTGTGTGTGTGTGTGTGTGTGTGTGTGTGTGTGTGTGTGTGTGTGTTTGGTGTAGCTATAATTAATTATGGCAACACAATTTGTTTACTGCTGCATACATAGTTCAGCGCATTGCACAAGTAGTCCCACTGCACATATTTATTTGAGTCAAATATGCCACAGACCACAAAAAAAAAAATGATATTCAAGATAAATATGCTGCAGACTGGAAAGCATTCCTCCATAGACCGGGATTTGAGAAAGGCTTGTATAGGCTATGGATCATTTTAGTGAGACAACACTGGGCTCACTTGATATTGTGCTCCCAGCAGAAAATCAGGGATGAGGGGCATCATCGGGCACACATTAAATAATATAATAAGCAACTAATTATCAAACCCTGAGAAATATGACATTTTATTGATTACAAATTACATGACCCTGCCCTGGACAAAAAAACGACAAAAAAACTAAACCTTCCCCATGACTGAAATTTAAAAAGCACGAACCTCCCGGGTAACTATTGTGTAACCTAAGACAACTAGGTCTTCACATGTTCAATACTACAGCCTGGTCTCTGGACTCTCTCTCTCTCTGGTCTCTCTCTCTCTCTCTCTCTGGTCTCTCGGTTTCTCGCTCTCTCTCTGGTCTCTCGATCTCTCTCTCTCTGGTCTCTCGGTTTCTCGCTCTCTCTCTCTCTCTCTCTGGACTCTCAGTCTCTCTCTCTCTGGTCTCTCAGTCACTCTCTCTCTCTCTCTCTCTCTCTCTCTCTCTCTCTCTCTCTCTCTCTCTCTCTCTCTCTCTCTCTCTCTCTCTCTCTCTCTCTCTCTCTCTCTCTCTCTCTCTCTCTCTGGATTTGTTTTAAATAACAGCTGCCCACCAAACCCAGTCTGTGTGAAGCCAAACCCAGTCTGTGTGATATGTCAGACATGCCTCAGCCGATATGCTATGAAGCCATCAAAAATACGCAGACATTTAAGCTTCCACATCTCAAGGATAAAACAGACCATTTTTTTTTTTCAAACCAAACAAACAAAAATGCTGCACAATAATTTCACAGATAATGAGAGTTTACCAAAAGGCTTCATACTTCCTCTCTCATAGCATAGTGCCAGGCTCCTTTCACTATAGTTGAAAAGCTGGCCATGCCCTCAGTCGTGGATGCTTGCCCAGAGGTTTGATCTGCTGCTACAAAGATCAGTGAAATCCCACGTTCCAATGACACTGTCACGCGTAGAATCCAGGATCTGGCCGATGATATAGAATCACATGGAGGTTTAGAGGTTTTAGACAGAGCCCGCACATCAAATTGGTTTGTAATCCAATTAGATGAGATGGCTGACATTTCAAATGCCGCTTCTTGTATATATTAGCTACATATATGAAGAATGTCTTTCTTGCAGAGAGTTTCCTCAGAATAAAACTACAGGTGAAATATTCTGTGTTCTGAACGAGTACATCACGGGACATGGATTACGATGGGACCATTATATCGGGATCTTGTAGGCCCACGGACGAGTCTACTGCTCAACCAAAACCATGCAGGTGACATTTTCCAAGCAAACAATAAAATTACCGATTTCAAGAAAAAGCTGGGCGCCTGGAGAGACAAAGTGGATAGAGGCATTTTCTCCCATCTATTCTTATCTGTGGTTGACGTGGGTGATGTAGACATGGATCACATGTGTACATTGATGGGGTCACATCTGAGCGAAACTCTACTCAAATTCGAAGATTACTTCCCCTCACAATCTGATCCACGCCCGGGAAAGCAGTGGATGCGTAATCTGTTCACCAGCACTGAAGAGACTCACAGCTTGTCACCGGTTCCCGTGACCAAGGCCTGCGCTCGTTTTAATGAGATGAAGACATGAATCCCCTTTCCTTCTACATACTTATGAAAGACCAGCTTCTGGTTCCAGATCTCTTGGTGCTGTCTTTTCAACTCCCAGGGTCATTGCATGATAACAACTATAGAAATTTGCTATAGGCCTACAACACAAACAGGTATGGGAACACCAGGCTGATGCTTGCTGCAACAAAATCTAAATATCACAGCAGACTGGCTGTTGAAAACACCTTCACAACTCCCGGGTGTCCCTGGCACAAACAGTTTGAGAAAGGCTGGCTATACTAAGAGCATGTACGGAGAAGCACAGGTGTCACGGATCCCTCTGGAACATTCATCGCTCACACCTGGCCCCTATTTCCACTGATTAGTATTTGTATATATGTGCCCTTTGTTCACCATGGTGCTGTCCGTTATTGTTACTATGTCCGTTGGTGCGTGTGAGTACCTGTGCTGTGTGTTTTGGGCTTTCGTGCCCTTGTGGATTGTGCAGATGATTACGGGTCTCGTCCCGTGTGTTAATCATTGTGCGCGTGTGTTTTTTATTCGAGATACTCCTCGCTCTTTTGTTTGGGTTTCAACCCTGTGTTTTATGTACATGTTTGTTTGGTCTTCGTCCCCGTGACTTTACACGCCACGCCGTCATTTGGGGTATAATTTAAAAAACTATTACGCATTCCTGCGCCTGTCTGCTGAATCTCTTCATACCAACGTGACAGCAGGGAAAAGTTATATGTCGAAGAAAATGTACTTCCTTCACAAGTTTTTTGCTGCTGGGATGCTGTATATACAACTAGGCTACACTGCATTACACACTGCATTGGATAGGCGTTCCCAATGACTGTGCTGTGTACGGTGGCACTTCAGGAGGATAGTCAATTTGTCCCAAAAAAAGGCAATATCTATGCAAGCGGACTAGGCCTACTGACATCCTGTTCAGCTTGAGAGGGAGAGCGGGAAGATGAAGAGCTTACTATTTCTATCATTCATTTGAATGAAAACAATAGGTTTTATTGTCCGTAATGAAGCTATTTATCAGAGTTATTGACCTAAAAAAAAGCCACATTCTAGTAATTTACATAAACTACTGTTCAAAAGTATGGGGTCACTTAGAAATTCCCAAACCTTAACCCTAACCTTAACCATTCAGAGTTAATGCCTAAACTTATCCTTAAACACTTCGGAATTTGATGTTTGGAACAGTTCAAAATTTGACATTTGAGAAACATGGGTGAACGTCTAATTCTGATTTGAGACTGTGAGAGCTTGTTGGCACAAGAATTATGAATTGCACCAAAATTATACATTTCTGGATTTTTAAAATAAATGTTTTCTCTTTATTCAACCCGTCCGCCACCCACCCGCCCCAAAATGTTGCATGTTAGAATCCAGCTATATATATATATATATATAAATAATATAAAAACAATATTTGGTGTTTTAAGGTTATCCCGAACCTTAACCCTAACCTTAACCATTCAGAGTTAATGCTTAACCTTAAACACTTCGGAATTTGATGTTTGGAACAGTTCAAAATTTGACATTTGAGAAACATGGATGAACGTCTAATTCTGATGTGGGGTATGATGTGGGTTAGGGTTATGATGTGGGTTAGGAGTATGTTGTGGGTTGGGTTATGATGTGGGTTAGGGGTATGATGTGGGTTAGGAGTATGTTGTGGGTTGGGTTATGATGTGGGTTAGGGGTATGATGTGGGTTAGGAGTATGATGTGGGCTAGGGTTATGATGTGGGTTAGGAGTATGATGTGGGTTAGGGTTAGGGTTATGATGTGGGTTAGGGTTAGGGATATGATGTGGGTTAGGAGTATGATGTGGGTTAGGGTTAGGGTTATGATGTGGGTTAGGGTTAGGGTTATGATGTGGGTTAGGGGTATGATGTGGGTTAGGGGTATGATGTGGGTTAGGGTTATGATGTGGGTTAGGGTTAGGGTTATGATGTGGGTTAGGGGTATGATGTGGGTTAGGGGTATGATGTGGGTTAGGGTTATGATGTGGGTTAGGGTTATGATGTGGGTTAGGGTTAGGGTTATGATGTGGGTTAGGGGTATGATGTGGGTTAGGGGTATGATGTGGGTTAGGGGTATGATGTGGGTTAGGGGTATGATGTGGGTTAGGGTTATGATGTGGGTTAGGGTTATGATGTGGGTTAGGGTTAGGGTTATGATGTGGGTTAGGGGTATGATCATACCTTCATATAGAGAAGAATACAAAAACGTGGTGAATCGCATCTCTGCATGTCTGGCAGACATATCAGTGTGGATGACGGATCACCACCTCAAGCTGAACCTCGGCAAGACGGAGCTGCTCTTCCTCCCGGGGAAGGACTGCCCGTTCCATGATCTCGCCATCACGGTTGACAACTCCATTGTGTCCTCCTCCCAGAGTGCTAAGAACCTTGGCGTGATCCTGGACAACACCCTGTCGTTCTCAACTAACATCAAGGCGGTGACCCGTTCCTGTAGGTTCATGCTCTACAACATTCGCAGAGTACGACCCTGCCTCACGCAGGAAGCGGCGCAGGTCCTAATCCAGGCACTTGTCATCTCCCGTCTGGATTACTGCAACTCGCTGTTGGCTGGGCTCCCTGCCTGTGCCATTAAACCCCTACAACTCATCCAGAACGCCGCAGCCCGTCTGGTGTTCAACTTTCCCAAGTTCTCTCACGTCACCCCGCTCCTCCGCTCTCTCCACTGGCTTCCAGTTGAAGCTCGCATCCGCTACAAGACCATGGTGCTTGCCTACGGAGCTGTGAGGGGAACGGCACCTCCGTACCTTCAGGCTCTGATCAGGCCCTACACCCAAACAAGGGCACTGCGTTCATCCACCTCTGGCCTGCTCGCCTCCCTACCTCTGAGGAAGTACAGTTCCCGCTCAGCCCAGTCAAAACTGTTCGCTGCTCTGGCACCCCAATGGTGGAACAAACTCCCTCACGACGCCAGGTCAGCGGAGTCAATCACCACCTTCCGGAGACACCTGAAACCCCACCTCTTTAAGGAATACCTAGGATAGGATAAAGTAATCCTTCTAACCCCCCCCCCCCTTAAAAGAGTTAGATGCACTATTGTAAAGTGGTTGTTCCACTGGATATCATAAGGTGAATGCACCAATTTGTAAGTCGCTCTGGATAAGAGCGTCTGCTAAATGACTTAAATGTAAATGTAAATGTAATGATGTGGGTTAGGGGTATGATGTGGGTTAGGGGTATGATGTGGGTTAGGGGTATGATGTGGGTTAGGGGTATGATGTGGGTTAGGGTTAGGGTTATGATGTGGGTTAGGGGTATGATGTGAGTTAGGGGTATGATGTGGGTTAGGGTTATGATGTGGGTTAGGGGTATGATGTGAGTTAGGGGTATGATGTGGGTTAGGGTTATGATGTGGGTTAGGGTTATGATGTGGGTTAGGGGTATGATGTGGGTTAGGGGTATGATGTGAGTTAGGGGTATGATGTGGGTTAGGGTTATGATGTGGGTTAGGAGTATGATGTGGGTTAGGGTTATGATTATGATGTGGGTTAGGGGTATGATGTGAGTTAGGGTTATGATGTGGGTTAGGGTTATGATGTGGGTTAGGGGTATGATGTGGGTTAGGGGTATGATGTGGGTTAGGGGTATGATGTGGGTTAGGGGTATGATGTGGGTTAGGGGTATGATGTGGGTTAGGGGTATGATGTGGGTTAGGAGTATGATGTGGGTTAGGGTTATGATGTGGGTTAGGAGTATGATGTGGGTTAGGGTTATGATGTGAGTTAGGGGTATGATGTGGGTTAGGGGTATGATGTGGGTTAGGGGTATGATGTGAGTTAGGGTTATGATGTGAGTTAGGGTTATGATGTGGGTTAGGGGTATGATGTGGGTTAGGGGTATGATGTGAGTTAGGGTTATGATGTGGGTTAGGGTTATGATGTGGGTTAGGGGTATGATGCGGGTTAGGGGTATGATGTGAGTTAGGGTTATGATGTGGGTTAGGGGTATGATGTGGGTTAGGGGTATGATGTGGGTTAGGGGTATGATGTGGGTTAGGAGTATGATGTGGGTTAGGGTTATGATGTGGGTTAGGAGTATGATGTGGGTTAGGGTTAGGGTTATGATGTGGGTTAGGGTTAGGGTTATGATGTGGGTTAGGGGTATGATGTGGGTTAGGGGTATGATGTGGGTTAGGGGTATGATGTGGGTTAGGGGTATGATGTGGGTTAGGGTTATGATGTGGGTTAGGGTTATGATGTGGGTTAGGGTTAGGGTTATGATGTGGGTTAGGGGTATGATGTGGGTTAGGGGTATGATGTGAGTTAGGGGTATGATGTGAGTTAGGGTTATGATGTGGGTTAGGGGTATGATGTGGGTTAGGGGTATGATGTGGGTTAGGGGTATGATGTGGGTTAGGAGTATGATGTGGGTTAGGGTTATGATTATGATGTGGGTTAGGGGTATGATGTGAGTTAGGGTTATGATGTGGGTTAGGGTTATGATGTGGGTTAGGGGTATGATGTGGGTTAGGGGTATGATGTGGGTTAGGGGTATGATGTGGGTTAGGGGTATGATGTGGGTTAGGGGTATGATGTGGGTTAGGGGTATGATGTGGGTTAGGGGTATGATGTGGGTTAGGGGTATGATGTGGGTTAGGAGTATGATGTGGGTTAGGGTTATGATGTGGGTTAGGAGTATGATGTGGGTTAGGGTTATGATGTGAGTTAGGGGTATGATGTGGGTTAGGGGTATGATGTGGGTTAGGGGTATGATGTGAGTTAGGGTTATGATGTGAGTTAGGGTTATGATGTGGGTTAGGGGTATGATGTGGGTTAGGGGTATGATGTGAGTTAGGGTTATGATGTGGGTTAGGGTTATGATGTGGGTTAGGGGTATGATGCGGGTTAGGGGTATGATGTGAGTTAGGGTTATGATGTGGGTTAGGGGTATGATGTGGGTTAGGGGTATGATGTGAGTTAGGGTTATGATGTGGGTTAGGGGTATGATGTGGGTTAGGGGTATGATGTGGGTTAGGGGTATGATGTGGGTTAGGAGTATGATGTGGGTTAGGGTTATGATGTGGGTTAGGAGTATGATGTGGGTTAGGGTTAGGGTTATGATGTGGGTTAGGGTTAGGGTTATGATGTGGGTTAGGGGTATGATGTGGGTTAGGGGTATGATGTGGGTTAGGGGTATGATGTGGGTTAGGGGTATGATGTGGGTTAGGGTTATGATGTGGGTTAGGGTTATGATGTGGGTTAGGGTTAGGGTTATGATGTGGGTTAGGGGTATGATGTGGGTTAGGGGTATGATGTGAGTTAGGGGTATGATGTGAGTTAGGGTTATGATGTGGGTTAGGGGTATGATGTGGGTTAGGGGTATGATGTGAGTTAGGGTTATGATGTGGGTTAGGGGTATGATGTGGGTTAGGGGTATGATGTGGGTTAGGGGTATGATGTGGGTTAGGAGTATGATGTGGGTTAGGGTTATGATGTGGGTTAGGAGTATGATGTGGGTTAGGGTTAGGGTTATGATGTGGGTTAGGGTTAGGGTTATGATGTGGGTTAGGAGTATGATGTGGGTTAGGGTTAGGGTTATGATGTGGGTTATGGTTAGGGTTATGATGTGGGTTATGGTTAGGGTTATGATGTGGGTTAGGGGTATGATGTGGGTTAGGGGTATGATGTGGGTTAGGGTTATGATGTGGGTTAGGGTTATGATGTGGGTTAGGGTTAGGGTTATGTTGTGGGTTAGGGGTATGATGTGAGTTAGGGGTATGATGTGAGTTAGGGTTATGATGTGGGTTAGGGTTATGATGTGGGTTAGGGGTATGATGTGGGTTAGGGGTATGATGTGGGTTAGGGGTATGATGTGAGTTAGGGTTATGATGTGGGTTAGGGGTATGATGTGGGTTAGGGGTATGATGTGGGTTAGGGTTAGGGGTATGATGTGAGTTAGGGGTATGATGTGGGTTAGGGGTATGATGTGAATTAGGGGTATGATGTGGGTTAGGGGTATGATGTGAGTTAGGGGTATGATGTGGGTTAGGGGTATGATGTGGGTTAGGAGTATGATGTGGGTTAGGGTTATGATGTGGGTTAGGAGTATGATGTGGGTTAGGGTTAGGGTTATGATGTGGGTTAGGGTTAGGGTTATGATGTGGGTTAGGGGTATGATGTGGGTTAGGGGTATGATGTGGGTTAGGGGTATGATGTGGGTTAGGGGTATGATGTGGGTTAGGGTTATGATGTGAGTTAGGGTTATGATGTGGGTTAGGGTTAGGGTTATGATGTGGGTTAGGGGTATGATGTGGGTTAGGGGTATGATGTGAGTTAGGGGTATGATGTGAGTTAGGGTTATGATGTGGGTTAGGGGTATGATGTGGGTTAGGGGTATGATGTGAGTTAGGGTTATGATGTGGGTTAGGGGTATGATGTGGGTTAGGGGTATGATGTGGGTTAGGGGTATGATGTGGGTTAGGAGTATGATGTGGGTTAGGGTTATGATGTGGGTTAGGAGTATGATGTGGGTTAGGGTTAGGGTTATGATGTGGGTTAGGGTTAGGGTTATGATGTGGGTTAGGAGTATGATGTGGGTTAGGGTTAGGGTTATGATGTGGGTTATGGTTAGGGTTATGATGTGGGTTAGGGGTATGATGTGGGTTAGGGGTATGATGTGGGTTAGGGGTATGATGTGGGTTAGGGTTATGATGTGGGTTAGGGTTATGATGTGGGTTAGGGTTAGGGTTATGATGTGGGTTAGGGGTATGATGTGAGTTAGGGGTATGATGTGAGTTAGGGTTATGATGTGGGTTAGGGTTATGATGTGGGTTAGGGGTATGATGTGGGTTAGGGGTATGATGTGGGTTAGGGGTATGATGTGAGTTAGGGTTATGATGTGGGTTAGGGGTATGATGTGGGTTAGGGGTATGATGTGAGTTAGGGTTATGATGTGGGTTAGGGGTATGATGTGGGTTAGGGGTATGATGTGGGTTAGGGTTAGGGGTATGATGTGAGTTAGGGGTATGATGTGGGTTAGGGGTATGATGTGAGTTAGGGGTATGATGTGGGTTAGGGGTATGATGTGAGTTAGGGGTATGATGTGGGTTAGGGGTATGATGTGGGTTAGGGGTATGATGTGAGTTAGGGGTATGATGTGGGTTAGGGTTATGATGTGGGTTAGGGGTATGATGTGGGTTAGGGGTATGATGTGGGTTAGGGGTATGATGCGGGTTAGGGTTATGATGTGGGTTAGGGGTATGATGTGGGTTAGGGGTATGATGTGGGTTAGGGTTATGATGTGGGTTAGGGGTATGATGTGGGTTAGGGGTATGATGTGGGTTAGGGGTATGATGCGGGTTAGGGTTATGATGTGGGTTAGGGGTATGATGTGGGTTAGGGGTATGATGTGAGTTAGGGTTATGATGTGGGTTAGGGGTATGATGTGGGTTAGGGTTATGGTGGGTTAGGGTTATGGTGCGTGTTAGGATTATGATGTGGGTTAGGGTTATGATGTGGGTTAGGGTTATGGTGGGTTAGGGGTATGATGTGGGTTAGGGTTATGATGTGGGTTAGGGGTATGATGTGAGTTAGGGGTATGATGTGGGTTAGGGGTATGATGTGGGTTAGGGTTATGATTATGATGTGGGTTAGGGGTATGATGTGGGTTAGGGGTTATGATGTGGGTTAGGGGTATGATGTGGGTTAGGGGTATGATGTGGGTTAGGGGTATGATGTGGGTTAGGGGTATGATGTGGGTTAGGGTTATGGTGGGTTAGGGTTATGGTGCGTGTTAGGATTATGATGTGGGTTAGGGTTATGATGTGGGTTAGGGTTATGGTGGGTTAGGGCTATGGTGCGTGTTAGGATTATGATGTGGGTTAGGGGTATGGTGTGGGTTAGGGGTATGATGTGGGTTAGGGTTATGATGTGGGCATGTGTACTATATGTTGTCTCCATATTCATCATCCCACTTGAAATCCACAATTTCATCCGCTATTGGCTTTGAAATGGAAATTAATCTAAAAGAGTGTTCTCTGTAGAGAATCTGGTAATACGAGAGATGGGGCATTTGGCACAATGTTTCACGACAGAGATATTTTACATACACATTACATTAAAGATAATTAAAGACTGCTTCCTAGTCTTCAAGAGATGTGGTCTCCATCTACAGTGGGTCTGAAGAGCCCTTGCAACACAAGGAAGGAGACCCTGTGGGAAAGCAACCAAGTGATGTAACACCCCTAATCTTGGATGACATTGTCATAACCTCTCTCTCACCTTCAAACTGTAATACAGTATTGTATCAGAGTCTCAGGAGGAATTCAGAGGATTCTTGTCAAGCACACACACACACACACACACACACACACACACTGAGATGGCTCTCTAGCGTAATCGACTCTATACTTTGCTGACATGTGAAGGAGCATTAAACGAGGGGGGGCGGTCCCTAGGGACCTATCAATCACAGGGATTGGAGCGCTCTCAAAGTTGATCCAACCAACCCTCTCCTCCTCCTCCTCCACTCACATGCTGCTGCCTCTCCTCTCCTCTCCTCTCCTCTCCTCTCCTCTCCTCTCCTCTCCTCTCCTCTCCTCTCCTCTCCTCTCTCTCTCTCTCTCTCTCTCTCTCTCTCTCTCTCTCTCTCTCTCCTCTACTCTACTCTACTCTACTCTACTCTTCTCTCTCTCTCCTCTCTCTCTCTCTCTCTCTCTCTCTCTCTCTCTCTCTCTCCTCTCCTCTCCTCTCCCTCTCCCTCTCCCTCTCCCTCTCCCTCTCCCTCTCCCTCTCCCTCTCCCTCTCCCTCTCCCTCTCCCTCTCCTCTCCTCTCTCCCCCATTATGCCTCTCATTAAGGCTTGATGTATATATATACTGGCACATCAGTGGGGGATTTGTCAGACCCTCCATGAGGCTTCTCAGCCTCATCAAACATCTAGTGTGTGTGTGTGTGCGTGTGCGTGTGCGTGTGCGTGTGCGTGTGCGTGTGTGTGTTGGGGGCCTACGATGTTTCCTCTCTCCTCTCTGGTGTTGTGTGATCACACTGGCTTCTCACTGCAGAGAACATCAAGGACCCCGCACCCTTTCATCTAGCCTCACTCCTTCAGCTTCACACACACACACACACACACACACACACACACACACACACACACACACACACACACACACACACACACACACACACACACACACACACACACACACACACACACACACACACACACACACACAGAGACACACACACACATACACACACACACACACACACACACAGAGACACACACACACACACACACACACACACACACACACACACACACACACACACACACACACACACACACACACACACACACAGAGAGAGACACACACTGGAGGGCTGGAGAGGGATGGAGGAGGATATAGAGGGATGGAGGAGGATAAGAGGGCTGGAGAGGGATGGAGGAGGATATAGAGGGATGGAGGAGGATAAGAGGGCTGGAGAGGGATGGAGGAGGATATAGAGGGATGGAGGAGGATAAGAGGGCTGGAGGAGGATATAGAGGGATGGAGGAGGATAAGAGGGCTGGAGAGGGATGGAGGAGGATATAGAGGGATGGAGGAGGATATAGAGGGATGGAGGAGGATAAGAGGGCTGGAGAGGGATGGTGGAGGATATAGAGGGATGGAGGAGGATATAGAGGGATGGAGGAGGATAAGAGGGCTGGAGAGGGATGGAGGAGGATAAGAGGGCTGGAGAGGGATGGAGGAGGAGGATGTTGTCTGTAGTTGCGTTCCTTTCTTTGTTTGCTGAAATACCACCACCGACTGTTTACTTGTTGAGATTCAATTGGCACATGTGCATTTGTGCTGAATCGCCATCTTAGAGCAACAGCAATGAGCAAACAGTCTGTGGTTATATTTGATTAACGTTTATTGAAAAAGTATGGTTTCCAGCAAACAGAAAGGAACGCAACTACAGAGGACAACATAGGTACAAGGTGGCCGTTTAATAATTTAAATGTTTTGAAGTATTGATCTTGGGAGAATCAATGTAGTCGGAGCTAGATTCCACAAAGCCTGGTCTGGGCTCCATGCCGTTGGGGAAGTTCATCAGAAACTTCCTTCATCATGGAGAGGGATTTAGTCGTCTATCACCCCGGTAACTTCCATCATCAAATGATTCTGTTCTCTTGTTTGTGAAATACTGTACAGTGATAGCACTTTACAGATGGGAGGACAAGATGGTCATGATGATCAAATGATTACAGATGCTTCAACTCTCTCAAGAGAGGACTGAAGTGATTTAACCTTTAGGCTGTATAGACTTGTGTCTTAATATCCAGTCTGAAGAGGAACGAGATCATTAGAACAGTAGGGATGGAGGAGTGCGTTTGAAGAGATATCACCGTCTCTGTATGACATATCAATATCTAGGCTGTATAGACTGTTATATGAGATCATTAGAACAGTAGGGATGGAGGAGTGCGATACAGAGGCTGACGTGGAGACCAGACCACTCTATGATGTATGTCATTTTATCCTCTATCCTCTGTATCTAGTCTACTATATAGTCTGTTGAACGTCTCCACGTCAGCCTCTGTATCTAGTCTACTATATAGTCTGTTGAACGTCTCCACGTCAGCCTCTGTATCTAGTCTACAATATAGTCTGTTGAACGTCTCCACGTCAGCCTCTGTATCTAGTCTACTATATAGTCTGTTGAACGTCTCCACGTCAGCCTCTGTATCTAGTCTACTATATAGTCTGTTGAACGTCTCCACGTCAGCCTCTGTATCTAGTCTACTATATAGTCTGTTGAGCGTCTCCACGTCAGCCTCTGTATCTAGTCTACTATATAGTCTGTTGAACGTCTCCACGTCAGCCTCTGTATCTAGTCTACTATATAGTCTGTTGAACGTCTCCACGTCAGCCTCTGTATCTAGTCTACTATATAGTCTGTTGAACGTCTCCACGTCAGCCTCTGTATCTAGTCTACTATATAGTCTGTTGAACGTCTCCACGTCAGCCTCTGTATCTAGTCTACTATATAGTCTGTTGAACGTCTCCACGTCAGCCTCTGTATCTAGTCTACTATATAGTCTGTTGAACGTCTCCACGTCAGCCTCTGTATCTAGTCTACTATATAGTCTGTTGAGCGTCTCCACGTCAGCCTCTGTATCTAGTCTACTATATAGTCTGTTGAACGTCTCCACGTCAGCCTCTGTATCTAGTCTACTATATAGTCTGTTGAACGTCTCCACGTCAGCCTCTGTATCTAGTCTACTATATAGTCTGTTGAACGTCTCCACGTCAGCCTCTGTATCTAGTCTACTATATAGTCTGTTGAACGTCTCCACGTCAGCCTCTGTATCTAGTCTACTATATAGTCTGTTGAGCGTCTCCACGTCAGCCTCTGTATCTAGTCTACTATATAGTCTGTTGAACGTCTCCACGTCAGCCTCTGTATCTAGTCTACTATATAGTCTGTTGAACGTCTCCACGTCAGCCTCTGTATCTAGTCTACTATATAGTCTGTTGAACGTCTCCACGTCAGCCTCTGTATCTAGTCTACTATATAGTCTGTTGAGCGTCTCCACGTCAGCCTCTGTATCTAGTCTACTATATAGTCTGTTGAACGTCTCCACGTCAGCCTCTGTATCTAGTCTACTATATAGTCTGTTGAGCGTCTCCACGTCAGCCTCTGTATCTAGTCTACTATATAGTCTGTTGAACGTCTCCACGTCAGCCTCTGTATCTAGTCTACTATATAGTCTGTTGAACGTCTCCACGTCAGCCTCTGTATCTAGTCTACTATATAGTCTGTTGAACGTCTCCACGTCAGCCTCTGTATCTAGTCTACTATATAGTCTGTTGAACGTCT
This sequence comes from Salvelinus alpinus, assembly GCF_045679555.1. Taxonomy (NCBI): domain Eukaryota; kingdom Metazoa; phylum Chordata; class Actinopteri; order Salmoniformes; family Salmonidae; genus Salvelinus; species Salvelinus alpinus. Next base: position 61,281,046 of record NC_092095.1, on the reverse strand, counting down.
CCACGTCAGCCTCTGTATCTAGTCTACTATATAGTCTGTTGAACGTCTCCACGTCAGCCTCTGTATCTAGTCTACTATATAGTCTGTTGAACGTCTCCACGTCAGCCTCTGTATCTAGTCTACTATATAGTCTGTTGAACGTCTCCACGTCAGCCTCTGTATCTAGTCTACTATATAGTCTGTTGAACGTCTCCACGTCAGCCTCTGTATCTAGTCTACTATATAGTCTGTTGAACGTCTCCACGTCAGCCTCTGTATCTAGTCTACTATATAGTCTGTTGAGCGTCTCCACGTCAGCCTCTGTATCTAGTCTACTATATAGCCTGTTGAACGTCTCCACGTCAGCCTCTGTATCTAGTCTACTATATAGTCTGTTGAACGTCTCCACGTCTGCCTCTGTATCTACTATATAGTCTGTTGAACGTCTCCACGTCAGCCTCTGTATCTAGTCTACTATATAGTCTGTTGAACGTCTCCACGTCAGCCTCTGTATCTAGTCTACTATATAGTCTGTTGAGCGTCTCCACGTCAGCCTCTGTATCTAGTCTACTATATAGTCTGTTGAACGTCTCCACGTCAGCCTCTGTATCTAGTCTACTATATAGTCTGTTGAGCGTCTCCACGTCAGCCTCTGTATCTAGTCTACTATATAGCCTGTTGAACGTCTCCACGTCAGCCTCTGTATCTAGTCTACTATATAGTCTGTTGAACGTCTCCACGTCTGCCTCTGTATCTACTATATAGTCTGTTGAACGTCTCCACGTCAGCCTCTGTATCTAGTCTACTATATAGTCTGTTGAACGTCTCCACGTCAGCCTCTGTATCTAGTCTACTATATAGTCTGTTGAGCGTCTCCACGTCAGCCTCTGTATCTAGTCTACTATATAGTCTGTTGAACGTCTCCACGTCAGCCTCTGTATCTAGTCTACTATATAGTCTGTTGAACGTCTCCACGTCAGCCTCTGTATCTAGTCTACTATATAGTCTGTTGAACGTCTCCACGTCAGCCTCTGTATCTAGTCTACTATATAGCCTGTTGAACGTCTCCACGTCAGCCTCTGTATCTAGTCTACTATATAGTCTGTTGAACGTCTCCACGTCAGCCTCTGTATCTAGTCTACTATATAGTCTGTTGAACGTCTCCACGTCAGCCTCTGTATCTAGTCTACTATATAGTCTGTTGAACGTCTCCACGTCAGCCTCTGTATCTAGTCTACTATATAGTCTGTTGAACGTCTCCACGTCAGCCTCTGTATCTAGTCTACTATATAGTCTGTTGAACATCTCCACATCAGCCTCTGTATCTAGTCTACTATATAGTCTGTTGAACGTCTCCACGTCAGCCTCTGTATCTAGTCTACTATATAGTCTGTTGAACGTCTCCACGTCTGCCTCTGTATCTAGTCTACTATATAGTCTGTTGAACGTCTCCACGTCAGCCTCTGTATCTAGTCTACTATATAGCCTGTTGAACGTCTCCACATCAGCCTCTGTATCTAGTCTACTATATAGTCTGTTGAACGTCTCCACGTCAGCCTCTGTATCTAGTCTACTATATAGTCTGTTGAACGTCTCCACGTCAGCCTCTGTATCTAGTCTACTATATAGTCTGTTGAGCGTCTCCACGTCAGCCTCTGTATCTAGTCTACTATATAGTCTGTTGAACGTCTCCACGTCAGCCTCTGTATCTAGTCTACTATATAGTCTGTTGAACGTCTCCACGTCAGCCTCTGTATCTAGTCTACTATATAGTCTGTTGAACGTCTCCACGTCAGCCTCTGTATCTAGTCTACTATATAGTCTGTTGAACGTCTCCACGTCAGCCTCTGTATCTAGTCTACTATATAGTCTGTTGAACGTCTCCACGTCAGCCTCTGTATCTAGTCTACTATATAGTCTGTTGAACGTCTCCACGTCAGCCTCTGTATCTAGTCTACTATATAGTCTGTTGAACGTCTCCACGTCAGCCTCTGTATCTAGTCTACTATATAGTCTGTTGAACGTCTCCACGTCAGCCTCTGTATCTAGTCTACTATATAGTCTGTTGAACGTCTCCACGTCAGCCTCTGTATCTAGTCTACTATATAGTCTGTTGAACGTCTCCACGTCAGCCTCTGTATCTAGTCTACTATATAGTCTGTTGAACGTCTCCACGTCAGCCTCTGTATCTAGTCTACTATATAGTCTGTTGAACGTCTCCACGTCAGCCTCTGTATCTAGTCTACTATATAGTCTGTTGAACGTCTCCACGTCAGCCTCTGTATCTAGTCTACTATATAGTCTGTTGAACGTCTCCACGTCAGCCTCTGTATCTAGTCTACTATATAGTCTGTTGAACGTCTCCACGTCAGCCTCTGTATCTAGTCTACTATATAGTCTGTTGAACGTCTCCACGTCAGCCTCTGTATCTAGTCTACTATATAGCCTGTTGAACGTCTCCACGTCAGCCTCTGTATCTAGTCTACTATATAGTCTGTTGAACGTCTCCACGTCAGCCTCTGTATCTAGTCTACTATATAGTCTGTTGAACGTCTCCACGTCAGCCTCTGTATCTAGTCTACTATATAGTCTGTTGAACGTCTCCACGTCAGCCTCTGTATCTAGTCTACTATATAGTCTGTTGAACGTCTCCACGTCAGCCTCTGTATCTAGTCTACTATATAGTCTGTTGAACGTCTCCACGTCAGCCTCTGTATCTAGTCTACTATATAGTCTGTTGAACGTCTCCACGTCAGCCTCTGTATCTAGTCTACTATATAGTCTGTTGAACGTCTCCACGTCAGCCTCTGTATCTAGTCTACTATATAGTCTGTTGAACGTCTCCACGTCAGCCTCTGTATCTAGTCTACTATATAGCCTGTTGAACGTCTCCACGTCAGCCTCTGTATCTAGTCTACTATATAGTCTGTTGAACGTCTCCACGTCAGCCTCTGTATCTAGTCTACTATATAGTCTGTTGAACGTCTCCACGTCAGCCTCTGTATCTAGTCTACTATATAGTCTGTTGAACGTCTCCACGTCAGCCTCTGTATCTAGTCTACTATATAGTCTGTTGAACGTCTCCACGTCAGCCTCTGTATCTAGTCTACTATATAGTCTGTTGAACGTCTCCACGTCAGCCTCTGTATCTAGTCTACTATATAGTCTGTTGAACGTCTCCACGTCAGCCTCTGTATCTAGTCTACTATATAGTCTGTTGAACGTCTCCACGTCAGCCTCTGTATCTAGTCTACTATATAGTCTGTTGAACGTCTCCACGTCTGCCTCTGTATCTAGTCTACTATATAGTCTGTTGAACGTCTCCACGTCAGCCTCTGTATCTAGTCTACTATATAGTCTGTTGAACGTCTCCACGTCAGCCTCTGTATCTAGTCTACTATATAGTCTGTTGAACGTCTCCACGTCAGCCTCTGTATCTAGTCTACTATATAGTCTGTTGAACGTCTCCACGTCAGCCTCTGTATCTAGTCTACTATATAGTCTGTTGAACGTCTCCACGTCAGCCTCTGTATCTAGTCTACTATATAGCCTGTTGAACGTGTCCACGTCAGCCTCTGTATCTAGTCTACTATATAGCCTGTTGAACGTGTCCACGTCAGCCTCTGTATCTAGTCTACTATATAGTCTGTTGAACGTCTCCACGTCAGCCTCTGTATCTAGTCTACTATATAGTCTGTTGAACGTCTCCACGTCAGCCTCTGTATCTAGTCTACTATATAGCCTGTTGAACGTCTCCACGTCAGCCTCTGTATCTAGTCTACTATATAGTCTGTTGAGCGTCTCCACGTCAGCCTCTGTATCTAGTCTACTATATAGTCTGTTGAACGTCTCCACGTCAGCCTCTGTATCTAGTCTACTATATAGTCTGTTGAACGTCTCCACGTCAGCCTCTGTATCTACTATATAGTCTGTTGAACGTCTCCACGTCAGCCTCTGTATCTAGTCTACTATATAGTCTGTTGAACGTCTCCACGTCAGCCTCTGTATCTAGTCTACTATATAGTCTGTTGAACGTCTCCACGTCAGCCTCTGTATCTAGTCTACTATATAGTCTGTTGAACGTCTCCACGTCAGCCTCTGTATCTAGTCTACTATATAGTCTGTTGAACGTCTCCACGTCAGCCTCTGTATCTAGTCTACTATATAGTCTGTTGAACGTCTCCACGTCAGCCTCTGTATCTAGTCTACTATATAGTCTGTTGAACGTCTCCACGTCAGCCTCTGTATCTAGTCTACTATATAGTCTGTTGAACGTCTCCACGTCAGCCTCTGTATCTAGTCTACTATATAGTCTGTTGAACGTCTCCACGTCAGCCTCTGTATCTAGTCTACTATATAGTCTGTTGAACATCTCCACATCAGCCTCTGTATCTAGTCTACTATATAGTCTGTTGAACGTCTCCACGTCAGCCTCTGTATCTAGTCTACTATATAGTCTGTTGAACGTCTCCACGTCAGCCTCTGTATCTAGTCTACTATATAGTCTGTTGAGCGTCTCCACGTCAGCCTCTGTATCTAGTCTACTATATAGTCTGTTGAACGTCTCCACGTCAGCCTCTGTATCTAGTCTACTATATAGTCTGTTGAACGTCTCCACGTCAGCCTCTGTATCTAGTCTACTATATAGTCTGTTGAACGTCTCCACGTCAGCCTCTGTATCTAGTCTACTATATAGTCTGTTGAACGTCTCCACGTCAGCCTCTGTATCTAGTCTACTATATAGTCTGTTGAACGTCTCCACGTCAGCCTCTGTATCTAGTCTACTATATAGTCTGTTGAACGTCTCCACGTCAGCCTCTGTATCTAGTCTACTATATAGTCTGTTGAACGTCTCCACGTCAGCCTCTGTATCTAGTCTACTATATAGTCTGTTGAACGTCTCCACGTCAGCCTCTGTATCTAGTCTACTATATAGTCTGTTGAACGTCTCCACGTCAGCCTCTGTATCTAGTCTACTATATAGTCTGTTGAACGTCTCCACGTCAGCCTCTGTATCTAGTCTACTATATAGTCTGTTGAACGTCTCCACGTCAGCCTCTGTATCTAGTCTACTATATAGTCTGTTGAACGTCTCCACGTCAGCCTCTGTATCTAGTCTACTATATAGTCTGTTGAACGTCTCCACGTCAGCCTCTGTATCTAGTCTACTATATAGTCTGTTGAACGTCTCCACGTCAGCCTCTGTATCTAGTCTACTATATAGTCTGTTGAACGTCTCCACGTCAGCCTCTGTATCTAGTCTACTATATAGTCTGTTGAACGTCTCCACGTCAGCCTCTGTATCTAGTCTACTATATAGTCTGTTGAGCGTCTCCACGTCAGCCTCTGTATCTAGTCTACTATATAGTCTGTTGAACGTCTCCACGTCAGCCTCTGTATCTAGTCTACTATATAGTCTGTTGAACGTCTCCACGTCAGCCTCTGTATCTAGTCTACTATATAGTCTGTTGAACGTCTCCACGTCAGCCTCTGTATCTAGTCTACTATATAGTCTGTTGAACGTCTCCACGTCAGCCTCTGTATCTAGTCTACTATATAGTCTGTTGAACGTCTCCACGTCAGCCTCTGTATCTAGTCTACTATATAGTCTGTTGAACGTCTCCACGTCAGCCTCTGTATCTAGTCTACTATATAGTCTGTTGAGCGTCTCCACGTCAGCCTCTGTATCTAGTCTACTATATAGTCTGTTGAACGTCTCCACGTCAGCCTCTGTATCTAGTCTACTATATAGTCTGTTGAACGTCTCCACGTCAGCCTCTGTATCTAGTCTACTATATAGTCTGTTGAACGTCTCCACGTCAGCCTCTGTATCTAGTCTACTATATAGTCTGTTGAACGTCTCCACGTCAGCCTCTGTATCTAGTCTACTATATAGTCTGTCGAACGTCTCCACGTCAGCCTCTGTATCTAGTCTACTATATAGTCTGTTGAACGTCTCCACGTCAGCCTCTGTATCTAGTCTACTCTATAGTCTGTTGAACGTCTCCACGTCAGCCTCTGTATCTAGTCTACTATATAGTCTGTTGAACGTCTCCACGTCAGCCTCTGTATCTAGTCTACTATATAGTCTGTCGAACGTCTCCACGTCAGCCTCTGTATCTAGTCTACTATATAGTCTGTTGAACGTCTCCACGTCAGCCTCTGTATCTAGTCTACTTTATAGTCTGTTGAGCGTCTCCACGTCAGCCTCTGTATCTAGTCTACTATATAGTCTGTTGAACGTCTCCACGTCAGCCTCTGTATCTAGTCTACTATATAGTCTGTTGAACGTCTCCACGTCAGCCTCTGTATCTAGTCTACTATATAGTCTGTTGAACGTCTCCACGTCAGCCTCTGTATCTAGTCTACTATATAGTCTGTTGAACGTCTCCACGTCAGCCTCTGTATCTAGTCTACTATATAGTCTGTTGAACGTCTCCACGTCTGCCTCTGTATCTAGTCTACTATATAGTCTGTTGAACGTCTCCACGTCAGCCTCTGTATCTAGTCTACTATATAGTCTGTTGAACGTCTCCACGTCAGCCTCTGTATCTAGTCTACTATATAGTCTGTTGAACGTCTCCACGTCAGCCTCTGTATCTAGTCTACTATATAGTCTGTTGAACGTCTCCACGTCAGCCTCTGTATCTAGTCTACTATATAGTCTGTTGAGCGTCTCCACGTCAGCCTCTGTATCTAGTCTACTATATAGTCTGTTGAACGTCTCCGCGTCAGCCTCTGTATCTAGTCTACTATATAGTCTGTTGAACGTCTCCACGTCAGCCTCTGTATCTAGTCTACTATATAGTCTGTTGAACGTCTCCACGTCAGCCTCTGTATCTAGTCTACTATATAGTCTGTTGAACGTCTCCACGTCAGCCTCTGTATCTAGTCTACTATATAGTCTGTTGAGCGTCTCCACGTCAGCCTCTGTATCTAGTCTACTATATAGTCTGTTGAACGTCTCCGCGTCAGCCTCTGTATCTAGTCTACTATATAGTCTGTTGAACGTCTCCACGTCAGCCTCTGTATCTAGTCTACTATATAGTCTGTTGAACGTCTCCACGTCAGCCTCTGTATCTAGTCTACTATATAGTCTGTTGAACGTCTCCACGTCAGCCTCTGTATCTAGTCTACTATATAGTCTGTTGAACGTCTCCACGTCAGCCTCTGTATCTAGTCTACTATATAGTCTGTTGAACGTCTCCACGTCAGCCTCTGTATCTAGTCTACTATATAGTCTGTTGAACGTCTCCACGTCAGCCTCTGTATCTAGTCTACTATATAGTCTGTTGAACGTCTCCACGTCAGCCTCTGTATCTAGTCTACTATATAGTCTGTTGAACGTCTCCACGTCAGCCTCTGTATCTAGTCTACTATATAGTCTGTTGAACGTCTCCACGTCAGCCTCTGTATCTAGTCTACTATATAGCCTGTTGAACGTCTCCACGTCAGCCTCTGTATCTAGTCTACTATATAGTCTGTTGAACGTCTCCACGTCAGCCTCTGTATCTAGTCTACTATATAGTCTGTTGAACGTCTCCACGTCAGCCTCTGTATCTAGTCTACTATATAGTCTGTTGAACGTCTCCACGTCAGCCTCTGTATCTAGTCTACTATATAGTCTGTTGAACGTCTCCACGTCAGCCTCTGTATCTAGTCTACTATATAGTCTGTTGAACGTCTCCACGTCAGCCTCTGTATCTAGTCTACTATATAGTCTGTTGAACGTCTCCACGTCAGCCTCTGTATCTAGTCTACTATATAGTCTGTTGAACGTCTCCACGTCAGCCTCTGTATCTAGTCTACTATATAGTCTGTTGAACGTCTCCACGTCAGCCTCTGTATCTAGTCTACTATATAGCCTGTTGAACGTCTCCACGTCAGCCTCTGTATCTAGTCTACTATATAGTCTGTTGAACGTCTCCACGTCAGCCTCTGTATCTAGTCTACTATATAGTCTGTTGAACGTCTCCACGTCAGCCTCTGTATCTAGTCTACTATATAGTCTGTTGAACGTCTCCACGTCAGCCTCTGTATCTAGTCTACTATATAGTCTGTTGAACGTCTCCACGTCAGCCTCTGTATCTAGTCTACTATATAGTCTGTTGAACGTCTCCACGTCAGCCTCTGTATCTAGTCTACTATATAGTCTGTTGAACGTCTCCACGTCAGCCTCTGTATCTAGTCTACTATATAGTCTGTTGAACGTCTCCACGTCAGCCTCTGTATCTAGTCTACTATATAGTCTGTTGAACGTCTCCACGTCTGCCTCTGTATCTAGTCTACTATATAGTCTGTTGAACGTCTCCACGTCAGCCTCTGTATCTAGTCTACTATATAGTCTGTTGAACGTCTCCACGTCAGCCTCTGTATCTAGTCTACTATATAGTCTGTTGAACGTCTCCACGTCAGCCTCTGTATCTAGTCTACTATATAGTCTGTTGAACGTCTCCACGTCAGCCTCTGTATCTAGTCTACTATATAGTCTGTTGAACGTCTCCACGTCAGCCTCTGTATCTAGTCTACTATATAGCCTGTTGAACGTGTCCACGTCAGCCTCTGTATCTAGTCTACTATATAGCCTGTTGAACGTGTCCACGTCAGCCTCTGTATCTAGTCTACTATATAGTCTGTTGAACGTCTCCACGTCAGCCTCTGTATCTAGTCTACTATATAGTCTGTTGAACGTCTCCACGTCAGCCTCTGTATCTAGTCTACTATATAGCCTGTTGAACGTCTCCACGTCAGCCTCTGTATCTAGTCTACTATATAGTCTGTTGAGCGTCTCCACGTCAGCCTCTGTATCTAGTCTACTATATAGTCTGTTGAACGTCTCCACGTCAGCCTCTGTATCTAGTCTACTATATAGTCTGTTGAACGTCTCCACGTCAGCCTCTGTATCTAGTCTACTATATAGTCTGTTGAACGTCTCCACGTCAGCCTCTGTATCTAGTCTACTATATAGTCTGTTGAACGTCTCCACGTCAGCCTCTGTATCTAGTCTACTATATAGTCTGTTGAACGTCTCCACGTCAGCCTCTGTATCTAGTCTACTATATAGTCTGTTGAACATCTCCACATCAGCCTCTGTATCTAGTCTACTATATAGTCTGTTGAACGTCTCCACGTCAGCCTCTGTATCTAGTCTACTATATAGTCTGTTGAACGTCTCCACGTCAGCCTCTGTATCTAGTCTACTATATAGTCTGTTGAGCGTCTCCACGTCAGCCTCTGTATCTAGTCTACTATATAGTCTGTTGAACGTCTCCACGTCAGCCTCTGTATCTAGTCTACTATATAGTCTGTTGAACGTCTCCACGTCAGCCTCTGTATCTAGTCTACTATATAGTCTGTTGAACGTCTCCACGTCAGCCTCTGTATCTAGTCTACTATAAAGTCTGTTGAACGTCTCCACGTCAGCCTCTGTATCTAGTCTACTATATAGTCTGTTGAACGTCTCCACGTCAGCCTCTGTATCTAGTCTACTATATAGTCTGTTGAACGTCTCCACGTCAGCCTCTGTATCTAGTCTACTATATAGTCTGTTGAACGTCTCCACGTCAGCCTCTGTATCTAGTCTACTATATAGTCTGTTGAACGTCTCCACGTCAGCCTCTGTATCTAGTCTACTATATAGTCTGTTGAGCGTCTCCACGTCAGCCTCTGTATCTAGTCTACTATATAGTCTGTTGAACGTCTCCACGTCAGCCTCTGTATCTAGTCTACTATATAGTCTGTTGAACGTCTCCACGTCAGCCTCTGTATCTAGTCTACTATATAGTCTGTTGAACGTCTCCACGTCAGCCTCTGTATCTAGTCTACTATATAGTCTGTTGAACGTCTCCACGTCAGCCTCTGTATCTAGTCTACTATATAGTCTGTCGAACGTCTCCACGTCTGCCTCTGTATCTAGTCTACTATATAGTCTGTCGAACGTCTCCACGTCAGCCTCTGTATCTAGTCTACTATATAGTCTGTTGAACGTCTCCACGTCAGCCTCTGTATCTAGTCTACTATATAGTCTGTTGAGCGTCTCCACGTCAGCCTCTGTATCTAGTCTACTATATAGTCTGTTGAACGTCTCCACGTCAGCCTCTGTATCTAGTCTACTATATAGTCTGTTGAACGTCTCCACGTCAGCCTCTGTATCTAGTCTACTATATAGTCTGTTGAACGTCTCCACGTCAGCCTCTGTATCTAGTCTACTATATAGTCTGTTGAACGTCTCCACGTCAGCCTCTGTATCTAGTCTACTATATAGTCTGTTGAACGTCTCCACGTCAGCCTCTGTATCTAGTCTACTATATAGTCTGTTGAACGTCTCCACGTCAGCCTCTGTATCTAGTCTACTATATAGTCTGTTGAACGTCTCCACGTCAGCCTCTGTATCTAGTCTACTATATAGTCTGTTGAGCGTCTCCACGTCAGCCTCTGTATCTAGTCTACTATATAGTCTGTTGAACGTCTCCGCGTCAGCCTCTGTATCTAGTCTACTATATAGTCTGTTGAACGTCTCCACGTCAGCCTCTGTATCTAGTCTACTATATAGTCTGTTGAACGTCTCCACGTCAGCCTCTGTATCTAGTCTACTATATAGTCTGTTGAACGTCTCCACGTCAGCCTCTGTATCTAGTCTACTATATAGTCTGTTGAACGTCTCCACGTCAGCCTCTGTATCTAGTCTACTATATAGTCTGTTGAACGTCTCCACGTCAGCCTCTGTATCTAGTCTACTATATAGTCTGTTGAACGTCTCCACGTCAGCCTCTGTATCTAGTCTACTATATAGTCTGTTGAACGTCTCCACGTCAGCCTCTGTATCTAGTCTACTATATAGTCTGTTGAACGTCTCCACGTCAGCCTCTGTATCTAGTCTACTATATAGTCTGTTGAACGTCTCCACGTCAGCCTCTGTATCTAGTCTACTATATAGTCTGTTGAACGTCTCCACGTCAGCCTCTGTATCTAGTCTACTATATAGTCTGTTGAACGTCTCCACGTCAGCCTCTGTATCTAGTCTACTATATAGTCTGTTGAACGTCTCCACGTCAGCCTCTGTATCTAGTCTACTATATAGTCTGTTGAACGTCTCCACGTCAGCCTCTGTATCTAGTCTACTATATAGTCTGTTGAACGTCTCCACGTCAGCCTCTGTATCTAGTCTACTATATAGTCTGTTGAACGTCTCCACGTCAGCCTCTGTATCTAGTCTACTATATAGTCTGTTGAACGTCTCCACGTCAGCCTCTGTATCTAGTCTACTATATAGTCTGTTGAACGTCTCCACGTCAGCCTCTGTATCTAGTCTACTATATAGTCTGTTGAACGTCTCCACGTCAGCCTCTGTATCTAGTCTACTATATAGTCTGTTGAACGTCTCCACGTCAGCCTCTGTATCTAGTCTACTATATAGTCTGTTGAACGTCTCCACGTCAGCCTCTGTATCTAGTCTACTATATAGTCTGTTGAACGTCTCCACGTCAGCCTCTGTATCTAGTCTACTATATAGTCTGTTGAACGTCTCCACGTCAGCCTCTGTATCTAGTCTACTATATAGTCTGTTGAACGTCTCCACGTCAGCCTCTGTATCTAGTCTACTATATAGTCTGTTGAACGTCTCCACGTCAGCCTCTGTATCTAGTCTACTATATAGTCTGTTGAACGTCTCCACGTCAGCCTCTGTATCTAGTCTACTATATAGTCTGTTGAACGTCTCCACGTCAGCCTCTGTATCTAGTCTACTATATAGTCTGTTGAGCGTCTCCACGTCAGCCTCTGTATCTAGTCTACTATATAGTCTGTTGAACGTCTCCACGTCAGCCTCTGTATCTAGTCTACTATATAGTCTGTTGAACGTCTCCACGTCAGCCTCTGTATCTAGTCTACTATATAGTCTGTTGAACGTCTCCACGTCAGCCTCTGTATCTAGTCTACTATATAGTCTGTTGAACGTCTCCACGTCAGCCTCTGTATCTAGTCTACTATATAGTCTGTTGAACGTCTCCACGTCAGCCTCTGTATCTAGTCTACTATATAGTCTGTTGAACGTCTCCACGTCAGCCTCTGTATCTAGTCTACTATATAGTCTGTTGAACGTCTCCACGTCAGCCTCTGTATCTAGTCTACTATATAGTCTGTTGAACGTCTCCACGTCTGCCTCTGTATCTAGTCTACTATATAGTCTGTTGAACGTCTCCACGTCAGCCTCTGTATCTAGTCTACTATATAGTCTGTTGAACGTCTCCACGTCAGCCTCTGTATCTAGTCTACTATATAGTCTGTTGAACGTCTCCACGTCAGCCTCTGTATCTAGTCTACTATATAGTCTGTTGAACGTCTCCACGTCAGCCTCTGTATCTAGTCTACTATATAGTCTGTTGAACGTCTCCACGTCAGCCTCTGTATCTAGTCTACTATATAGTCTGTTGAACGTCTCCACGTCAGCCTCTGTATCTAGTCTACTATATAGTCTGTTGAACGTCTCCACGTCAGCCTCTGTATCTAGTCTACTATATAGTCTGTTGAACGTCTCCACGTCAGCCTCTGTATCTAGTCTACTATATAGTCTGTTGAACGTCTCCACGTCAGCCTCTGTATCTAGTCTACTATATAGTCTGTTGAACGTCTCCACGTCAGCCTCTGTATCTAGTCTACTATATAGTCTGTTGAACGTCTCCACGTCAGCCTCTGTATCTAGTCTACTATATAGTCTGTTGAACGTCTCCACGTCAGCCTCTGTATCTAGTCTACTATATAGTCTGTTGAACGTCTCCACGTCAGCCTCTGTATCTAGTCTACTATATAGTCTGTTGAACGTCTCCACGTCAGCCTCTGTATCTAGTCTACTATATAGTCTGTTGAACGTCTCCACGTCAGCCTCTGTATCTAGTCTACTATATAGTCTGTTGAACGTCTCCACGTCAGCCTCTGTATCTAGTCTACTATATAGTCTGTTGAACGTCTCCACGTCAGCCTCTGTATCTAGTCTACTATATAGTCTGTTGAACGTCTCCACGTCAGCCTCTGTATCTAGTCTACTATATAGTCTGTTGAACGTCTCCACGTCAGCCTCTGTATCTAGTCTACTATATAGTCTGTTGAACGTCTCCACGTCAGCCTCTGTATCTAGTCTACTATATAGTCTGTTGAACGTCTCCACGTCAGCCTCTGTATCTAGTCTACTATATAGTCTGTTGAACGTCTCCACGTCAGCCTCTGTATCTAGTCTACTATATAGTCTGTTGAACGTCTCCACGTCAGCCTCTGTATCTAGTCTACTATATAGTCTGTTGAACGTCTCCACGTCAGCCTCTGTATCTAGTCTACTATATAGTCTGTTGAACGTCTCCACGTCAGCCTCTGTATCTAGTCTACTATATAGTCTGTTGAACGTCTCCACGTCAGCCTCTGTATCTAGTCTACTATATAGTCTGTTGAACGTCTCCACGTCAGCCTCTGTATCTAGTCTACTATATAGTCTGTTGAACGTCTCCACGTCAGCCTCTGTATCTAGTCTACTATATAGTCTGTTGAACGTCTCCACGTCAGCCTCTGTATCTAGTCTACTATATAGTCTGTTGAACGTCTCCACGTCAGCCTCTGTATCTAGTCTACTATATAGTCTGTTGAACGTCTCCACGTCAGCCTCTGTATCTAGTCTACTATATAGTCTGTTGAACGTCTCCACGTCAGCCTCTGTATCTAGTCTACTATATAGTCTGTTGAACGTCTCCACGTCAGCCTCTGTATCTAGTCTACTATATAGTCTGTTGAACGTCTCCACGTCAGCCTCTGTATCTAGTCTACTATATAGTCTGTTGAACGTCTCCACGTCAGCCTCTGTATCTAGTCTACTATATAGTCTGTTGAACGTCTCCACGTCAGCCTCTGTATCTAGTCTACTATATAGTCTGTTGAACGTCTCCACGTCAGCCTCTGTATCTAGTCTACTATATAGTCTGTTGAACGTCTCCACGTCAGCCTCTGTATCTAGTCTACTATATAGTCTGTTGAACGTCTCCACGTCAGCCTCTGTATCTAGTCTACTATATAGTCTGTTGAACGTCTCCACGTCAGCCTCTGTATCTAGTCTATTATATAGTCTGTTGAACGTCTCCACGTCAGCCTCTGTATCTAGTCTACTATATAGTCTGTTGAACGTCTCCACGTCTGCCTCTGTATCTAGTCTACTATATAGTCTGTTGAACGTCTCCACGTCAGCCTCTGTATCTAGTCTACTATATAGTCTGTTGAACGTCTCCACGTCAGCCTCTGTATCTAGTCTACTATATAGTCTGTTGAACGTCTCCACGTCAGCCTCTGTATCTAGTCTACTATATAGTCTGTTGAACGTCTCCACGTCAGCCTCTGTATCTAGTCTACTATATAGTCTGTTGAACGTCTCCACGTCAGCCTCTGTATCTAGTCTACTATATAGTCTGTTGAACGTCTCCACGTCAGCCTCTGTATCTAGTCTACTATATAGTCTGTTGAACGTCTCCACGTCAGCCTCTGTATCTAGTCTACTATATAGTCTGTTGAACGTCTCCACGTCAGCCTCTGTATCTAGTCTACTATATAGTCTGTTGAACGTCTCCACGTCAGCCTCTGTATCTAGTCTACTATATAGTCTGTTGAACGTCTCCACGTCAGCCTCTGTATCTAGTCTACTATATAGTCTGTTGAACGTCTCCACGTCAGCCTCTGTATCTAGTCTACTATATAGTCTGTTGAACGTCTCCACGTCAGCCTCTGTATCTAGTCTACTATATAGTCTGTTGAACGTCTCCACGTCAGCCTCTGTATCTAGTCTACTATATAGTCTGTTGAACGTCTCCACGTCAGCCTCTGTATCTAGTCTACTATATAGTCTGTTGAACGTCTCCACGTCAGCCTCTGTATCTAGTCTACTATATAGTCTGTTGAACGTCTCCACGTCAGCCTCTGTATCTAGTCTACTATATAGTCTGTTGAACGTCTCCACGTCAGCCTCTGTATCTAGTCTACTATATAGTCTGTTGAACGTCTCCACGTCAGCCTCTGTATCTAGTCTACTATATAGTCTGTTGAACGTCTCCACGTCAGCCTCTGTATCTAGTCTACTATATAGTCTGTTGAACGTCTCCACGTCAGCCTCTGTATCTAGTCTACTATATAGTCTGTTGAACGTCTCCACGTCAGCCTCTGTATCTAGTCTACTATATAGTCTGTTGAACGTCTCCACGTCAGCCTCTGTATCTAGTCTACTATATAGTCTGTTGAACGTCTCCACGTCAGCCTCTGTATCTAGTCTACTATATAGTCTGTTGAACGTCTCCACGTCAGCCTCTGTATCTAGTCTACTATATAGTCTGTTGAACGTCTCCACGTCAGCCTCTGTATCTAGTCTACTATATAGTCTGTTGAACGTCTCCACGTCAGCCTCTGTATCTAGTCTACTATATAGTCTGTTGAACGTCTCCACGTCAGCCTCTGTATCTAGTCTACTATATAGTCTGTTGAACGTCTCCACGTCAGCCTCTGTATCTAGTCTACTATATAGTCTGTTGAGCGTCTCCACGTCAGCCTCTGTATCTAGTCTACTATATAGTCTGTTGAGCGTCTCCACGTCAGCCTCTGTATCTAGTCTACTATATAGTCTGTTGAACGTCTCCACGTCAGCCTCTGTATCTAGTCTACTATATAGTCTGTTGAACGTCTCCACGTCAGCCTCTGTATCTAGTCTACTATATAGTCTGTTGAACGTCTCCACGTCAGCCTCTGTATCTAGTCTACTATATAGTCTGTTGAACGTCTCCACGTCAGCCTCTGTATCTAGTCTACTATATAGTCTGTTGAACGTCTCCACGTCAGCCTCTGTATCTAGTCTACTATATAGTCTGTTGAACGTCTCCACGTCTGCCTCTGTATCTAGTCTACTATATAGTCTGTTGAACGTCTCCACGTCAGCCTCTGTATCTAGTCTACTATATAGTCTGTTGAACGTCTCCACGTCAGCCTCTGTATCTAGTCTACTATATAGTCTGTTGAACGTCTCCACGTCAGCCTCTGTATCTAGTCTACTATATAGTCTGTTGAACGTCTCCACGTCAGCCTCTGTATCTAGTCTACTATATAGTCTGTTGAACGTCTCCACGTCTGCCTCTGTATCTAGTCTACTATATAGTCTGTTGAACGTCTCCACGTCAGCCTCTGTATCTAGTCTACTATATAGTCTGTTGAACGTCTCCACGTCAGCCTCTGTATCTAGTCTACTATATAGTCTGTTGAGCGTCTCCACGTCAGCCTCTGTATCTAGTCTACTATATAGTCTGTTGAACGTCTCCACGTCAGCCTCTGTATCTAGTCTACTATATAGTCTGTTGAACGTCTCCACGTCAGCCTCTGTATCTAGTCTACTATATAGTCTGTTGAACGTCTCCACGTCAGCCTCTGTATCTAGTCTACTATATAGTCTGTTGAACGTCTCCACGTCAGCCTCTGTATCTAGTCTACTATATAGTCTGTTGAACGTCTCCACGTCAGCCTCTGTATCTAGTCTACTATATAGTCTGTTGAACGTCTCCACGTCAGCCTCTGTATCTAGTCTACTATATAGTCTGTTGAACGTCTCCACGTCAGCCTCTGTATCTAGTCTACTATATAGTCTGTTGAACGTCTCCACGTCAGCCTCTGTATCTAGTCTACTATATAGTCTGTTGAGCGTCTCCACGTCAGCCTCTGTATCTAGTCTACTATATAGTCTGTTGAACGTCTCCACGTCAGCCTCTGTATCTAGTCTACTATATAGTCTGTTGAACGTCTCCACGTCAGCCTCTGTATCTAGTCTACTATATAGTCTGTTGAACGTCTCCACGTCAGCCTCTGTATCTAGTCTACTATATAGTCTGTTGAACGTCTCCACGTCAGCCTCTGTATCTAGTCTACTATATAGTCTGTTGAACGTCTCCACGTCAGCCTCTGTATCTAGTCTACTATATAGTCTGTTGAACGTCTCCACGTCAGCCTCTGTATCTAGTCTACTATATAGTCTGTTGAACGTCTCCACGTCAGCCTCTGTATCTAGTCTACTATATAGTCTGTTGAACGTCTCCACGTCAGCCTCTGTATCTAGTCTACTATATAGTCTGTTGAACGTCTCCACGTCAGCCTCTGTATCTAGTCTACTATATAGTCTGTTGAACGTCTCCACGTCAGCCTCTGTATCTAGTCTACTATATAGTCTGTTGAACGTCTCCACGTCAGCCTCTGTATCTAGTCTACTATATAGTCTGTTGAACGTCTCCACGTCAGCCTCTGTATCTAGTCTACTATATAGTCTGTTGAACGTCTCCACGTCAGCCTCTGTATCTAGTCTACTATATAGTCTGTTGAGCGTCTCCACGTCAGCCTCTGTATCTAGTCTACTATATAGTCTGTTGAACGTCTCCACGTCAGCCTCTGTATCTAGTCTACTATATAGTCTGTTGAGCGTCTCCACGTCAGCCTCTGTATCTAGTCTACTATATAGTCTGTTGAACGTCTCCACGTCAGCCTCTGTATCTAGTCTACTATATAGTCTGTTGAACGTCTCCACGTCAGCCTCTGTATCTAGTCTACTATATAGTCTGTTGAACGTCTCCACGTCAGCCTCTGTATCTAGTCTACTATATAGTCTGTTGAACGTCTCCACGTCAGCCTCTGTATCTAGTCTACTATATAGTCTGTTGAACGTCTCCACGTCAGCCTCTGTATCTAGTCTACTATATAGTCTGTTGAACGTCTCCACGTCAGCCTCTGTATCTAGTCTACTATATAGTCTGTTGAACGTCTCCACGTCTGCCTCTGTATCTAGTCTACTATATAGTCTGTTGAACGTCTCCACGTCAGCCTCTGTATCTAGTCTACTATATAGTCTGTTGAACGTCTCCACGTCAGCCTCTGTATCTAGTCTACTATATAGTCTGTTGAACGTCTCCACGTCAGCCTCTGTATCTAGTCTACTATATAGTCTGTTGAACGTCTCCACGTCAGCCTCTGTATCTAGTCTACTATATAGTCTGTTGAACGTCTCCACGTCAGCCTCTGTATCTAGTCTACTATATAGTCTGTTGAACGTCTCCACGTCAGCCTCTGTATCTAGTCTACTATATAGTCTGTTGAACGTCTCCACGTCAGCCTCTGTATCTAGTCTACTATATAGTCTGTTGAACGTCTCCACGTCAGCCTCTGTATCTAGTCTACTATATAGTCTGTTGAACGTCTCCACGTCAGCCTCTGTATCTAGTCTACTATATAGTCTGTTGAACGTCTCCACGTCAGCCTCTGTATCTAGTCTACTATATAGTCTGTTGAACGTCTCCACGTCAGCCTCTGTATCTAGTCCACTATATAGTCTGTTGAGCGTCTCCACGTCAGCCTCTGTATCTAGTCTACTATATAGTCTGTTGAACGTCTCCACGTCAGCCTCTGTATCTAGTCTACTATATAGTCTGTTGAACGTCTCCACGTCAGCCTCTGTATCTAGTCTACTATATAGTCTGTTGAACGTCTCCACGTCAGCCTCTGTATCTAGTCTACTATATAGTCTGTTGAACGTCTCCACGTCAGCCTCTGTATCTAGTCTACTATATAGTCTGTTGAACGTCTCCACGTCAGCCTCTGTATCTAGTCTACTATATAGTCTGTTGAGCGTCTCCACGTCAGCCTCTGTATCTAGTCTACTATATAGTCTGTTGAACGTCTCCACGTCAGCCTCTGTATCTAGTCTACTATATAGTCTGTTGAACGTCTCCACGTCAGCCTCTGTATCTAGTCTACTATATAGTCTGTTGAACGTCTCCACGTCAGCCTCTGTATCTAGTCTACTATATAGTCTGTTGAACGTCTCCACGTCAGCCTCTGTATCTAGTCTACTATATAGTCTGTTGAACGTCTCCACGTCAGCCTCTGTATCTAGTCTACTATATAGTCTGTTGAACGTCTCCACGTCAGCCTCTGTATCTAGTCTACTATATAGTCTGTTGAACGTCTCCACGTCAGCCTCTGTATCTAGTCTACTATATAGTCTGTTGAACGTCTCCACGTCAGCCTCTGTATCTAGTCTACTATATAGTCTGTTGAACGTCTCCACGTCAGCCTCTGTATCTAGTCTACTATATAGTCTGTTGAACGTCTCCACGTCAGCCTCTGTATCTAGTCTACTATATAGTCTGTTGAACGTCTCCACGTCAGCCTCTGTATCTAGTCTACTATATAGTCTGTTGAACGTCTCCACGTCAGCCTCTGTATCTAGTCTACTATATAGTCTGTTGAACGTCTCCACGTCAGCCTCTGTATCTAGTCTACTATATAGTCTGTTGAACGTCTCCACGTCAGCCTCTGTATCTAGTCTACTATATAGTCTGTTGAACGTCTCCACGTCAGCCTCTGTATCTAGTCTACTATATAGTCTGTTGAACGTCTCCACGTCAGCCTCTGTATCTAGTCTACTATATAGTCTGTTGAACGTCTCCACGTCAGCCTCTGTATCTAGTCTACTATATAGTCTGTTGAACGTCTCCACGTCAGCCTCTGTATCTAGTCTACTATATAGTCTGTTGAACGTCTCCACGTCAGCCTCTGTATCTAGTCTACTATATAGTCTGTTGAACGTCTCCACGTCTGCCTCTGTATCTAGTCTACTATATAGTCTGTTGAACGTCTCCACGTCAGCCTCTGTATCTAGTCTACTATATAGTCTGTTGAACGTCTCCACGTCAGCCTCTGTATCTAGTCTACTATATAGTCTGTTGAACGTCTCCACGTCAGCCTCTGTATCTAGTCTACTATATAGTCTGTTGAACGTCTCCACGTCAGCCTCTGTATCTAGTCTACTATATAGTCTGTTGAACGTCTCCACGTCAGCCTCTGTATCTAGTCTACTATATAGTCTGTTGAACGTCTCCACGTCAGCCTCTGTATCTAGTCTACTATATAGTCTGTTGAACGTCTCCACGTCAGCCTCTGTATCTAGTCTACTATATAGTCTGTTGAACGTCTCCACGTCAGCCTCTGTATCTAGTCTACTATATAGTCTGTTGAACGTCTCCACGTCAGCCTCTGTATCTAGTCTACTATATAGTCTGTTGAACGTCTCCACGTCAGCCTCTGTATCTAGTCTACTATATAGTCTGTTGAACGTCTCCACGTCAGCCTCTGTATCTAGTCTACTATATAGTCTGTTGAACGTCTCCACGTCAGCCTCTGTATCTAGTCTACTATATAGTCTGTTGAACGTCTCCACGTCAGCCTCTGTATCTAGTCTACTATATAGCCTGTTGAACGTCTCCACGTCAGCCTCTGTATCTAGTCTACTATATAGCCTGTTGAACGTCTCCACGTCAGCCTCTGTATCTAGTCTACTATATAGTCTGTTGAACGTCTCCACGTCAGCCTCTGTATCTAGTCTACTATATAGTCTGTTGAACGTCTCCACGTCAGCCTCTGTATCTAGTCTACTATATAGTCTGTTGAACGTCTCCACGTCAGCCTCTGTATCTAGTCTACTATATAGTCTGTTGAACGTCTCCACGTCAGCCTCTGTATCTAGTCTACTATATAGTCTGTTGAACGTCTCCACGTCAGCCTCTGTATCTAGTCTACTATATAGTCTGTTGAACGTCTCCACGTCAGCCTCTGTATCTAGTCTACTATATAGTCTGTTGAACGTCTCCACGTCAGCCTCTGTATCTAGTCTACTATATAGTCTGTTGAACGTCTCCACGTCAGCCTCTGTATCTAGTCTACTATATAGTCTGTTGAACGTCTCCACGTCAGCCTCTGTATCTAGTCTACTATATAGTCTGTTGAACGTCTCCACGTCAGCCTCTGTATCTAGTCTACTATATAGTCTGTTGAACGTCTCCACGTCAGCCTCTGTATCTAGTCTACTATATAGTCTGTTGAACGTCTCCACGTCAGCCTCTGTATCTAGTCTACTATATAGTCTGTTGAGCGTCTCCACGTCAGCCTCTGTATCTAGTCTACTATATAGTCTGTTGAACGTCTCCACGTCAGCCTCTGTATCTAGTCTACTATATAGTCTGTTGAACGTCTCCACGTCAGCCTCTGTATCTAGTCTACTATATAGTCTGTTGAACGTCTCCACGTCAGCCTCTGTATCTAGTCTACTATATAGTCTGTTGAACGTCTCCACGTCAGCCTCTGTATCTAGTCTACTATATAGTCTGTTGAACGTCTCCACGTCAGCCTCTGTATCTAGTCTACTATATAGTCTGTTGAACGTTTCCACGTCAGCCTCTGTATCTAGTCTACTATATAGTCTGTTGAACGTCTCCACGTCAGCCTCTGTATCTAGTCTACTATATAGTCTGTTGAACGTCTCCACGTCAGCCTCTGTATCTAGTCTACTATATAGTCTGTTGAACGTCTCCACGTCAGCCTCTGTATCTAGTCTACTATATAGTCTGTTGAACGTCTCCACGTCTGCCTCTGTATCTAGTCTACTATATAGTCTGTTGAACGTCTCCACGTCAGCCTCTGTATCTAGTCTACTATATAGTCTGTTGAACGTCTCCACGTCAGCCTCTGTATCTAGTCTACTATATAGTCTGTTGAACGTCTCCACGTCAGCCTCTGTATCTAGTCTACTATATAGTCTGTTGAACGTCTCCACGTCAGCCTCTGTATCTAGTCTACTATATAGTCTGTTGAACGTCTCCACGTCAGCCTCTGTATCTAGTCTACTATATAGTCTGTTGAACGTCTCCACGTCAGCCTCTGTATCTAGTCTACTATATAGTCTGTTGAACGTCTCCACGTCAGCCTCTGTATCTAGTCTACTATATAGTCTGTTGAACGTCTCCACGTCAGCCTCTGTATCTAGTCTACTATATAGTCTGTTGAGCGTCTCCACGTCAGCCTCTGTATCTAGTCTACTATATAGTCTGTTGAACGTCTCCACGTCAGCCTCTGTATCTAGTCTACTATATAGTCTGTTGAACGTCTCCACGTCAGCCTCTGTATCTAGTCTACTATATAGTCTGTTGAACGTCTCCACGTCAGCCTCTGTATCTAGTCTACTATATAGTCTGTTGAACGTCTCCACGTCAGCCTCTGTATCTAGTCTACTATATAGTCTGTTGAACGTCTCCACGTCAGCCTCTGTATCTAGTCTACTATATAGTCTGTTGAACGTCTCCACGTCAGCCTCTGTATCTAGTCTACTATATAGTCTGTTGAACGTCTCCACGTCAGCCTCTGTATCTAGTCTACTATATAGTCTGTTGAACGTCTCCACGTCAGCCTCTGTATCTAGTCTACTATATAGTCTGTTGAACGTCTCCACGTCAGCCTCTGTATCTAGTCTACTATATAGTCTGTTGAACGTCTCCACGTCAGCCTCTGTATCTAGTCTACTATATAGTCTGTTGAACGTCTCCACGTCAGCCTCTGTATCTAGTCTACAATATAGTCTGTTGAACGTCTCCACGTCAGCCTCTGTATCTAGTCTACTATATAGTCTGTTGAACGTCTCCACGTCAGCCTCTGTATCTAGTCTACTATATAGTCTGTTGAACGTCTCCACGTCAGCCTCTGTATCTAGTCTACTATATAGTCTGTTGAACGTCTCCACGTCAGCCTCTGTATCTAGTCTACTATATAGTCTGTTGAACGTCTCCATGTCAGCCTCTGTATCTAGTCTACTATATAGTCTGTTGAACGTCTCCACGTCAGCCTCTGTATCTAGTCTACTATATAGTCTGTTGAACGTCTCCACGTCAGCCTCTGTATCTAGTCTACTATATAGTCTGTTGAACGTCTCCACGTCAGCCTCTGTATCTAGTCTACTATATAGTCTGTTGAACGTCTCCACGTCAGCCTCTGTATCTAGTCTACTATATAGTCTGTTGAACGTCTCCACGTCAGCCTCTGTATCTAGTCTACTATATAGTCTGTTGAACGTCTCCACGTCAGCCTCTGTATCTAGTCTACAATATAGTCTGTTGAGCGTCTCCACGTCAGCCTCTGTATCTAGTCTACTATATAGTCTGTTGAACGTCTCCACGTCAGCCTCTGTATCTAGTCTACTATATAGTCTGTTGAACGTCTCCACGTCAGCCTCTGTATCTAGTCTATTATATAGTCTGTTGAACGTCTCCACGTCAGCCTCTGTATCTAGTCTACTATATAGTCTGTTGAACGTCTCCACGTCAGCCTCTGTATCTAGTCTACTATATAGCCTGTTGAACGTGTCCACGTCAGCCTCTGTATCTAGTCTACTATATAGTCTGTTGAACGTCTCCACGTCAGCCTCTGTATCTAGTCTACTATATAGTCTGTTGAACGTCTCCACGTCAGCCTCTGTATCTAGTCTACTATATAGTCTGTTGAACGTCTCCACGTCAGCCTCTGTATCTAGTCTACTATATAGTCTGTTGAACGTCTCCACGTCAGCCTCTGTATCTAGTCTACTATATAGTCTGTTGAACGTCTCCACGTCAGCCTCTGTATCTAGTCTACTATATAGTCTGTTGAGCGTCTCCACGTCAGCCTCTGTATCTAGTCTACTATATAGTCTGTTGAACGTCTCCACGTCAGCCTCTGTATCTAGTCTACTATATAGTCTGTTGAACGTCTCCACGTCAGCCTCTGTATCTAGTCTACTATATAGTCTGTTGAACGTCTCCACGTCAGCCTCTGTATCTAGTCTACTATATAGTCTGTTGAACGTCTCCACGTCAGCCTCTGTATCTAGTCTACTATATAGTCTGTTGAGCGTCTCCACGTCAGCCTCTGTATCTAGTCTACTATATAGTCTGTTGAACGTCTCCACGTCAGCCTCTGTATCTAGTCTACTATATAGTCTGTTGAACGTCTCCACGTCAGCCTCTGTATCTAGTCTACTATATAGTCTGTTGAACGTCTCCACGTCAGCCTCTGTATCTAGTCTACTATATAGTCTGTTGAACGTCTCCACGTCAGCCTCTGTATCTAGTCTACTATATAGTCTGTTGAACGTCTCCACGTCAGCCTCTGTATCTAGTCTACTATATAGTCTGTTGAACGTCTCCACGTCAGCCTCTGTATCTAGTCTACTATATAGTCTGTTGAACGTCTCCACGTCAGCCTCTGTATCTAGTCTACTATATAGTCTGTTGAGCGTCTCCACGTCAGCCTCTGTATCTAGTCTACTATATAGTCTGTTGAACGTCTCCACGTCAGCCTCTGTATCTAGTCTACTATATAGTCTGTTGAACGTCTCCACGTCAGCCTCTGTATCTAGTCTACTATATAGTCTGTTGAGCGTCTCCACGTCAGCCTCTGTATCTAGTCTACTATATAGTCTGTTGAACGTCTCCACGTCAGCCTCTGTATCTAGTCTACTATATAGTCTGTTGAACGTCTCCACGTCAGCCTCTGTATCTAGTCTACTATATAGTCTGTTGAACGTCTCCACGTCAGCCTCTGTATCTAGTCTACTATATAGTCTGTTGAACGTCTCCACGTCAGCCTCTGTATCTAGTCTACTATATAGTCTGTTGAACGTCTCCACGTCAGCCTCTGTATCTAGTCTACTATATAGTCTGTTGAACGTCTCCACGTCAGCCTCTGTATCTAGTCTACTATATAGTCTGTTGAACGTCTCCACGTCAGCCTCTGTATCTAGTCTACTATATAGTCTGTTGAACGTCTCCACGTCAGCCTCTGTATCTAGTCTACTATATAGTCTGTTGAACGTCTCCACGTCAGCCTCTGTATCTAGTCTACTATATAGTCTGTTGAACGTCTCCACGTCAGCCTCTGTATCTAGTCTACTATATAGTCTGTTGAACGTCTCCACGTCAGCCTCTGTATCTAGTCTACTATATAGTCTGTTGAACGTCTCCACGTCAGCCTCTGTATCTAGTCTACTATATAGTCTGTTGAACGTCTCCACGTCAGCCTCTGTATCTAGTCTACTATATAGCCTGTTGAACGTCTCCACGTCAGCCTCTGTATCTAGTCTACTATATA
>NC_092095.1:61011832-61255968 GCF_045679555.1 Salvelinus alpinus | reverse complement strand
GTCTGTTGACATTATTGTCCCTTCTCTGTGTCTCCCCAACAAACATGCTCCCGCCCTCCTCCTCCCTACTCCCACCTCCTCTCCACTTCCTTCAAAGCCTCCTGCCATCTCCTCCTCCCACCTCCTCCTCTCCCCTCCTCCACCTCATCTCCACCCCCCCTCCCTCCCACCAACCTCCTCCCCCTCCTCACCCCCCCCTTCCACCCCCCCACCCCCCCTCAACCTCCTCCTCTCCTTCTCCAACAGGTTTTGCCACCTTATCTCCTTCATGGAGCCTCAGTTAGAAGCAGTTGGGTGTTGAAAGGCTAAGAGCATTACCACACCTGTAATTACTAGATTCTCCATGTCAGTCTGCCTTCCACTTCCACCATCTGTACTGCACTCTGTAATTACTAGATTCTCCATGTCAGTCTGCCTTCCACTTCCACCATCTGTACTGCACTCTGTAATTACTAGATTCCCCATGTCAGTCTGCCTTCCACTTCCACCATCTGTACTGCACTCTGTAATTACTAGATTCTCCATGTCAGTCTGCCTTCCACTTCCACCATCTGTACTGCACTCTGTAATTACTAGATTCTCCATTTCAGTCTGCCTTCCACTTCCACCATCTGTACTGCACTCTGTAATTACTAGATTCTCCATGTCAGTCTGCCTTCCACTTCCACCATCTGTACTGCACTCTGTAATTACTAGATTCTCCATGTCAGTCTGCCTTCCACTTCCACCATCTGTACTGCACTCTGTAATTACTAGATTCCCCATGTCAGTCTGCCTTCCACTTCCACCATCTGTACTGCACTCTGTAATTACTAGATTCTCCATGTCAGTCTGCCTTCCTCTTCCACCATCTGTACTGCACTCTGTAATTACTAGATTCTCCATGTCAGTCTGCCTTCCACTTCCACCATCTGTACTGCACTCTGTAATTACTAGATTCCCCATGTCAGTCTGCCTTCCACTTCCACCATCTGTACTGCACCCTGTAATTACTAGATTCTCCATGTCAGTCTGCCTCCCACTTCCACCATCTGTACTGCACTCTGTAATTACTAGATTCCCCATTCAGTCTGCCTTCCACTTCCACCATCTGTACTGCACTCTGTAATTACTAGATTCCCCATGTCAGTCTGCCTTCCACTTCCACCATCTGTACTGCACTCTGTAATTACTAGATTCTCCATGTCAGTCTGCCTTCCACTTCCACCATCTGTACTGCACTCTGTAATTACTAGATTCCCCATGTCAGTCTGCCTTCCACTTCCACCATCTGTACTGCACTCTGTAATTACTAGATTCTCCATGTCAGTCTGCCTTCCACTTCCACCATCTGTACTGCACTCTGTAATTACTAGATTCTCCATGTCAGTCTGCCTTCCACTTCCACCATCTGTACTGCACTCTGTAATTACTAGATTCCCCATGTCAGTCTGCCTTCCACTTCCACCATCTGTACTGCACTCTGTAATTGACCTGATGTACTTCCCCCATCCTTCCCCGACATGCTGAAGAGGAGAAATGTGATTGATTGTTCTGAACCACATTCAAGTGTCCCCAAGGGAGAGGAGAACAACAGCAAGTGACATTCGTACAGTTGTCTTTTTGCATTATTAGGCTCAGTCTCATAAAAGAGACAGAATGGCGGCCGATATCACTAAACGCTAAAGAATAGAGATCATTATTTTTCCATTTGTTCCGTCTGCTCTGTGTGTGCCTAGCAGAAGAGATTCATTTACTTTTGAACTCATATTGTTTTTCTCTGCCGTTCCTCCGTTTCCATAGCAGCATGCCGCTATAAAAAGCTATTTTTTTCAACCTCATTATTTAGCTAGTTATCTTACAACACTGTGCGAGCTGAAAACATGGTGTTGACTTTCAATGAAATTACCGTAAAGTCTGTAGAAATGATGACTGACCACTTCAAGTTTTTAATGTATGCTGTCTTTGTGGTATTACGGTCATCCATGGTTTGTAAAGTGTACCATCACTTGTGGTGATGCTTTTACTGCTATTCTGTCCACAATCTGTATCAAGGCCAATTCATGTCAAGTCTCATCTCCAGTGAAATTAGCATCCTCGCTAATCTGCCCCCAAGCCAGCCCTCCTGGGTAATCAAGTCACAGTGAGGGGGATAATGCTTGGTAATTGTCAATCAATCACAGACAGAATCCTCACAGAGACTTTCTCTTCTCTGTTCTCTCCTCTCTTCTCCCTTCTCTCTTCTCCTCTCATCTCCTCTCTTCTCTCTTCTCCTCTCCTCTCTTCTCTCTTCGCCCCTTCTTTCTTTTCCTCCCCTCTTCTCTATGTTCTCCTCTCCTCTCTGCTTCTCTCCTCTTCTATTCTCTTCTCCTCTTCTATTTTCTTCTCTGCAGGCTTATCCGGGAGCACCTGGGAGAGCAGGAGGTGTCTATCACCCTGACCATTGACTCGGTGGAAGAGGCTGATCTGGGGAACTACTCCTGCTTCGTGGAGAATGGCAACGGCAGAAGGCAGGCCAACATCCAGCTCACAAAGAGAGGTAGGACACACAGACACACACACAACAGCAGTGTAACGAGAGTTGGTTTGGAGAAGATATTGCCAAAGAAAGCTGAGTTTTCACTTAAAACCATAATTATCTAAAGGTTATTCTGTCTGTCTCATTTTTTAGATACCCGCTTAATGTCACATCAACGTCAAACATTGAAATGTGTTTTCAGGGCTGGAGACCGAAAGATAGACAGCTGTTATCTTGTTGCCAATTCCGAGAAGCAGCAGGGTTCATCTGTCTGTTTTTCTAGACACGTTGCATCCTTTCAAATCTTGATGGCCAGAGCCCATTGGCTGACTAACGTCTACCAGAGCAGGGCCTGGACTCAATGCATCTCCATCCATCACCATGGTGACAGCATTAGCCTCATTCCAGAGCACGGCCCAATCTCACAACACCACAACACAAGATATCCACCAGACAAGGCCTGGTCCCCAACACCACAACAAAGATATCTACCAGACAGGGCCTGATCAACCAACACCACAAAACAAGATATCTACCAGACAGGGCCTGATCAACCAACACCACAAAACAAGCTATCTACCAGACAGGGCCTGATCCCCCAACACCACAACACAAGATATCTACCAGACAGGCCCTGATCCCCCAACACCACAACAAAGCTATCTACCAGACAGGGCCTGATCCCCCAACACCACAAAACAAGATATCTACCAGACAGGGCCTGATCAACCAACACCACAAAACAAGATATCTACCAGACAGGGCCTGATCAACCAACACCACAAAACAAGATATCTACCAGACAGGGCCTGATCAACCAACACCACAAAACAAGCTATCTACCAGACAGGGCCTGATCCCCCAACACCACAACACAAGATATCTACCAGACAGGCCCTGATCCCCCAACACCACAACAAAGCTATCTACCAGACAGGGCCTGATCCCCCAACACCACAACAAAGCTATCTACCAGACAGGGCCTGATCAACCAACACCACAAAACAAGATATCTACCAGACAGGGCCTGATCCCCCAACACCACAAAACAAGATATCTACCAGACAGGGCCTGATCCCACCAACACCACAAAACAAGATATCTACCAGACAGGGTCTGATCAACCAACACCACAAAACAAGCTATCTACCAGACAGGGCCTGATCCCCCAACACCACAACACAAGATATCTAGCAGACAGGGCCTGATCCCCCAACACCATAACAAAGCTATCTACCAGACAGGGCCTGGTCCCCCAACACCACAAAACAAGCTATCTACCAGACAGGGCCTGGTCCCCCAACACCACAACACAAGCTATCTACCAGACAGGGCCTGATCCCCCAACACCACAACACAAGATATCTACCAGACAGGGCCTGATCCCCCAACACCACAACACAAGATATCTACCAGACAGGGCCTGGTCCCCCAACACCACAAAACAAGCTATCTACCAGACAGGGCCTGATCCCCCAACACCACAACACAAGATATCTACCAGACAGGGCCTGATCCCCCAACACCACAACACAAGATATCTAGCAGACAGGGCCTGATCCCCCAACACCATAACAAAGCTATCTACCAGACAGGGCCTGATCCCCCAACACCACAAAACAAGCTATCTACCAGACAGGGCCTGATCCCCCAACACCACAACACAAGATATCTAGCAGACAGGGCCTGATCCCCCAACACCATAACAAAGCTATCTACCAGACAGGGCCTGATCCCCCAACACCACAACACAATATATCTACCAGACAGGGCCTGATCCCCCAACACCACAACAAAGCTATCTACCAGACAGGGCCTGATCCCTCAACACCACAACACAATATATCTACCAGACAGGGCCTGGTCCCCCAACACCACAAAACAAGCTATCTACCAGACAGGGCCTGATCCCCCAACACCACAACACAAGATATCTACCAGACAGGGCCTGATCCCCCAACACCACAACACAAGATATCTACCAGACAGGGCCTGGTCCCCCAACACCACAAAACAAGCTATCTACCAGACAGGGCCTGATCCCCCAACACCACAACACAAGATATCTACCAGACAGGGCCTGATCCCTCAACACCACAACACAATATATCTACCAGACAGGGCCTGATCCCCCAACACCACAACAAAGATATCCACCAGACAGGGCCTGATCCCCCAACACCACAAAACAAGATATCTACCAGACAGGGCCTGGTCCCCCAACACCACAACACAAGATATCTACCAGACAGGGCCTGATCAACCAACACCACAACACAAGATATCTACCAGACAGGGCCTGATCCCCCAACACCACAACACAATATATCTACCAGACAGGGCCTGATCCCCCAACACCACAACAAAGCTATCTACCAGACAGGGCCTGGTCCCCCAACACCACAAAACAAGCTATCTACCAGACAGGGCCTGATCCCCCAACACCACAACACAAGATATCCACCAAACAGGGTCTGGTCCCCCAACACCACAAAACAAGATATCTACCAGACAGGCCCTGATCCCCCAACACCACAACAAAGCTATCCACCAGACAGGGCCTGATCCCCCAACACCACAACACAATATATCTACCAGACAGGGCCTGATCCCCCAACACCACAACAAAGCTATCTACCAGACAGGCCCTGGTCCCCCAACACCACAACACAAGATATCTACCAGACAGGGCCTGATCCCCCAACACCACAACAAAGCTATCTACCAGACAGGGCCTGGTCCCCCAACACCACAACACAAGATATCTACCAGACAGGGCCTGATCCCCCAACACCACAACACAAGATATCTACCAGACAGGGCCTGATCCCTCAACACCACAACAAAGCTATCTACCAGACAGGGCCTGGTCCCCCAACACCACAACACAATATATCTACCAGACAGGGCCTGATCCCCCAACACCACAACAAAGCTATCTACCAGACAGGGCCTGGTCCCCCAACACCACAACACAATATATCTACCAGACAGGGCCTGATCCCCCAACACCACAACACAAGATATCTACCAGACAGGGCCTGGTCCCCCAACACCACAACACAATATATCTACCAGACAGGGCCTGATCCCCCAACACCACAACACAAGATATCTACCAGACAGGCCCTGATCAACCAACACCACAAAACAAGATATCTACCAGACAGGGTCTGGTCCCCCAACACCACAAAACAAGATATCTACCAGACAGGCCCTGATCCCCCAACACCACAACAAAGCTATCCACCAGACAGGGCCTGATCCCCCAACACCACAACACAATATATCTACCAGACAGGGCCTGATCCCCCAACACCACAACAAAGCTATCTACCAGACAGGCCCTGGTCCCCCAACACCACAACACAAGATATCTACCAGACAGGGCCTGATCCCCCAACACCACAACAAAGCTATCTACCAGACAGGGCCTGGTCCCCCAACACCACAACACAAGATATCTACCAGACAGGGCCTGATCCCCCAACACCACAACACAAGATATCTACCAGACAGGGCCTGATCCCTCAACACCACAACAAAGCTATCTACCAGACAGGGCCTGGTCCCCCAACACCACAACACAATATATCTACCAGACAGGGCCTGATCCCTCAACACCACAACAAAGCTATCTACCAGACAGGGCCTGGTCCCCCAACACCACAACACAATATATCTACCAGACAGGGCCTGATCCCCCAACACCACAACACAAGATATCTACCAGACAGGGCCTGGTCCCCCAACACCACAACAAAGCTATCTACCAGACAGGGCCTGATCCCCCAACACCACAACACAACAATACAATATATCTACCAAACAGGGCCTGGTCCCCCAACACCACAACACAAGATATCTACCAGACAGGGCCTGATCCCTCAACACCACAACAAAGCTATCTACCAGACAGGGCCTGGTCCCCCAACACCACAACACAATATATCTACCAGACAGTGCCTGATCCCCCAACACCACAACACAAGATATCTACCAGACAGGGCCTGGTCCCCCAACACCACAACAAAGCTATCTACCAGACAGGGCCTGATCCCCCAACACCACAACACAACAATACAATATATCTACCAGACAGGGCCTGGTCCCCCAACACCACAACACAATATATCTACCAGACAGTGCCTGATCCCCCAACACCACAAAACAAGATATCTACCAGACAGGGCCTGATCCCACCAACACCACAAAACAAGATATCTACCAGACAGGGTCTGATCAACCAACACCACAAAACAAGCTATCTACCAGACAGGGCCTGATCCCCCAACACCACAACACAAGATATCTAGCAGACAGGGCCTGATCCCCCAACACCATAACAAAGCTATCTACCAGACAGGGCCTGGTCCCCCAACACCACAAAACAAGCTATCTACCAGACAGGGCCTGGTCCCCCAACACCACAAAACAAGCTATCTACCAGACAGGGCCTGATCCCCCAACACCACAACACAAGATATCTACCAGACAGGGCCTGATCCCCCAACACCACAACACAAGATATCTACCAGACAGGGCCTGGTCCCCCAACACCACAAAACAAGCTATCTACCAGACAGGGCCTGATCCCCCAACACCACAACACAAGATATCTACCAGACAGGGCCTGATCCCCCAACACCACAACACAAGATATCTAGCAGACAGGGCCTGATCCCCCAACACCATAACAAAGCTATCTACCAGACAGGGCCTGGTCCCCCAACACCACAAAACAAGCTATCTACCAGACAGGGCCTGATCCCCCAACACCACAACACAAGATATCTAGCAGACAGGGCCTGATCCCCCAACACCATAACAAAGCTATCTACCAGACAGGGCCTGATCCCCCAACACCACAACACAATATATCTACCAGACAGGGCCTGATCCCCCAACACCACAACAAAGCTATCTACCAGACAGGGCCTGATCCCTCAACACCACAACACAATATATCTACCAGACAGGGCCTGGTCCCCCAACACCACAAAACAAGCTATCTACCAGACAGGGCCTGATCCCCCAACACCACAACACAAGATATCTACCAGACAGGGCCTGATCCCCCAACACCACAACACAAGATATCTACCAGACAGGGCCTGGTCCCCCAACACCACAAAACAAGCTATCTACCAGACAGGGCCTGATCCCCCAACACCACAACACAAGATATCTACCAGACAGGGCCTGATCCCTCAACACCACAACACAATATATCTACCAGACAGGGCCTGATCCCCCAACACCACAACAAAGATATCCACCAGACAGGGCCTGATCCCCCAACACCACAAAACAAGATATCTACCAGACAGGGCCTGGTCCCCCAACACCACAACACAAGATATCTACCAGACAGGGCCTGATCAACCAACACCACAAAACAAGATATCTACCAGACAGGGCCTGATCCCCCAACACCACAACACAATATATCTACCAGACAGGGCCTGATCCCCCAACACCACAACAAAGCTATCTACCAGACAGGGCCTGGTCCCCCAACACCACAAAACAAGCTATCTACCAGACAGGGCCTGATCCCCCAACACCACAACACAAGATATCCACCAAACAGGGTCTGGTCCCCCAACACCACAAAACAAGATATCTACCAGACAGGCCCTGATCCCCCAACACCACAACAAAGCTATCCACCAGACAGGGCCTGATCCCCCAACACCACAACACAATATATCTACCAGACAGGGCCTGATCCCCCAACACCACAACAAAGCTATCTACCAGACAGGCCCTGGTCCCCCAACACCACAACACAAGATATCTACCAGACAGGGCCTGATCCCCCAACACCACAACAAAGCTATCTACCAGACAGGGCCTGGTCCCCCAACACCACAACACAAGATATCTACCAGACAGGGCCTGATCCCCCAACACCACAACACAAGATATCTACCAGACAGGGCCTGATCCCTCAACACCACAACAAAGCTATCTACCAGACAGGGCCTGGTCCCCCAACACCACAACACAATATATCTACCAGACAGGGCCTGATCCCTCAACACCACAACAAAGCTATCTACCAGACAGGGCCTGGTCCCCCAACACCACAACACAATATATCTACCAGACAGGGCCTGATCCCCCAACACCACAACACAAGATATCTACCAGACAGGGCCTGGTCCCCCAACACCACAACACAAGATATCTACCAGACAGGGCCTGATCCCCCAACACCACAACACAAGATATCTACCAGACAGGCCCTGATCAACCAACACCACAAAACAAGATATCTACCAGACAGGGTCTGGTCCCCCAACACCACAAAACAAGATATCTACCAGACAGGCCCTGATCCCCCAACACCACAACAAAGCTATCCACCAGACAGGGCCTGATCCCCCAACACCACAACACAATATATCTACCAGACAGGGCCTGATCCCCCAACACCACAACAAAGCTATCTACCAGACAGGCCCTGGTCCCCCA
Organism: Salvelinus alpinus; assembly: GCF_045679555.1. NCBI lineage: Eukaryota > Metazoa > Chordata > Actinopteri > Salmoniformes > Salmonidae > Salvelinus > Salvelinus alpinus. Next base: position 61,246,991 of record NC_092095.1, on the reverse strand, counting down.
ACACCACAACACAAGATATCTACCAGACAGGGCCTGATCCCCCAACACCACAACAAAGCTATCTACCAGACAGGACCTGGTCCCCCAACACCACAACACAAGATATCTACCAGACAGGGCCTGATCCCCCAACACCACAACACAAGATATCTACCAGACAGGGCCTGATCCCTCAACACCACAACAAAGCTATCTACCAGACAGGGCCTGGTCCCCCAACACCACAACACAATATATCTACCAGACAGGGCCTGATCCCTCAACACCACAACAAAGCTATCTACCAGACAGGGCCTGGTCCCCCAACACCACAACACAATATATCTACCAGACAGGGCCTGATCCCCCAACACCACAACACAAGATATCTACCAGACAGGGCCTGGTCCCCCAACACCACAACAAAGCTATCTACCAGACAGGGCCTGATCCCCCAACACCACAACACAACAATACAATATATCTACCAAACAGGGCCTGGTCCCCCAACACCACAACACAAGATATCTACCAGACAGGGCCTGATCCCTCAACACCACAACAAAGCTATCTACCAGACAGGGCCTGGTCCCCCAACACCACAACACAATATATCTACCAGACAGTGCCTGATCCCCCAACACCACAACACAAGATATCTACCAGACAGGGCCTGGTCCCCCAACACCACAACAAAGCTATCTACCAGACAGGGCCTGATCCCCCAACACCACAACACAACAATACAATATATCTACCAAACAGGGCCTGATCCCCCAACACCACAACACAAGCTATCCACCAGACAGGGCCTGATCCCCCAACACCACCACAACAAAGCTATCTACCAGACAGGGCCTGATCCCTCAACACCACAACACAAGCCATCCACCAGACAGCCAACACGATAAAGGGTGATGTCACAAGTGTCGTGTCTTTGGCATCATTAAAGTGAAGACTTATTTTATCAAATCAATTATCTGTAATTATTATTACGTGATTAAACTAATCATGAATATGTAATTAACTAGGAAGTCGGGGCACCAAGGAAAATCTTCAGAATTCAAAGTTATAATTTTCCTAATATAACTTCAGATATTTTAATATCTGATCAATGAATCTTCTAATTAATGAATTATTCTTTACCTCACGTTAGTCTCATTGTAAGTTGTTGGTTATCTGCATGAATCCAGCCTTCACTATGAATCATCCATACATCAATTATCTTAATCATTTATTTACTAACTAACTAAATAATCACAGAAATGCATAACAAACAAACAAAGTAGATATGGTTACAAGGAAATGATAGGGGATGTGCCCTAGTGGGCTAAACCGGTATGGCGGCTTGGTAGACAAAGTGACTGAGAAGGGCGCGAAAGACCAAATCAAATCAAATGTATTTAAATAGCCCTTCTTACATCAGCTGATATCTCAAAGTGCTGTACAGAAACCCAGCCTAAAACCCCAAGCAGCAAGCAATGCAGGTGTAGAAGCACGGTGGCTAGGAAAAACTCCCTAGAAAGGCCAAAACCTAGGAAGAAACCTAGAGAGGAACCAGGCTATGAGGGGTGGCCAGTCCTCTTCTGGCTGTGCCAGGTGGAGATTATAACAGAACATGGCCAAGATGTTCAAATGTTCATAAATGACCAGCATGGTCAAATAATAATAATCACAGTGGTTGTAGAGGGTGCATCAGGTCAGCACCTCAGGAGTAATGTCAGTTGGCTTTTCATAGCCGATCCTTAAGAGTATCGCTACCGCTCCTGCTGTCTCTAGAGAGTTGAAAACAGCAGGTCTGGGACAGGTAGCACGTCTGGTGAACAGGTCAGGGTTCCATAGCCGCAGGCAGAACAGTTGAAACTGGAGCAGCAGCACGGCCAGGTGGACTGGGGACAGCAAGGAGTCATCATGCCAGGTAGTCCTGAGGCATGGTCCTAGGGCTCAGGTCCTCCGAGAGAGAGAAAGAAAGAGAGAAAGAGAGAATTAGAGAGAGCATACTTAAATTCACACAGGACACCGGATAAGACAGGAGAAGTACTCCAGATATAACAGACTGACTCTAGCCCCCGACACATAAACTACTGCAGCATAAATACTGGAGGCTGAGACAGGAGGGGTCAGGAGACACTGTGGCCCCATCCGATGATACCCCCGGACAGGGCCAAACAGGCAGGAAATGTTCTTATAGAATAGATGTTTCGGCGGTTGTCGGTCTTCGCATTTCAGGTCGACATAACTTCTAGCTGCAGACTAGTAATTAGTATCGAAGAAGTGCTCTTATTCTGTCGGATCGATAGTCTCCGAGTTTAACCACATGGTATGGTTAAGAATTCAGCAACCATTACAACCTATCCTGTGGTTTTTGTGGTCTACTCAAAACCTTAGCCCCCTCGATGCTGAGGGAACATGGTCTGATGTGGGCTTCTCCAGGTGTGTTTTTTTCCCGGCACAGTAAAAAGGCTGTCCCATGATGCCAGATCGATGTCTGTGCTCATGGGGGTGGGCCAATGACTTAGTGAAACTTTAAAGGGAATTGGATTCTCTTTCATTAAACAGTTTAAAATCACATTACATAATTTCACAAATAGTTTAATCTTTACTCATTCATTTTATACAATAATTAGATGCAAATCTCATAACGGAGACTCTTGTATAAACAGAGTTATGGTAATGTGGCTGTATTGTCTCTCAATGAGGTCACAAACATTAAACAAAACGGACCGGTCGTAGCTGGATTCTCCACCGACCGGTTACACATTCTCAAAAACATGGATATTGTTCAGTTCTCAAGTTCTGTAATGTAGAAGAAGTTCCTTTGTTCTACTGCGAACCCTCTCTCTATACTGCATGAGGGAGAGAGTCTCCTCCAGGAATTTACGACCTGAGATAACAGAGCCTGGGTGTAGGGGGAAGAGAGAGGTGGTGAGAGAGAGAGAGTTGGTGCTTGCTATATCCAAAGAGGGCCACGTCATGACACAAGCCATCCACCAGACAGTCAACATGATAAAGTGTGGTGTCACAAGCCATCCACCAGACAGCCTACATGATAAAGGGTGATGTCACAAGCCATCCACCAGACAGCCAACATGATGAAGAGTGATGTCACAAGCCGTCCACTAGACAGCCAACATGATAAAGGGTGATGTCACAAGCCGTCCACTAGACAGCCAACATGATAAAGAGTGATGTCACAAGCCGTCCACTAGACAGCCGACATGATAAAGGGTGATGTCACAAGCCGTCCACTAGACAGCCGACATGATAAAGAGTGATGTCACAAGCCGTCCACTAGACAGCCAACATGATAAAGGGTGATGTCACAAGCCGTCCACTAGACAGCCAACATGATAAAGGGTGATGTCACAAGCCATCCACTAGACAGCCGACATGATAAAGGGTGATATCACAAGCCGTCCACTAGACAGCCAACATGATAAAGAGTGATGTCACAAGCCGTCCACTAGACAGCCAACATGATAAAGGGTGATGTCACAAGCCGTCCACTAGACAGCCAACATGATAAAGGGTGATGTCACAAGCCGTCCACTAGACAGCCGACATGATAAAGGGTGATGTCACAAGCCGTCCACTAGACAGCCGACATGATAAAGGGTGATGTCACAAGTAGAGGTCGACCGATTATGATTTTTCAACGCCGATACCGGTACCGATTATTGGAGGACCAAAAAAAGCCGATACCGATTAATCAGCCGATTTTTTAAAATGTATTTGTAATAATGACAATTACAACAATACTGAATGAACACTTATTTTAACTTAATATAATACATCAATAAAATCAATTTAGCCTCAAATAAATAATGAAACATGTTCAATTTGGTTTAAATAATGCAAAAACAAAGTGTTGGAGAAGAAAGTAAAAGTGCAATATGTGCCATGTAAAAAAGCTAACATTTAAGTTCCTTGCTCAGAACATGAGAACATATGAAAGCTGGTGGTTCCTTTTAACATGAGTCTTCAATATTCCCAGGTAAGAAGTTTTAGGTTGAGGTTATTATAGGAATTATAGGACTATTTCTCTCTATACCATTTGTATTTCATATACCTTTGACTATTGGATGTTCTTATAGGCACTTTAGTATTGCCAGAGTAACAGTATAGCTTCCGTCCCTCTACCTGTGCTCGAACCAGGAACACAGCCACTATCGAAGCAGCAACTAGCAGCAACTATCGAAGCAGCGTTACCCATGCAGAGCAAGGGGAACAACTACTCCAAGTCTCAGAGCGAGTGACGTTTGAAACGCTATTAGCGCGCACCCTGCTAACTAGCTAGCCATTTCACATCGGTTACACCAGCCGAATCTCGAGAGTTGATAGGCTTGAAGTCATAAACAGCTCAATGCTTGAAGCATTGCGAAGAGCTGCTGGCAAAACGCACGAAAGTGCTGTTTGAATGAATGCTTACGAGCCTGCTGGTGCCTACCATCGCTCAATCAGACTGCTTTATCAAATCATAGACTTAATTATAACATAATAACACACAGAAACACGAACCTTTGGTCATTAAAATCGTCGAATCCGGAAACTATCATTTCGAAAACAAAACGTTTATTCTTTCAGTGAAATACGGAACCGTTCCGTGTTTTATCTAACGGATGGCATCCCTAAGTCTAAATATTGCTGTTACATTGTACAACCTTCAATGTTATGTCATAATTATGTACAATTCTGGCAAATTAATTACGGCCTGTGTTAGGAATAAATGGACTTCACACAGTTCGCAATGAGCCAGGCGGCCCAAACTGCTCCATATACCCTGACTGCTTGCATGGAACGCAAGAGAAATTACACAATTTCCCTAGTTATAAGAAATTCATGTTAGCAGGCAATATTAACTAAATATGCAGGTTTAAAAATATATACTTGTGTCGTGTCTTTGCTATCGTTAAATTGAAGACTTACTAGTTTTTATCATAGATTCCTATAATTAGGGATTACGCGACCACTTGAGTAATAGCGTAACTAATTAACTATGAATTCGAGGGCACCAGGGAAAGTTATTAGATTACAAGGTTATTATTTCCCAATATAACCTTTCCGATATTTTCCTATCTGATCAATGGTCTTCTAATTCAATTTGTATTTATTCTACCTTTCGTCAGTCTCATTCCAAACGTCGTAAATCGCTGATCTGCACGAACCCAGTCTTCACTATGAGTCATCCATACATCAATTGTCTTAAATCATTTATTTATTACTAACTAATTAATTCACAGAAATGCACAAACAAACAAACTTAAAATAGTTACATGAAATGGTGGAAGGAATATGCCCTAGTGGGCTAAACCGGCATGGCGGCTGTTAGACAAAGGGAAAGTTGCGTTCGACTAAGAATTCACTACAGAGTCCATAACTATAACAATTGACATGCTAATCCTTACACATGAACGCTCACTCATTCGGGAACAATTGCAATCAATATATATATAGTTACGTCCAGTGTGTGTGTCCTTGGTCGTTGGAGAGAAGTTCGTTTTGGTTGGAGTGAAGTTCTGTCTCGGTTGTGTATTGTTCAGATGGACATTCGTTAAAGAATGATTGTTTCGGCGGTTGTCTTTCTTCGCTTTCAATGATACCGAATTCCTAGCTGCAGACTAGAAGTCAATATCAAAGACTTGTTATGATTCGTATAAGAGTTTTAACCACGTGGGATGGTTAAAAGATTCAGCAGTCTGTTCTCAAACCTTTGTCCTCTCGTGATTGAGAGAAACATGGTCTAAGGTAATTTCTTAAAAGTTGGCTTTTATTCAGATAGCAGAGAGGGGTGGTCCCATGGTCTCTGACCCAACTGGCTCAGGGGCGGTCCTTGGGTTTAGTTCAAATACAACCAAATAGTTCAAATACAAATACAATTGTATTTTCCTTCATTAAACAGTTCAAAATCATATTACACAATTATACAAACAGTATCATACTCACTCATTCATTTTATACAACAAACAGATGTTAACCTCATATCTTAGGTTATTATATAAACAGCGGTATGGCAATGTGGTCCCACAGTCTCTCCTGAGTTTCTCACATGGTGACCAATGGACATGTTAATAGCTGGACTCCCCACCGGCCTTTAATACTTTTTCCGGAACATGAAATCTGTTCGTACCTCAAGTTCTGTGAGGTGGAAGAGAATTCCTTTGTCCTGAAAGTTTACTCTCTCTCTTAATACTGTTTAGCCATGAGGAGATCCTCAGGAATTTACAATGTCTCTCTGTGATCACAGCATGGGTTGAAGGAGCAAAGGGGGAGGCAGGGAGAGGGGGATGGGGTTTGCTATACCCACGCAGGCAACGTCATGACACTTGTGTATTGATTTTAAGAAAGGCATTGATGTTTATGGTTAGGTACACATTGGTGCAACGACAGTGCTTTTTTCACAAATGCGCTTGTTAAATCATCACCTGTTGTCGAAGTAGGCTGTGATTAAATGAGAAATTAACAGGCACCGCATCGATTATATGCAAAGCAGGACAAGCTAGATAAACTAGTAATATCATCAACCATATGTAGTTAACTAGTGATTATGTTTAATAAGATAAGTTTAATGCTAGCTAGCAACTTACCTTGGCTTCTTGCTGCCCTCGTGTAACAGGTAGTCAGCCTGCCACGCAGGCTCCTCATGGAGTGCAATGTAAGGCAGGTGGTTAGAGCGTTGGACTAGTAACCGGAAGGTTGCAAAAACGAATCCCCAAGCTGACAAGGTAAAAATCTGTCGTTTTGTCCCTGAACAAGGCAGCTAACCCACCGTTCCTAGGCCGTCATTGTAAATAAGAATGTGTTCTTAACTTACTTGCCTAGTTAAATAAAGGTGTAAAAAAATAAAATAATAATAATAATAATAATCTGCAAATCTTCCTCCCCTCCCCCCATCCTCTACCTCCTCTTCCCTCTTCCTCTACCTCCTTTTCCCTCATCCTCTACCTCCACTTCCCTCTTCCTCCACCTCCCCACCCCCTCAGCCTCTACCTCCTCTTCCCTCTTCCTCTACCTCATCACCCCCTCATCCTCTACCTCCTTTTCCCTCATCCTCTACCTCCACTTCCCTCTTCCTCTTCCTCCACCTCCCCACCCCCTCAGCCTCTACCTCCTCTTCCCTCATCCTCCACCTCCCCACCCCCTCATCCTCTACCTCCTTTTCCCTCATCCTCTACCTCCACTTCCCTCTTCCTCTTCCTCCACCTCCCCACCCCCTCAGCCTCTACCTCCTCTTCCCTCATCCTCCTCAGCCTCTACCTCCCCTTCCCTCATCCTCCACCTCCCCACCCCCTCAGCATCTACCTCCTCTTCCCTCATCCTCCACCTCCCCACCCCCTCAGCCTCTACCTCCTCTTCCCTCATCCTCCACCTCCCCACCCCCTCAGCCTCTACCTCCTCTTCCCTCATCCTCCACCTCCCCACCCCCTCAACCTCTACCTCCTCTTCCCTCATCCTCCACCTCCCCACCCCCTCAGCCTCTACCTCCTCTTCCCTTCCCTTCTACCTCCACTTCCCTCTTCCTCTTCCTCCACCTCCCCACCCCCTCATCCTCTACCTCCTTTTCCCTCATCCTCTACCTCCACTTCCCTCTTCCTCTTCCTCCACCTCCCCACCCCCTCATCCTCTACCTCCTTTTCCCTCATCCTCTACCTCCACTTCCCTCTTCCTCTTCCTCCACCTCCCCACCCCCTCAGCCTCTACCTCATCTTCCCTCATCCTCCACCTCCAATTCCCTCTAACTCCCCACCACCTCAACCTCTAACCCCTCTTCCCTCTTCCTCCACCTCCCCACCCCCTCATCCTCTACCTCCTTTTCCCTCATCATCTACCTCCACTTCCCTCTTCCTCTTCCTCCACCTCCCCACCCCCTCTAAACCGACTGTTTGTCCTGAGGCCTCCTTCCCTCTCTTCTCTTCCTTCCTCTCCTTCTCTCATCCTCTCTCCCCTCCATCTCCTGGTTGAATCAAAGATCTTGTCCCCGTGTATCAGCGCACCGTCGGTCAGGTGTCAGAGATTACACTAAAGAGGTCCATTCTTCTCTGCCTGGCGCCCACAGCCCACATCCTGACGTTCTCCGCCCAGAGATTAAGACAAATGATCTCCCGGCGGTCGGGGACTGTGCCTCACTTACACAGCGATAGATTTGACAGAGCTACTGGGCACCTCTCCATTCATCTTGTTTCCCCCCCACCTCCTCCTCACAGGGCTAGTGTGTTTGGAGGGACGGCTGCCATCGGGATTTGTCACTGACATGTGGGTTGTGGGAGTGGTGTGGCGGGTCTGGAGGGAGCGGAGGTGTGGTGGTGTGGAGGGTGTTGAAGGTGTGGAGGGTGTTGAGTTGTGGAGCGTGTTGGCTGCCCTGTGCTGCGTCTCCAGGGGAGAGAGGTGGAGGACGAGGGATTGATTTCATCATTAGGAGGACAAAGGGTACCTTATTTGCCTGCTGGGTCCTGGATGAAAGCATCCATTATAATAGGTGTTTTCACTGGGGAGGCCTTCTCTGTGGGACTAGTTCAAGTAAATCCTTCAGATTTAGGAATGATTTGGCCTCCGTGGTCCTTCTATTCAAGGGCCTGAGTTGTAGACCTCTGAATCACTGTTGAATAGAGCCAAAAGTCAATGTAGTATAAAACAAGCTATGTAGAGGTCCAAGGTTGCTGTCACTATTGACTTTATGACCCTTCCAGAAAACAACCACAACAACAAGAAAGCCATTTTTGCCACTCTGAATAAAGATTAAGCAGCCCGTGTCAAATCGACAACAAATGTTGTCAAACCTGACAAATCTCTCAATAAAACCCATGGATTAAAATGATGAAAATAGCAGCCTTTCTATCCATCCGTCGTCGTTGTCTCAAGGTCGCGAGCCTCGGTGGTGCATCAAAACACACTGAAAACATTGTCCATTAAAGCCAAGGTCTGCTGGCTTGTTTTCTTCCTCCCCGCCCCGAGCTCTCCTCTCCTCTCCTCTCCTCTCCTCTCCTCTCCTCTCCTCTCCTCTCCTCTCCTCTCCTGGCTCGGGCTCCCTGTCATTTTCTGTCACATTTCATGCACCCGTTGCCACAATTTAGCACCTCAAACAGAGTAAATTATTCTCACCTTGTACAGCCGATGCTGATAAATCAGTGAGGGCCAGTGTCATCTTCCAGTCCAAACTGAATGCACCGACACCGACCGAGGCTGAACGGCTGCCATTAATAAGTTATTAGAACAGCAATGCCAGAGAATGTAATAACGAAAACAATTATCGAGAGAGAGAGAGAGAGAGAGAGAGAGAGAGAGAGAGAGAGAGAGAGAGAGAGAGAGAGAGAGAGAGAGAGAGAGAGACAGAGAGAGACAGAGAGAGACAGAGAGAGAGAGAGAGACACACCGATGGCCAGGCACCAAGTGCTTACATTAGAGGAGCAAGGACGATTTACAATCAGCTCCATCTCCCTACAAGCCACAGCACATCAATTGGCCCAGCAGCATAATAAATAAATAAGTAGGATAAAAGCCCAGCATAACAACTTGGTCTGATTCTTTATCTGCAGCGACCACGCCACATGAAAGAGACCGTTCATAGACGGTGTATATGTTTACATAAAGATGATTTGACACAGAGAGACAGACTGACATGCAAACAGACTCACAAACGCTTGCACACACACACACACACACACACACACACACACACACACACTGAAGAGTCCTGGTTTGAGAGGACCATTATTTTGGGCATGGCACAGATAATCACATGGAAAAAATTCCTAAACAAATGAGGTGAAAAATGTAACAGGTAGGATATCAGACAAGCATCTTCAAAGACTGCTTTCTTCTTTAATTCAGATAGCGTCCTCTAATTAGCTGTCCTATTTTCATGTCTCGGCAGAGTGGTGTCTATCTTCCTTTATCTCTCTCCTTCTTTTTCTCGCTTTTAAGGAGAAGGACTCCCTTGTTCCCCAGCAGAGACTTGTGTTATCAACAGGACACATACCCAGAAAGAACAGGGTGACCCAAATCCTCAAGTTTGCATACTTTCAAAGCACTGATGAGACACTGCTGATTGGCTGGTCAGGCTGCAGTAAAGAGCGTGCTGATTGGACAGAGACAAGGTGGTGTTGTGTTTATTGTAACATCACATGCATTAGCCTGGATTTGTTTCATCTTTCTGTCAATATTTATTCTTTATGTGTGCGTGCGTGTGTGTGCGTGCGCGTGCCTGTGTGTCCAATTCAAAAAGAATGCTTAATTGGCATGACATCAGACTGGTGCAACTATTTTCGACTTCTTCTCACTTGTGCTTTTCGTTCTACATTACGGAGACCTAAATATGACCAGGGTTTAGATTCAATCATCACTAAACATCACAAACAACCATCCAAGTGAACCTTGGTCTAGCTTGGTCTTCCGAGTGGAACACAAGGAAGTGGTTTGATGTTTCAATCCAAATGGCCAGCCTAATCTCCTGCAGTCTATTCTCTGTAGAAATCCTTTAATATACCAAATGAAATGGAACTGGGATGCCATCAAAGCTTTCTCAAAAGCTGCAAGCTTAAAAGAGGAAATAACTTACTATGTAAATATATTCACCACTTTTACGGCCGCTGAGAAAACCGCAACACTTACGTAAGCAGCAAAATGTATTTACTTAAATCAGGATTTTTAACACGCACGCACGCACACACAGACACACACACACACACACACACACACACACACACACACACACACACACACACACACACACACACACACACACACACACACACACACACAGGAACACACACACACACTTCCACAACCGTTACAACAATACACACTATAAGTGATCATTGAAAACCATACAGAGACTACCATGAAACATTACAACTCAGAAAGCCTGCTCACACACACACACACACACACACACACACACACACACACACACACACACACACACACACACACACACACACACACACACACACACACACACACACACACACACACACACACACACACACACACACACACACACACACACACACACAAAACACACACACAAACACACACACAAACACACACAAAGAAGACAGGAATGAAAAGAGGAGTGTAAATTCTCCAGAGCACAAGGTGAAAGATGAGTGTGTCGGAGGGATAGAGCAGCTCTCAGATCAAAGAGGCAGACATGAGATCAGTTGTTGACACTTGTCTGGTTTACCACTCTGATGGCTGTCTAAAAAAACACTTCTGGTTTACCACTCTGATGGCTGTCTAAAAACACACTTCTGGTTTACAACTCTGATGGCTGTCTAAAAAAACACTTCTGGTTTACAACTCTGATGGCTGTCTAAAAAAACATTTCTGGTTTACCACTCTGATGGCTGTCTAAAAAAACACTTCTGGTTTACAACTCTGATGGCTGTCTAAAAACACACTTCTGGTTTAGCACTCTGATGGCTGTCTAAAAACACACTTCTGGCTTACCACTCTGATGGCTGTCTAAAAACACACTTCTGGTTTACCACTCTGATGGCTGTCTAAAAAAACACTTCTGGTTTACCACTCTGATGGCTGTCTAAACACACACTTCTGGTTTACCACTCTGATGGCTGTCTAAAAACACACTTCTGGTTTACCACTCTGATGGCTGTCTAAAAACACACTTCTGGTTTACCACTCTGATGGCTGTCTAAAAACACACTTCTGGTTTACCACTCTGATGGCTGTCTAAACACACACTTCTGGTTTACCACTCTGATGGCTGTCTAAAAAAACACTTCTGGTTTACAACTCTGATGGCTGTCTAAAAACACACTTCTGGTTTACCACTCTGATGGCTGTCTAAAAACACACTTCTGGCTTACCACTCTGATGGCTGTCTAAAAACACACTTCTGGTTTACCACTCTGATGGCTGTCTAAAAAAACACTTCTGGTTTACCACTCTGATGGCTGTCTAAAAACACACTTCTGGTTTACCACTCTGATGGCTGTCTAAACACACACTTCTGGTTTACCACTCTGATGGCTGTCTAAAAACACACTTCTGGTTTACCACTCTGATGGCTGTCTAAAAACACACTTCTGGTTTACCACTCTGATGGCTGTCTAAAAACACACTTCTGGTTTACCACTCTGATGGCTGTCTAAAAACACACTTCTGGTTTAGCACTCTGATGGCTGTCTAAAAACACACTTCTGGTTTACCACTCTGATGGCTGTCTAAAAACACACTTCTGGTTTAGCACTCTGATGGCTGTCTAAAAACACACTTCTGGTTACCACTCTGATGGCTGTCTAAAAACACACTTCTGGTTTACCACTCTGATGGCTGTCTAAAAACACACTTCTGGTTTACCACTCTGATGGCTGTCTAAAAAAACACTTCTGGTTTACCACTCTGATGGCTGTCTAAAAACTCACTTCTGGCTTACCACTCTGATGGCTGACTAGGGCTGTTGCGGTGACCGTATTACCAGCACACCGGCGATCACGAGTCAAATTCCATGTGACCATTAGGTCACGGTAATTAGGCTTCTCCAAGTTCTGATGCTGCTGCTGGTCATCAGTAGCCTACCAAACTTACTAACTGCCTGGTACTCAGCACTCTCAGCACAAATCACTCTGACATCAATGCAAATGTTATCGAAAATCTAATCAAACACTTCATGAGAGCCCATGAGCTCATGTTGCTCAACATTTCTACAGGCTATGCAATTGCATGAGAAAACAAAGTGATGGCCTCTATTAAAAAGAGGAAGATACCATCAGCTTTCTATAGGCTAGGCCTACTATATTTATTTCTCAACTTTCCTAATATTAAGCACATTGCTACTCTTTACAATAGGAGTATAGCCCACCTGGCTGGCATGAAAATGGTCCACGGGAAAAGCTTCCTCCATTTGCTATTTAAGTACATAGATGACATGTATTTTTTCACGCTGCCCCTGTTTCGAGACACGTGCATGATAATGGTCCATTCTAAAACAAATGTCACACATATTATTTAGTATATGTAAAGACCAGATTAAATCAAGAATAGTGTGATGGGTGACAATATTAGCCTATCACTTGTGAATTATATATTATCAACTGTGAATGATGCCCAGCTTAAGAAACACTGCCTGTGGACAGTTCTGCCAATATCTTCAATATGCACCTCGGAATTGGATAAGGACGCGCACAGTTGCATCCCCGATGTGTCTGCCTTCACTTGTAGCCTCTGAGAAAGACCCGATCATGTGATTGAGAGCCATGTGATTGAGAGCCATGTGATTGAGAGCCATGTGATTGAGAGCCATGTGATTGAGAGCCATGTGATTGAGAGGTCATTCGGAGTGCAGGGAGAAGGGCACAACGGCCACTGGCTGCAAAAGGCATGGATTTTTTTAGGGTGCATTACGGCCACACAAAAGGGATGCCGCCGTGAAATTCGAGGCATTATCAAGTGTTTGTCAACTTGTGAATGAGAGACTGATGTAGTGTGTACAGCCTGCACAAAAAAACAAAGCAGAGCTCATGCCTTTCAAGCAACTTTTTTCAAATCATCATTAGAGTCGCATCATGCAGCCTTACAATGTATTACAAATCAAAATATATCGCCCAACATTTGTAGAACAACAGGTTACATTAATAACTGTAAATTAAGCATGTACTGTAGAAGCACCTGTTTCTATGTTAACCGCTCAACACAGAATAGCTGCATGTGCGCACTCCCTCAAATCGTTTGGAGAAAATATATTTTCTATTTTATTCAGCTATGTTCAATTGTATTCTTCATACTATAAAATAATGCCACGGAATTCTAATTCTTAACTAGGGTAGCCCACAGCCATTTGGCATAGCCAGATCAGGATCTAACATAAGGACAACCCAGAGTATGCTATTCTGTTCCTCTGAAATAGACTACATTTTATTCATATCATGCTTCTTTAGACCTGTCTAAAATAAATAATGGATTTATTCTGAAGGTGTCGGCTATGTTACATGGATTTATTAGACTTTTTTAAAATGTAGATGTTCCAAAGGTCTGCATCAGTAGCTTGTAGGCTGTGTGTGGAAGCCAGGAGATGCAAAATGTGTTTATTTTAATTAAGGGTCAATTACCGTGAGACCGGCAGTTATTTGCTTGACAATCACCAGCTGACAAAATGTCATGACCGCCACAGCCCTATGGCTGTCTCACACCAAAACAACACTTCTGCAGCGGTCAAATGATGGAAATGGATCAGCTTGCGACCTGGGTCTATTCGTTATCTCTTATTCTTATTATAAAAGATCTGTATGGGTCTCATGTTCACAACCCTGGGTGGTTTACAGAGATGGCTGTCTCAGTCCAGTGAATGTTTTTAAAGCTAAAATGTATCTTTGAAATGAAAGGCCATTGCTATAGATATTCTCAGAAGGAGTCTTTTTAAGAAGGGGGATTTGAGACAACAAGATGAAAAGAATCTCAACTGCTTCTAGGGACCAGAATAATAACTGTATCGCTGTGTGTTGTTGTGGTGTACTGTTTGCCTAGCGAAGGTCTCTTCAGGTCCTTGTGGTTATAGACTGAGATGAAAACATCGTTGTCCTTGTTATGAAAATGTAGATCTTATGGCCTAAAAAGCATTGAAGAGTGATTTTTTATTTATTTATTTATTTCACCGTTATTTTACCAGGTAAGTTGACTGAGAACACGTTCTCATTTGCAGCAACGACCTGGGGAATAGTTACAGGGGAGAGGAGGGGGATGAATGAGCCAATTGTAAACTGGGGATTATTAGGTGACCGTGATGGTTGAGGGCCAGATTGGGAATTTAGCCAGGACACCGGGGTTAACACCCCTACTCTTACGATAAGTGCCATGGGATCTTTAATGACCTCAGAGAGTCAGGACACCCGTTTAACGTCCCATCCGAAAGACGGCACCCTACACAGAGCAGTGTCCCCAATCACTGCCCTGGGGCATTGGGATCTTTGTTTAGACCAGAGGAAAGAGTGCCTCCTACTGGCCCTCCAACACCACTTCCAGCAGCACCTGGTCTCCCATCCAGGGACTGACCAGGACCAACCCTGCTTAGCTTCAGAAGCAAGCCAGCAGTGGTATGCAGGGTGGTATGCTGCTGGCAGTGATGATTTGCCGACCATGGCTCTTTGCTTTCTTATTGAAACCAAAAGGGTTTGATCCCCCAGAACTTAGGAAAACACTACACATTGATTTGAAAATGTATAAATTTAGTAGACAGCTTTCATGTTAGCAGTCCACACAACTGGCAGTAGAACTCAGTCCCTAGTTAAAAGATAAGGACGGAAATCAGCAGAACCAGAGCCTTGCAGTGCACACCCCTCCACTAAACCTACAGTATGAAGCCACTCCACTACCATACACTGCCGCAGCCTCAATGTACAGTACTATAGGATTCTAAATGGAACCCGGGAAGGATAGCATTGTACCTGAGTTACCTCGACACTCAGGCTTTCAGACGCACAGAGTTGTGGTGGGGTGGATTTACTGAGATCAGTGTTTCGTGGAGTTTACTGTTGATGGTCCTGGGAGATCTTGTCAGCTCTGGGAGGATGATGGATGGCTGAGGGGGTAAAAGAGTTCGCTCCACCTCTCTCCGAGGCTGCGTCTCAAATGGCACCCTCTTCCTCACATAGGTCATGACTTTTGACCAGAGCCCTATAGGCCCTGGTCAAAGGTAGTGCACTATATAGGGAATAGGGTGCCATGTGGGACACAGCCTTGTGCCAGTCTATATTATATTACTGCTCTAATGACTTGGCTTGCTTGGTTTGGTGCCCTTAAAGCGTTACACTCACACCTTTAATGGAGCTTCCCTTGTCAACGGGAGGTCACCATCAGTTCCTGGCCAGTCGTGTGCTATAGCTTGGGCCTTCAGGCTATGCTGACCTGGGCTGGTCTAAACACCAAATAGAGGCCGTCTTAGGAGAAGTAGTTCACGCAAAGTAGAATTTGGGGGGGGGGCTACCTAAGGAATAGTTGATGAACTAGGACTCAGTGACCCAAGATTTGGGTTGGTTAGCTTAGCTTAGCATAAGCATAGTTGAAGGTAAATCAATGGGAGTGGTAGCTAGGAACCCTGTTAACATGCTAGCAGCTAGCTGGAGTCTGGCTTGATCTCCCTCATGTTCTAAATCACGTTTTGTAGCTTCTGTGCTAATGAAGTATCCAGAGACAATAAGCAGTGACACCATGCTGTGTTTGAGGATGTATTTGGGGAGTGTGCTTGGTTTTTGGATTTATTAAAGAAAGATTAGCGAAGTTATCGTCTTCTCTATCTCTTTTTCTTCCTCTTTTTCTTCCTCCCTCCCTCCCCCTCTCTCTCTCTCCCCCCTCCCTTCTCTCACAGCAGAGCTTATGTACACAGTGGAGCTGGCGGGAGGCTTGGGGGCCATCTTGTTGTTGTTGATCTGCCTCGTGACCCTCTACAAGTGCTACAAGATGGAGCTCATGCTCTTCTACAGGAACCATTTTGGCAGCGAGGACATCGATGGAGGTGAGATACTCTCAACTCACACTAGGACCAAACAACACCCATTATAAACCCTGAATGAAGTCTACAGTGCACTCTTAGAAAAAAGGGTTCTTAAAGGGTTCTTCAGCTGTCCCCATAGGAAAACCCTTTTTGGTTCCATGTAGAACCCTTTTTGATTCCAGGTAGAACCCTTTTAGGATCTATGTAGCACCTTTTTTTCTACGAGCGTAGGTCTAGATGACAAACAACTTGTTTCGATGTCACCAAAAGGGACTAGGGTAATACTCAGGACATTTAGGCCTTCTATCTGTCTTGCTTCATGTGGCTTCACATAATATTTTGTTCGGGACATTGCTCGAAAGAGGATTTCATTTCATTATAAAAGTAGGAAAATGTGTTTTTCTACAAATCCTATCTTGAGATAGAAATAATAACTTAAGGGTTCTAAATTGAACCGCAATAAATTCTAATTGTGTGGCTGAATAGTGAATGAGTTAAGGAGGAGTATTCATTAATCTGGTCTGCCGGTTTCATTTGATTTCCCTTAATGAGTCTTTCAAGTGGAGGGCTAGGGCTTCAATGAATTCAGTGAACAAGATTACTTTTGGGGTGTCTGAAGGACGCTGTGTGGAGACTGGAGAGTGACATTAATGATACTGTTGGGGTGTCTGAAGGACGCTGTGTGGAGACTGGAGAGTGACATTAATGATACTGTTGGGGTGTCTGAAGGACGCTGTGTGGAGACTGGAGAGTGACATTAATGATACTGTTGGGGTGTCTGAAGGACGCTGTGTGGAGACTGGAGAGTGTCATTAATGATACTGTTGGGGTGTCTGAAGGACGCTGTGTGGAGACTGGAGAGTGTCATTAATGATACTGTTGGGGTGTCTGAAGGACACTGTGTGGAGACTGGAGAGTGACATTAATGATACTGTTGGGGTGTCTGAAGGACGCTGTGTGGAGACTGGAGAGTGTCATTAATGATACTGTTGGGGTGTCTGAAGAACGCCGTGTGGAGACTGGAGAGTGTCATTAATGATACTGTTGGGGTGTCTGAAGGACGCCGTGTGGAGACTGGAGAGTGTCATTAATGATACTGTTGGGGTGTCTGAAGGACGCCGTGTGGAGACTGGAGAGTGTCATTAATGATACTGTTGGGGTGTCTGAAGGACGCCGTGTGGAGACTGGAGAGTGTCATTAATGATACTGTTGGGGTGTCTGAAGGACGCCGTGTGGAGACTGGAGAGTGTCATTAATGATACTGTTGGGGTGTCTGAAGGACGCCGTGTGGAGACTGGAGAGTGTCATTAATGATACTGTTGGGGTGTCTGAAGGACGCTGTGTGGAGACTGGAGAGTGTCATTAATGATACTGTTGGGGTGTCTGAAGGACGCTGTGTGGAGACTGGAGAGTGACATTAATGATACTGTTGGGGTGTCTGAAGGACGCTGTGTGGAGACTGGAGAGTGACATTAATGATACTGTTGGGGTGTCTGAAGGACGCTGTGTGGAGACTGGAGAGTGACATTAATGATACTGTTGGGATGTCTGAAGGACGCTGTGTGGAGACTGGAGAGTGACATTAATGATACTGTTGGGGTGTCTGAAGGACGCTGTGTGGAGACTGGAGAGTGTCATTAATGATACTGTTGGGGTGTCTGAAGGACGCTGTGTGGAGACTGGAGAGTGTCAATAATGATACTGTTGGGGTGTCTGAAGGACGCTGTGTGGAGACTGGAGTGTGTCATTAATGATACTGTTGGGGTGTCTGAAGGACGCTGTGTGGAGACTGGAGAGTGACATTAATGATACTGTTGGGGTGTCTGAAGGACGCTGTGTGGAGACTGGAGAGTGTCATTAATGATACTGTTGGGGTGTCTGAAGGACGCTGTGTGGAGACTGGAGAGTGTCATTAATGATACTGTTGGGGTGTCTGAAGGACGCTGTGTGGAGACTGGAGAGTGACATTAATGATACTGTTGGGGTGTCTGAAGGACGCTGTGTGGAGACTGGAGAGTGTCATTAATGATACTGTTGGGGTGTCTGAAGGACGCTGTGTGGAGACTGGAGAGTGACATTAATGATACTGTTGGGGTGTCTGAAGGACGCTGTGTGGAGACTGGAGAGTGACATTAATGATACTGTTGGGGTGTCTGAAGGACGCTGTGTGGAGACTGGAGAGTGACATTAATGATACTGTTGGGGTGTCTGAAGGAGAGTGTCATTAGCCGAGAAAGGTTGCCTCCGCTTTGCTCTTTTCCTCCCCCAGCCCTCCGTTTTCCACCAATCACATTGCCTGGATGGTTGAGGCATCAGACATGTCTATGAAAGTCATTACCAGGCCTGTACTGTGTTGGGCTTTGGGACAGAAGTGGGGGGCTTTGAAGTAATAGATGGTTTCAAGGCGCCACAGAGGAGAGAAAAGAGAGCCAGAGCCTTAAACCTAATGCTAAACAGCAATTGTCTCCTTTAATTGTGCCACCCGAGTGAGCAGAGAGGAGAGGGAAAGAGATTTTCAATTTGCTCTCTGTTTAAAGGGCTCAGTTTCAATAAGCCACATAGTGTTGCCCATGGCCGTGGCTCCCAGGAGAGACCATGGAGAGACACATACTTTCTCTTTAACGCTCAGGACTGGGTGATTACTCCTTCCCTGGATTGTATTCCCCCCTCACCCCTCAAGCTCTTCTTTCATTGGCCACAAGGACTTCTACTTCATCACCATCACAAGCCATTCAGGAAAATCCTTTTTTCTCTCTTCTCTGTGTCTGACTGACAGCACCAGAATGATCAGGTTCGGTTAAAAGCGTTTTTAAGTCTCCGTTCGTATGGGTGTCTGCCGGGGTTGTCTTGCGTAACGACCACACACGCTTTACAGATGCATGAGCTTGCCGAGTTGTGACATGAACGTAACCCTCATTAGCATATAATACTGTATATGATTTAACGTTGACTTCATTTAAATCATGCAGTAGGTTGAACTTGATCATCACTTAGGGATGAGCAATGACTTAACATAAAGATAACAAATACCTTATGTCTTATTATAAACGTAACTTATGTAGGAATGCTAATGAGCCCAACTCCCCCTGCAGTGTTTTAGCTTTCACGGCTAACGATGTAGGTTGTGTTCTATTCAGAACAATGTGGAAGGAGCCCAGAGGTTCCTGCTCAAAGTCCCTGAACACTTTTTTTAATAGCGAGTTCAAAAGTTCTCTCACTCTCTGTGGGCCTGCCAGTATACATATGCAGCCACAGCTATGGATGGATGTAAGCTATGTGTGCATCAGTCATGGCCTTTTACTTCAGAGTCAGAGAGTGGGAGGGATGGATGTTGAGGGAACACGCGGGACGGAAACAGTTCCCCTTCTCAGCCCTCTTAAGTTCGCCTCATTGGACCTCAGAGAGGAAGGAGAGGAGGGAGAGGAAGGAGTCACTGGTTATTCTACCTCCGAATCTCACCCATACCTGCTCTTTATCTCTATCTCTCTCTCTATCTCTCTCTCTCTCTCTCTCTCACTCCCTCACACAGTAACCACTCAGATATGAGTGATTCAGTTCTACTGAAATAGATTCTGATCTACCTACATGCGTTTCTCTCTTAAAGGGGCCGTTGCACTTTACTGTATAGAAAGAGATTTTTATATAGGTTCAGATTCCTCCTGTTCTCTCCTCTTATCTCCCATTTCTCTCCTCTCCTCTCTTCTCTTGTTCCCTCCCTCCCCTCCCCTCTCCTCTCCTCCTCTCTTCTCTTCTCCACTCCTCTCTTCCTCGCTTAATCTCTCCTCTCCTCCTCTCTTCCTCTCTTCCTGTCCACTCCACTCCCCTCCTCTCCTCACTTCTCTTCTCCTCTTCTCTCCCCTCCTCCCCTCCTCTCCTCCTCATATCTCCTCCTCTCCTTTCCCCACCTCTCTTCCTCATCGCTCCTCCTCTCCTCTCTGTGTTGTCGGAAGCCCATCCTGGTCTAACAGCTCCCCTTCAGCAGGTACAATGATCTGAAGGATGGCAGTCTGTGGATTATCCCTTTACCTGTGGTAATAAGAGAGGTTTAAACCCCTCTCTAATGAGTTTACCAGAGAGAGAGAGAGAGAGAGAGA
Organism: Salvelinus alpinus; assembly: GCF_045679555.1. Classification (NCBI taxonomy): domain Eukaryota; kingdom Metazoa; phylum Chordata; class Actinopteri; order Salmoniformes; family Salmonidae; genus Salvelinus; species Salvelinus alpinus. The sequence goes on along the minus strand of NC_092095.1, from coordinate 61,226,474 downwards.
CAGAGAGACAGAGAGACAGAGAGACAGAGAGAGAGAGAGAGAGAGAGAGAGAGAGAGAGAGAGAGAGAGAGAGAGAGAGAGCTGTGTTGTCTCCAGTCCCTGGGGAATCCCTCTCTTCTCGTGTCTCTCCCTTTATTCCACTTCCTATGGCTCGTTGCCGCAGCAGATTTCCTGCTTTGTGTCTCGTTGAAGTGCACCGAGGCCGGAGCCGCTCCTCTCCTCTCTCTCCTGCACGGGGAAAACATTACCGCTATCACCTCCCATGTTGGGCTTTTCTCCTCGCCATTTAATCCTTTCAAATCCAGCATGAATCATATTCTTCATGTGCCTGTGTAACGGATGTGAAATGGCTAGCTAGTTAGCGGGTACGCGCTACTAGCATTTCAAAAGTTCAAAAGTTTAAAGTTATACTGTTACATTGATGCTGTTGACCCGGATCACTGGTTGCTGCGGAAAAGGAGGAGGTTGAAAGGGGGGTGAGTGTAACGGATGTGAAATGGCTAGCTAGTTAGCGGGTACGCGCTACTAGCATTTCAATCAGTTACGTCACTTGCTTTGAGACTTAAGTAGGGTTGCCCCTTGCTCTGCAAGGGCCGCGGCTTTTGTGGAGCGATGGATAACGACGCTTCGTGGGCGACTGTTGTTGATGTGTGCAGAGGGTCCCTGGTTCGCGCCCGTGTCGGGGCGAGGGGACGGTTTAAAGTTATACTGTTACACCTGGCTGCCGTGCGGATAAAGGATGGGTCGGAGCCATTTTGTGCCTAGGGAAGCATTCAGTTTCCTACCTCAGCCCAGTCACAGTGAACACAGTGACATTGTTTGGCAAAAGAGTCTGGATTGTAATAAAATGTACCCAGAGGAGTGGGAGCTGGCAGTAATGTCTGTCAGAGTGACGCAGGTGTCATGTTTCTTCCTGCTGTTCTGCTATGCAGAGAGAGCTAAAATACTGGACCTCTTCACCACGTTGATAGTCTGCAAAGCTGTCATGGTTATCGATCCCTGACCATGTGACCTGACCAGGAGAAACAGACCAATGAAAAGTTGCCCTACTTATGATGACATGGGTTTGCTTGTGGTGTGTGATGTGTGATGTGTGTCATGTGAAAATGAAAAATAACCAATGCAGACATGAGAAGTCCAGAAGCCCTATTGGGTCAGAAGCCCTATTGAGTCTGAAACCCAATAGAGTCTGAAGCCCTATTGAGTCTGAAGCCCAATAGAGTCTGACGCCCTATTGAGTCTGAAGTCCTATTGAGTCTGAAACCCAATAGAGTCTGAAGCACTATTGAGTCTGAAGTCCTATTGAGTCTGAAGCCCTATTGAGTCTGAAGCCCTATTGAGTCTGAAACCCAATAGAGTCTGAAGCACTATTGAGTCTGAAGTCCTATTGAGTCTGAAACCCTATTGAGTCTGAAGCCCTATTGAGTCTGAAACCCAATAGAGTCTGAAGCACTATTGAGTCTGAAGTCCTATTGAGTCTGAAACCCTATTGAGTCTGCGGTGGCTGACAAATTCAACACATAACATAAGGTCAAACCCAATATCCTCTATAGTGTAGTAATAGACTGGTCTGTATGTTACTAATATCCTCTATAGTGTAGTAATAGACTGGTCTGTATGTTACTAATATCCTCTATAGTGTAGTAATAGACTGGTCTGTATGTTACTAATATCCTCTATAGTGTAGTAATAGACTGGTTTGTGTGTTACTAATATCCTCTATAGTGTAGTAATAGACTGGTTTGTGTGTTACTAATATCCTCTATAGTGTAGTAATAGACTGGTCTGTGTGTTACTAATATCCTCTATAGTGTAGTAATAGACTGGTCTGTATGTTACTAATATCCTCTATAGTGTAGTAATAGACTGGTCTGTGTGTTACTAATATCCTCTATAGTGTAGTAATAGACTGGTCTGTATGTTACTAATATCCTCTATAGTGTAGTAATAGACTGGTCTGTATGTTACTAATATCCTCTATAGTGTAGTAATAGACTGGTCTGTGTGTTACTAATATCCTCTATAGTGTAGTAATAGACTGGTCTGTGTGTTACTAATATCCTCTATAGTGTAGTAATAGACTGGTCTGTGTGTTACTAATATCCTCTATAGTGTAGTAATGGACTGGTCTGTGTGTTACTAATATCCTCTATAGTGTAGTAATAGACTGGTCTGTATGTTACTAATATCCTCTATAGTGTAGTAATAGACTGGTCTGTGTGTTACTAATATCCTCTATAGTGTAGTAATAGACTGATCTGTGTGCTACTAATATCCTCTATAGTGTAGTAATAGACTGGTCTGTATGTTACTAATATCCTCTATAGTGTAGTAATAGACTGGTCTGTGTGTTACTAATATCCTCTATAGTGTAGTAATAGACTGGTCTGTGTGCTACTAATATCCTCTATAGTGTAGTAATAGACTGGTCTGTATGTTACTAATATCCTCTATAGTGTAGTAATAGACTGGTCTGTGTGTTACTAATATCCTCTATAGTGTAGTAATAGACTGGTCTGTATGTTACTAATATCCTCTATAGTGTAGTAATAGACTGGTCTGTGTGTTACTAATATCCTCTATAGTGTAGTAAAAGACTGGTCTGTGTGTTACTAATATCCTCTATAGTGTAGTAATAGACTGGTCTGTATGTTACTAATATCCTCTATAGTGTAGTACTAGACTGGTTTGTATGTTACTAATATCCTCTATAGTGTAGTAATAGACTGGTCTGTGTGTTACTAATATCATCTATAGTGTAGTAATAGACTGGTCTGTATGTTTCTAATATCCTCTATAGTGTAGTAATAGACTGGTCTGTATGTTACTAATATCCTCTATAGTGTAGTAATAGACTGGTCTGTATGTTACTAATATCCTCTATAGTGTAGTAATAGACTGGTCTGTGTGTTACTAATATCCTCTATAGTGTAGTAATAGACTGGTATGTATGTTACTAATATCCTCTATAGTGTAGTAATAGACTGGTCTGTATGTTACTAATATCCTCTATAGTGTAGTAATAGACTGGTCTGTGTGTTACTAATATCCTCTATAGTGTAGTAATAGACTGGTCTGTGTGCTACTAATATCCTCTATAGTGTAGTAATAGACTGGTCTGTGTGCCACTAATATCCTCTATAGTGTAGTAATAGACTGGTCTGTATGTTACTAATATCCTCTATAGTGTAGTAATAGACTGGTCTGTATGTTACTAATATCCTCTATAGTGTAGTAATAGACTGGTCTGTGTGTTACTAATATCCTCTATAGTGTAGTAATAGACTGGTCTGTATGTTACTAATATCCTCTATAGTGTAGTAAAAGACTGGTCTGTGTGTTACTAATATCCTCTATAGTGTAGTAATAGACTGGTCTGTATGTTACTAATATCCTCTATAGTGTAGTAATAGACTGGTCTGTATGTTACTAATATCCTCTATAGTGTAGTAATAGACTGGTCTGTATGTTACTAATATCCTCTATAGTGTAGTAATAGACTGGTCTGTGTGTTACTAATATCCTCTATAGTGTAGTAATAGACTGGTCTGTATGTTACTAATATCCTCTATAGTGTAGTAATAGACTGGTCTGTGTGCCACTAATATCCTCTATAGTGTAGTAATAGACTGGTCTGTATGTTACTAATATCCTCTATAGTGTAGTAATAGACTGGTCTGTATGTTACTAATATCCTCTATAGTGTAGTAATAGACTGGTCTGTATGTTACTAATATCATCTATAGTGTAGTAATAGACTGGTCTGTATGTTACTAATATCCTCTATAGTGTAGTAATAGACTGGTCTGTGTGTTACTAATATCCTCTATAGTGTAGTAATAGACTGGTCTGTGTGTTACTAATATCCTCTATAGTGTAGTAATAGACTGGTCTGTATGTTACTAATATCCTCTATAGTGTAGTAATAGACTGGTCTGTATGTTACTAATATCCTCTATAGTGTAGTAATGGACTGGTCTGTGTGTTACTAATATCCTCTATAGTGTAGTAAAAGACTGGTCTGTGTGTTACTAATATCCTCTATAGTGTAGTAATAGACTGGTCTGTATGTTACTAATATCCTCTATAGTGTAGTAATAGACTGGTCTGTGTGTTACTAATATCCTCTATAGTGTAGTAATAGACTGGTCTGTATGTTACTAATATCCTCTATAGTGTAGTAATAGACTGGTCTGTGTGTTACTAATATCCTCTATAGTGTAGTAATAGACTGGTCTGTGTGTTACTAATATCCTCTATAGTGTAGTAATAGACTGGTCTGTATGTTACTAATATCCTCTATAGTGTAGTAATAGACTGGTCTGTATGTTACTAATATCCTCTATAGTGTAGTAATAGACTGGTCTGTGTGTTACTAATATCCTCTATAGTGTAGTAATAGACTGGTCTGTATGTTACTAATATCCTCTATAGTGTAGTAATAGACTGGTCTGTGTGCCACTAATATCCTCTATAGTGTAGTAATAGACTGGTCTGTATGTTACTAATATCCTCTATAGTGTAGTAATAGACTGGTCTGTATGTTACTAATATCCTCTATAGTGTAGTAATAGACTGGTCTGTATGTTACTAATATCATCTATAGTGTAGTAATAGACTGGTCTGTATGTTACTAATATCCTCTATAGTGTAGTAATAGACTGGTCTGTGTGTTACTAATATCCTCTATAGTGTAGTAATAGACTGGTCTGTGTGTTACTAATATCCTCTATAGTGTAGTAATAGACTGGTCTGTATGTTACTAATATTCTCTATAGTGTAGTAATAGACTGGTCTGTATGTTACTAATATCCTCTATAGTGTAGTAATGGACTGGTCTGTGTGTTACTAATATCCTCTATAGTGTAGTAAAAGACTGGTCTGTGTGTTACTAATATCCTCTATAGTGTAGTAATAGACTGGTCTGTATGTTACTAATATCCTCTATAGTGTAGTAATAGACTGGTCTGTGTGTTACTAATATCCTCTATAGTGTAGTAATAGACTGGTCTGTATGTTACTAATATCCTCTATAGTGTAGTAATAGACTGGTCTGTATGTTACTAATATCCTCTATAGTGTAGTAATAGACTGGTCTGTATGTTACTAATATCATCTATAGTGTAGTAATAGACTGGTCTGTGTGTTACTAATATCCTCTATAGTGTAGTAATAGACTGGTCTGTGTGTTACTAATATCCTCTATAGTGTAGTAATAGACTGGTCTGTGTGTTACTAATATCCTCTATAGTGTAGTAATAGACTGGTCTGTATGTTACTAATATCCTCTATAGTGTAGTAATAGACTGGTCTGTGTGTTACTAATATCCTCTATAGTGTAGTAATAGACTGGTCTGTATGTTACTAATATCCTCTATAGTGTAGTAATAGACTGGTCTGTGTGTTACTAATATCCTCTATAGTGTAGTAATAGACTGGTCTGTATGTTACTAATATCCTCTATAGTGTAGTAATAGACTGGTCTGTATGTTACTAATATCCTCTATAGTGTAGTAATAGACTGGTCTGTGTGTTACTCCTGTAGATAATAAGGACTATGATGCCTATCTGTCATACACCAAAGTGGACCCGGACCAGTGGAGTCAGGAGACGCGTGAGGAGGAACGCTTCGCCCTGGAGATCCTACCCGACGTCCTGGAGAGGCATTATGGGTATAAACTGTTCATTCCAGACAGGGACTTGATCCCAACCGGAAGTAAGTTTTGTACCTTTTTGGTTTATTTCCTGTTTAATTCTGTTTCTAATGTTGTCATTGTGTTGTGTACATATCACGTGACACATTCTACCATCTTACTTTGCACTGTAAACATCTGACAAACGTTGATTTTGCATTGAACTGTCACTTTAACCTGTTAATCACAACGTAACAGCATGTAGTGTTCAGCCGCTGATTTGGAGTCGTCTGTGGTATAGCTGAAAATGTGTAATTACTGGGTAATAATCAACTTTGTGATTATATTGCATTGATCCAGTCTTAATCATATCTTTATGATCGCTGTCTCACAACCAATCAAAAGGGATTTCTGCATGTTGACTGCAGTGCTTGTAATTCAGATTCACACTTGGCACCTGTGACAGGGTCATGATATTGGATGATAATGCTTCACTGATACTATTCCAGTACTCTCAGTTAGAATCCTTTTCTTTTGTTGTTGCTCATTTGTGTCACATTCGTGTCTGTCACATTGTTCAGTTTGTGTCGATGTTACGATTTGAGTCCGTTTGACTTAAATGTTTGTGTTGTCAGGGGGACTGTGTTAATAGGGGATACGTGGCACAAACCCAGGGCTAAAATACAGACCTTCTAAGGACATTTGTTCTCCTCTAAGACCTCATAAGTCAATGGATTTGTCTCCAGGCAAATTAAACACATCTTTTTCTGATGCAAATAAAGCTATTTATTTCATTGAAAATATATGCTATGTTGAAAGTTTGAGTATAAAGTAGTCTTCATAGCCAATTAATTGTTTAAAACGCATCTATTACAATGTAATACATAGTATGTAAACTGACAGGCTCCTTTGGTTCTGATGCCACAACTCCCATATTAAACTGGGATAAACGTGTTTTGGTGAGTTGACAGAAACTAGGCACAGTTTATCTAAGTAACTTATTTAAGTTCCCTGACTCTAACTTCCTCTGATGCCTTTCTGCAAGTCTCCTGATCAACCTTTTGAATGTTGAACTATTTATGTTTAGGTTTCACCAATGATCATTTCCAGGACGATTCAAGACTCCTTAGAGGTACTCTCATTTCCCCAGACACTTACCACTACTTGTGTCAGCAACTAACCACAACCAGCCACAACCTGACACAACCAGCCACAACTAACCACAACCAGCCACAACCTGACACAACCAGCCACAACTAACCACAACCAGCCACAACTAACCACAACCAGCCACAACCAGCCACAACTAATCACAACCTGACACAACCAGCCACAACTAACCACAACCAGCCACAACCTGACACAACCAGCCACAACTAACCACAACCAGCCACAACCTGACACAACCAGCCACAACCTGACACAACCAGCCACAACTAACCACAACCAACCACAACCTCATACAACCAGCCACAACTAACCACAACCAGCCACAACCTGACACAACCAGTCACAACTAACCACAACCAGCCACAACCCAACCTGACACAACCAGCCACAACTAACCACAACCAGCCACAACCTGACACAACCAGCCACAACTAACCACAACCAGCCACAACCAGCCACAACTAATCACAACCTGACACAACCAGCCACAACTAACCACAACCAGCCACAACCTGACACAACCAGCCACAACTAACCACAACCAGCCACAACCAGCCACAACTAATCACAACCTGACACAACCAGCCACAACTAACCACAACCTGACACAACCAGCCACAACTAACCACAACCAGCCACTCCCAGCCACAACTAACCACAACCAGCCACAACTAACCACAACCAGCCACAACTAACCACAACCAGCCACAACATGACACAACCAGCCACTCCCAGCCACAACTAACCACAACCAGCCACTCCCAGCCACAACTAACCACAACCAGCCACAACTAACCACAACCAGCCACAACCTGACACAACCAGCAACAACTAACCACAACCTGACACAACCAGCCACAACTAACCACTCCCAGCCACAACTAACCACAACCAGCCACAACTAACCACAACCAGCCACAACCTGACACAACCAGCCACAACTAACCACAACCAGCCACAACCAGCCACAACTAATCACAACCTGACACAACCAGCCACAACTAACCACAACCTGACACAACCAGCCACAACTAACCACAACCAGCCACTCCCAGCCACAACTAACCACAACCAGACACAACCAGCCACAACTAACCACAACCAGCCACAACTAATCACAACCTGACACAACCAGCCACAACTAACCACAACCAGCCACAACCTGACACAACCAGCCACAACTAACCACTCCCAGCCACAACTAACCACAACCAGCCACAACTAACCACAACCAGCCACAACCTGACACAACCAGCCACAACTAACCACAACCAGCCACAACCAGCCACAACTAATCACAACCTGACACAACCAGCCACAACTAACCACAACCTGACACAACCAGCCACAACTAACCACAACCAGCCACTCCCAGCCACAACTAACCACAACCAGCCACAACTAACCACAACCAGCCACAACTAACCACAACCAGCCACAACTAACCACTCCCAGCCACAACCAGCCACAACTAACCACAAGCTGACACAACCAGCCACAACTAACCACAACCAGCCACAACTAACCACAACCAGCCACAACTAACCACAACCAGCCACAACTAACCACTCCCAGCCACAACTAACCACTCCCAGCCACAACTAACCACAACCAGCCACAACTAACCACTCCCAGCCACAACTAACCACAACCAGCCACAACTAACCACAACCAGCCACAACCTGACACAACCAGCCACAACTAACCACAACCAGCCACAACTAACCACAACCAGCCACTCCCAGCCACAACTAACCACAACCAGCCACTCCCAGCCACAACTAACCACAACCAACCACAACCTGCCACAAGCAGCCACAACTAACCACAACCAGCCACAACCAGCCACAACTAACCACAACCAGCCACAACCAGCCACACCCAGCCACAACCAGCCGCGCCAACCGTGCTACTCTAGAAAGACCATCAGAGAGGAAAGAGGCTTAGAGAGAGACAGAGACAAACAGAGACAGAGAGAGACGGAGAGAGACAAAGAGAGACAGAGACAGAGAGAGACAGAGACAGAGAGAGGCAGAGACAGAGAAGCAGAGACAGACAGAGAGAGACAGAGAGAGACAGAGAAGCAGAGAGACATAGAAGCAGAGACAGAGAAGCAAAGACAGAGAGAAGCAGAGGAGCAGAGAGAGAGAGAGAGACAGAGAAGCATAGAGAGAGAGAGAAGCAGAGAAGCAGAGATAGATTGAGACAGAGAAGCAGAGAGACAGAGAAGCAGAGAGACACAGAGACATAGAAGCAGAGAGAGAGAGAGACATAGAAGCAGAGAGAGAGAGGCAGAGAAGCAGAGAGATAGAGAGAAGCAGAGAGAGAAGCAGAGAAGCAGATAGAGACAGAGAAGCAGAGAGAGAGACAGAGAAGCAGAGAGAGAGAGAGACATAGAAGCAGAGAGAGAGAGAGAGGCAGAGAAGCAGAGAGATAGAGAGAAGCAGAGAGAGAGAGAGGCAGAGAAGCAGATAGAGACAGAGAAGCAGAGAGAGAGACAGAGAAGCAGAGAGAGGCAGAGAAGCAGAGAAGCAGATAGAGACAGAGAAGCAGAGAGAGGCAGAGAAGCAGAGAAGCAGATAGAGACAGAGAAGCAGAGAGAGAGACAGAGAAGCAGAGAGAGAGACAGAGAAGCAGAGAGAGATATTAGAGGGTGGAAAGGGGTCTTGTGTTTGCCAGCGTTAAATTCCAATTACAGAGAACATCCAGACTGACTTATCATAGTGAGGTGATGAGAGGGCTTTGTTCTCCATGCTTCTGCTAATCAGCCTGCTCTCTTGCTCTCCTCTATCCCCAAGGGCTCAGCTGAGCATAAGGCATAAAAGAGAAAAGCCCTTTTGAGTTTTAACCTCCCCAAGGGTTGGAGGGAGACAAGAAGGAGAGAGACGGAGGGCGAGGGAGATGTAGAGGGGTGCACAAGGAGTTGGAGTGAGTGAGGGAGAAAGGGAGATGGAGAGGGAGAGATAGAAAGAGGGAGAGAGAGAGAGAGCAAGAGAGAGAGAGAGAGAGAGAGAGAGAGAGAGAGAGAGAGAGAGAGAGAGAGAGAGAGAGAGAGAGAGAGAGAGAGAGAGATGGCTAGCCCTGTTAGCTCAGAGAGCAGCACCTCTCACAGTAGGGGCTCTTTGATTAGAAAGGGAAGCTTAGTTAATCCTGTCAACCTGTAGTGGAAAAGTCTTTGTTTCTGACAGGACCCCAGCAGCCTCACTAACAGCAGGCTTTAGCAGCCTCTGCTCTTCTGGCATGTAGGGGACACGCACAATGGCTACATTTGGCTCGATGATTTATACTGCTACAAATGAGGAACACTGTTTAGAAAGGGCAGCTTGTAAAGTGTGTCTCCCTACACACACACGAACACATAGTAGACACACACACACACACACACACACACACACACACACACACACACACACACACACACACACACACACAAGACACTGTCTGTCTCTCTCTCTCTCTCTCTCACACACACACACACACACACACACACACACACCTACCCACAGATCAATTTCTCTCATATTGTTATCACTATTGAGTTATTGTGACTCAGTAGGTCTCTAATAGCCATTAGATCAGCAGTTTAGAACATACAGTTTAACAAGGCTATGGGGTCTGATAGGTCAACGTGTTGTCTGATGTCAGTGTGTTTAACAAGGCTATGGGGTCTGATAGGTCAACGTATTGTCTGATGTCAGTGTGTTTAACAAGGCTATGGGGTCTGATAGGTCAACATGTTGTCTGATGTCAGTGTGTTTAACAAGGCTATGGGGTCTGATAGGTCAACGTATTGTCTGATGTTAGTGTGTTTAACAAGGCTATGGGGTCTGATAGGTCAACGTATTGTCTGATGTCAGTGTGTTTAACAAGGCTATGGGGTCTGATAGGTCAACGTATTGTCTGATGTCAGTGTGTTTAACAAGGCTATGGGGTCTGATAGGTCAACGTATTGTCTGATGTCAGTGTGTTTAACAAGGCTATGGGGTCTGATAGGTCAACGTATTGTCTGATGTCAGTGTGTTTAACAAGGCTATGGGGTCTGATAGGTCAATGTATTGTCTGATGTCAGTGTGTTTAACAAGGCTATGGGGTCTGATAGGTCAACGTGTTGTCTGATGTCAGTGTGTTTAACAAGGCTATGGGGTCTGATAGGTCAACATGTTGTCTGATGTCAGTGTGTTTAACAAGGCTATGGGGTCTGATAGGTCAACGTATTGTCTGATGTCAGTGTGTTTAACAAGGCTATGGGTTCTGATAGGTCAACGTATTGTCTGATGTCAATGTGTTTAACAAGGCTATGGGGTCTGATAGGTCAACGTATTGTCTGATGTCAGTGTTTTTAACAAGGCTATGGGGTCTGATAGGTCAACGTATTGTCTGATGTCAGTGTTTTTAACAAGGCTATGGGGTCTGATAGGTCAACATGTTGTCTGATGTCAGTGTGTTTAACAAGGCTATGGGGTCTGATAGGTCAACGTATTGTCTGATGTCAGTGTGTTTAACAAGGCTATGGGGTCTGATAGGTCAACGTATTGTCTGATGTCAGTGTGTTTAACAAGGCTATGGGGTCTGATAGGTCAATGTATTGTCTGATGTCAGTGTGTTTAACAAGGCTATGGGGTCTGATAGGTCAACGTATTGTCTGATGTCAGTGTGTTTAACAAGGCTATGGGGTCTGATAGGTCAACGTATTGTCTGATGTCAGTGTGTTTAACAAGGCTATGGGGTCTGATAGGTCAATGTATTGTCTGATGTCAGTGTGTTTAACAAGGCTATGGGGTCTGATAGGTCAACGTGTTGTCTGATGTCAGTGTGTTTAACAAGGCTATGGGGTCTGATAGGTCAACATGTTGTCTGATGTCAGTGTGTTTAACAAGGCTATGGGGTCTGATAGGTCAACGTATTGTCTGATGTCAGTGTTTTTAACAAGGCTATGGGGTCTGATAGGTCAACATGTTGTCTGATGTCAGTGTGTTTAACAAGGCTATGGGTCTGATAGGTACGTGTTGTCTGTGCTTAACAAGGCTATGGGGTCTGATAGGTCAACGTGTTGTCTGATGTCAGTGTGTTTAACAAGGCTATGGGGTCTGATAGGTCAACGTATTGTCTGATGTCAGTGTGTTTAACAACGCTATGGGGTCTGATAGGTCAACGTATTGTCTGATGTCAGTGTGTTTAACAACGCTATGGGGTCTGATAGGTCAACGTGTTGTCTGATGTCAGTGTGTTTAACAAGGCTATGGGGTCTGATAGGTCAACGTATTGTCTGATGTCAGTGTGTTTAACAAGGCTATGGGGTCTGATAGGTCAACGTGTTGTCTGATGTCAGTGTGTTTAACAAGGCTATGGGGTCTGATAGGTCAACGTATTGTCTGATGTCAGTGTGTTTAACAAGGCTATGGGGTCTGATAGGTCAACGTGTTGTCTGATGTCAGTGTGTTTAACAAGGCTATGGGATCTGATAGGTCAACGTATTGTCTGATGTCAGTGTGTTTAACAAGGCTATGGGGTCTGATAGGTCAACGTATTGTCTGATGTCAGTGTGTTTAACAAGGCTATGGGGTCTGATAGGTCAACGTGTTGTCTGATGTCAGTGTGTTTAACAAGGCTATGGGGTCTGATAGGTCAACGTATTGTCTGATGTCATTGTGTTTAACAAGGCTATGGGGTCTGATAGGTCAATTTATTGTCTGATGTCAGTGTGTTTAACAAGGCTATGGGGTCTGATAGGTCAACGTATTGTCTGATGTCATTGTGTTTAACAAGGCTATGGAGTCTGATAGGTCAACGTATTGTCTGATGTCAGTGTGTTTAACAAGGCTATGGGGTCTGATAGGTCAACGTATTGTCTGATGTCAGTGTGTTTAACAAGGCTATGGGGTCTGATAGGTCAACATGTTGTCTGATGTCAGTGTGTTTAACAAGGCTATGGGGTCTGATAGGTCAACGTATTGTCTGATGTTAGTGTGTTTAACAAGGCTATGGGGTCTGATAGGTCAACGTGTTGTCTGATGTCAGTGTGTTTAACAAGGCTATGGGGTCTGATAGGTCAACGTATTGTCTGATGTCAGTGTGTTTAACAAGGCTATGGGGTCTGATAGGTCAACGTGTTGTCTGATGTCAGTGTGTTTAACAAGGCTATGGGGTCTGATAGGTCAACGTATTGTCTGATGTCAGTGTGTTTAACAAGGCTATGGGGTCTGATAGGTCAACGTATTGTCTGATGTCAGTGTGTTTAACAAGGCTATGGGGTCTGATAGGTCAACGTGTTGTCTGATGTCAGTGTGTTTAACAAGGCTATGGGGTCTGATAGGTCAACGTGTTGTCTGATGTCAGTGTGTTTAACAAGGCTATGGGGTCTGATAGGTCAACGTGTTGTCTGATGTCAGTGTGTTTAACAAGGCTATGGGGTCTGATAGGTCAACGTATTGTCTGATGTCAGTGTGTTTAACAAGGCTATGGGGTCTGATGTCAGTGTGTTTAACAAGGCTATGGGGTCTGATAGGTCAACGTATTGTCTGATGTCAGTGTGTTTAACAAGGCTATGGGGTCTGATAGGTCAACGTGTTGTCTGATGTTAGTGTGTTTTGTGTTTGTTGACTTATTTCTCATTCTCTCTGTTTTTCCTCAATATTGAATTCTTTTTAAAATGTAAAATGCATGCTCTATATCCTGTTATGATGCATTAGATTTATACACTTCCATTTAAATATCCTATTTAGCTAGTCAAACTCAATAAAAGACAATAGCAGGCAGCATCAACCAGTGGATGATAGACCATGTTTTACATACTATACATACAGACTAGAATATATATATATATGATATATTTATATTATATACTATATATTTAGCTCTCTTATTATTTCATATTGTAACTTCCTTCATATCTTTCTTGCCTCTCTTTCTTTCTCTCTCACTCTCCCCTCTCTCTCTGTATCCCTCTCCCTCCCTCCCTTCTCTCTGTATCCCTCTCCTTCCCTCCCCTCTCTCTGTATCCCTTTCCTTCCCACCCCTCTCTCTCTTTATCCCTCTCCTTCCCTCCCCTGTCTCTCTGTATGCCTCTCCTTCCCTCTCTCCAGCCTATATCGAGGACGTCGCGCGCTGTGTGGACCAATCCAAGCGCCTCATCATCGTCATGACACCCAATTACGTGGTGCGGCGGGGTTGGAGCATCTTCGAGCTGGAGACCCGCCTCCGGAACATGCTGGTCACCGGGGAGATCAAGGTGATTCTGATTGAGTGTGCCGAGCTGCATGGCATCATGAACTACCAGGAAGTGGAAGCGCTCAAACACACCATCAAGATGCTGACCGTCATCAAGTGGCGTGGCCCCAAGAGCAACAAGCTCAGCTCCAACTTCTGGAAACACTTGCAGTACGAGATGCCCTTCAAGCACATGGAGCCCATCATCAGCAATGAGCAGGTGCTGGACGTCAGCGAGCAGGGCCCTTTCGGCGAGCTCCAGACCGTCTCCGCCATCTCCATGGCAGCCGCCACCTCCACCGCCATGGCCACGGCGCACCCGGACTTGCGGAGCACCTTCCACAACTCCACTGTCAACTACCACACCCAGATGAGGCAGCAGAAACATTACTACCGCAGCTACGAGTACGACATGGCTCCCGGCGGCAGCCTGCCTCCCCTCTCCACCCTGGGTAACCAGCACACCTACTGCAACATCCCTATGACTCTGATCAACGGACAGAGGCCCCACGGCCAGGCCAGGACACCCAGAGAACAGAGCATCGAGGAGGCACACGCCAATAACGCCATGCTACCGCTGCTGCCACGCGAGACCAGTATATCCAGTGTCATCTGGTGACAGCACCAGGCTGGCATAGGGACAGATGGGATATATTGTATGTAGAGGGAGAACTAGCTGGCAGAGTGTGTGGTGGTGGTGGCGGTGGAGGGGGTGTTGCTACGGAGACCGTTAGTGGACTAGAGACTGCTGCTGTGGAATTTGCACCAGGATTCACAGGGGGAAATCACCAACACAGGACAAGTCATTCCGTCAGACTAAGACGACATTTGTTTGACAAGGACTAAGGAGGATTTGGCGTGAAAAGGAGAACCCGTTTGGTTTGAAATGCCTGTACACACAGACACCAACGCCGATGTTCATTTACCCAGAAACTCAAGGAATACAGGGTCTTGTACATATATTTTATATTTCTTTATAGCGTCAGTATTTTTCTGTTGTTTTTCTTTGACCTTTCATTCACCAGTTTTTATCATCAAATTTCTACGTCTGTTTTGATTTATGGTTTGAATTTTTTTGTATTTGGGTATGAAAGTGAAACGATGGTCTGTGAGGTCTATTGGCTGAACTGTTGTAATTTTGATCTTGACTTGTAGTGGAACTGTTGTAGTTTGAACGCTCTTTGTTTTTTAACAGTTATGGCATTGTAGCGGGAAAGTTTTGATGTTTCATTCGAAAGAAAATGTCATTTTTTTGTTGTCCTGGTTACATAGATGGAATCTTCTTTTATTTGGGACTCTTATTAAACAAAACTAGATTATGCAACAGATGAAGAGGCCTGGGAGTATGCAAGATATGAATAGATGAACCGACCCATCAGGACACTATAGAGACTGGTGCTAGACTTGGTGTGCAAGTGTTGCAGCTCTCGCAAACATAGTGACATGCTCTTTTCAAAAGACAGCCTTTCTGTTCAGCTTAACAGAGACATATATCACCCTAAAAACAACTATGTGTATTATTTTATGAGAAAGTATATTTTTGTAACAAAAATATTTGCTTGGAAGTACATACTTATTCACATTTCATCCCACTAATGACAGAAATAGAGTAACATGCATTCTGTTTCCTACATTATTTTGCTATGCAGTTCCCTATTTGCATAGCAGACAAAGTGGATGTTTGAGTCCTTCACTAAATGTCTTATCTTAGTGGAAAGATGAAAAAATATAAAATCATTTGACATGTTTTCATCAAGTCCTAATATCATTGTTGGGTGGGGGGGGGCAATGTATATTTGTGTTTCGAAGACTTTTCCATAACAGAGGAGTGTGCATAGTAACTAGATGTATTCAACCTATGATATATGTCAATGTATTTAAACAGAAGAAACACTGTTCACACTCGAAAACGTTCATCAAAGCAGATTTGTGAAAAGTATCTTCATTTCCCCACCGCACATGAATACCAGATAACCTCGATGTAGTGCCTCCCTGATTTCTATGGAGAAGGACAGCAGCCATTTTGAGAAGACGACACACTGAACACAGTTGACTTCCAAGATATGTTCAGAGTGTTGTTGTCATATGTTCCTAGAAGAAGAAATGTTTAGCATACCATGTGACAGTCTGTCAAACGGAACACAATACAGGAGCAAATCATGGAGTTCGACCCAAGAGAAATGTATCTCCACACATGGTGACAAATAAATGCACATCCATTTTGATTCCTCTGAAATTCAACTTAAAACCCCTTCAAATATCCAATGGTCCGTAGTGGTACGGGAAAAGTCAAGATTATCCTCATTATTCTTCAAGCAAGTGAGACCAAAGCTAAAATTGTGCTTGTGAAGAAAAAAGATCTGAAATCCCCACCACATGATCCACACTAGGGCTTGTTTTAGGGCTTGTTTTAGGGCTTTACCAAGTTTTCTGGTTACTTTCAGATTGGCCAAAATATGATGTCATGAAGTCCAATTAAGCAACAATAAGAGCTACTCAAAGACCCCAACGTTGTTTTTACCAGGACTTGATAAAGCCTGTTTGGGAGGCGCTTTAGTGGGGAGATTAGGCCTGTGTTGGGTCGGTCCTGACACAACGCATGTCCCTATAATGTTGCCATGGTTACACTGATGTAAACAGTCTCCAAGGGAACCTCAGAAAGAAAGAAAGTGGGAGACTATGCTCTCATACAATCCACAATCATTTCATCCATAGTTCTTGTGAGGCTAGCCCTATGAAGTAAGATGTGATCATTTACGGGATCCAACACGCATGTTCGATATACTGTAATATCTGATATCGTAACATTGTTTTATTGATACTTCATAGTGCTAGCAGCTTCTAAACAGAAACAGTGAGGGAGTGTATTCAGTCCTGTGTAGTGCCACACATTATGCAAAGTATTAACCTATACACAATGAGTAAACTCTGTAAGAGATGTCTATGTCCCCCTCGGTCTGCAAAAATGATTGGTTTTTCAATTTCCCTTTGGTTTAACTTTTCAAAGTGTTGGTCTTTTTCTTCAATGTACTGTACTCAGTTGGCTGCTTGGTATATCACTGAGAACAACGTCAATTTCCAACTGTCATTCCTGCCTGACCCAACAGAAAACACAGTAACGTTTGATACATTCGAGACAGAGCTCCTTTAAAGTGTGGATTTCTTGTATTCCTTGACATTGTGTATATAAATCAAAAATGATAATAAGATGAAGACAATCTAGCCACATTCATAAAAAAATACGTTTGCATTTTCAGAGTGAGTGGTAAACTTGTTTTATGAACCTTTCTGGTAATCATAATAATGATATTAATGATGATCATAATTAATAATATATAGCACAGAATTATTCCAGGCACTTTCACAATTTTGAGACAAGATTACGGTTCTGTTGTCTCTCCTGTTTCTGATTCATTTCGTTTTTTATTATGTACCTGCAATGTTAATTAAAGAGATACTATTATTATTAATAATAAAAACACATTTAATAATTGTCCTTTAGACCTCTCTACTTGCATCTTGACATCAACAGTCTTGTTATGATGGGACACCAAATCAAATGCTGATTGCAATCGTAGATTTTCATTTAAAGTAACTTCCCGGAGAAAATTTCACTTTTAAAAGTTAATATTCTGTTAACTCATATCCAAATAATGTTGTTGCCTCGTATACTCGTATTTGTGGCCAAAGCATAAATTGGAGGGGGAAAAAAGCACTTCAAAAACCCCACCTCAAACTTGTATCTCAAATAGACCGTTTAAAAACCGCTTGCTATTTCCTCATAGAGCATGATGTAATCTCCCTGAGGAAGAGCTGGCTAATCAGCGGTCTAGAGGAGGGGGAGTTGGCCAATCAGCGTTCTACTTACATGAATATGTTTAATGACCGATATATACCAACACCATTCTACCATTCTGTTGTTGGGGTACACAACACAAAAAAACTACTTTTTAACATATTAAATTAAAACATTTTGGAAGGAAAACTATTTAATTCTAGGTCATATTTAATAGAAATGTGGAAACACTGGGCACTTAATGAATCACTTATGATGTAATTATGATGTAGTTCCTCTCCCATTACACATCAATAACCATATTACAATGTCCTAACTCACATAATAAGATTTCATATTGATTACATAAGCTTCTTCTAAATTCCTACTCCACTCTTTGGTGTTGAGGTATGTTGGGAAACTGTATGTTGCAGGAAAACACTGTAATCTTGAACCCTGGATAGATCCAACCGTCACTGCAATGTTGCCCCCCCCCCCCCCGACGCTGGCTGTGACGGCAGAATCCAGGCCACTATACCGAACCGCAGCAGCAGCTAAACTTGTGATCATGTCTGTACATCACACATACACACACACATACACACACTAAAATATTGTAATTATGGATGTGTCAGTGTTCACAGGCCTTCAGACTGTACGACTTCAATCTCCCAACGTCTGCCTTCGATTCATTTCTTTCCAACTCTTTCTTTCTCCTCCTTGCCTCTTTCGACTTCACCCTTTCTCAGTCCCCTCCCACTCACAAGGCAGGCAATACACTTGACCTCGTCTTTACTAGAGACTGTTGACCTACTAATCTCCCAGCAACCCCCCTCCAGGTCTCTGATCATTACTTTGTTTCCTTTTCTGTCTCCCTCTCCCTCTCCTCTAACCCTAGCCACTCAGCCCCTACCCAGTCAGGCTTCAAGACGAGTCACTCAACCGAGACTACTCTTCCCTGTGTCACGGAGGCTTTTCGCACTGCCAAAGCTGACTCTGTCCTCTGTTCTCATCCTAGATCTATCCGCTGCCTTCGACACCGTGAACCATCAGATCCTCCTCTCCACCCGTTCAAGGCTGGGTGTCTCTGCACACTCTTGGATTGCATCCTACCTGGCAGGCTGCTCCTACCAGGTGACGTGGAGAGGATCGGTCTGCACAACATAATCTCACTACTGGTGTCCCCCAGGGCTCAGTTCTAGGCCCTCTCCTCTTCTCTCTACACTAAGTCACTCGGCTCCGTCATATCCTCACATGGTCTCTCCTATCATTGCTATACTTTTCTCCTTCCCCCCTTCTGACACCCAGGTGGCGACACGCATCTCTGCGTGCCTGCCAGATATCTCAGCTTGGGTGTCGGCCCAGCACCTCAAGCTCAACCTCGACAGGACGGAGCTGATCTTCCTCCCGGGGAAGACCTGTCCGCTCCAAGACCTCTCCATCACAGTTGACAACTCCACAGTGTCGCCCTCCCAGAGTGCAAAGAACCTTGGCATGACCCTGGACAACACCCTGTCATTCTCCTGCAGGTTCATGCTCTACAACATCCGTAAAGTACGACCCTACCTCACACAGGAAGTGACACAGGTCCTAATCTGTGTCACTTCCTGTGTGAGGTAGGGTCGTACTTTGTCATCTCCCGTCTGGACTACTGCGACTTGCTGTTGGCTCTGCTCCCCTCTTGTGCCATCAAACCTCTGCAACTTATCCAGAACGTTGCAGCCCGCCCAGTGTTCAACCTTCCCAAATTCTCCCATGTCACCCCGCTCCTCCGCACACTCCTCTCACATCCACTACAAGACCATGGTACTTGCCTACGGAGCAGCAAGAGGATCTGTTCCTCCCTACCTTCCCCCCTTTCGTGAACTAACACTCACTCGTTTCCCTGTTACTAGTTCTGACTCTGCTGATAGCTACTTTATAGAGGAAAAGTGTACTTATTATGACTGTAATGTGTGGTTGTCCCACCTAGCATTCTTAAGATGAATGCACTAAGTCTCTCTGGGTAAGAGCGTCTGCTAAATGACTCACATGTCAAATGTAAATGAGGGGTGGGGGGCTGCACTCACTTTAAAAGGCACCTTTCTGCACTGAAACATTCCATCCAAGGGAATGCATAGTCTGTTCCTCCGTTTTGTTTGCTTCGTGCCTGTTGCCACAGCAATCATTTCCTGCAAGTAAGTGTTTGAATGTTGGTGGTGTCATAGATTCTACTAAGTGTCTGGAACTCTATTAGAGTGATGCAACACCACACACACACACAAACACACACAAACACACACACACACCAAAGTACTGTAATCATGGCTGTGTCAGTGTTCCGACAATGAAGGGCTACTGCACTTCCTTTAAAAGACACCTTTCTACACTGAAACATTCCAACCAAGGGAATGCATAGTCGGTTCCTGTGTTTTTTTTATTTACATTGTGCCTGTTGCCACAGCAACCATGCCCTCACAAGTGAATGTTTCAATGTTGGTGGTGGAAGGTGTGCTTGCTGGGCTGGGGGGCTTCCGGAGGGAGTGGGTGGGGGGGGGGGGGGGGTTAAACTGGCATGGTGGAGGTGCTGCTATTGTGGAGGAGTAACCCCCCTAAACACCAGTTCACCAACAGCCTGTGTTTGCATTGTGATCTGGCTGCATGGGTAATTGGCTGGCTCCAGAGAATACCGACCAACCAAGGAGCAGCAATCCTCCATATTGGGGCCTAATTAAGCTAATTAAAGGAGGTCTGTGCACCATACGGAGGGAGAGAGGGAGGCGTGCGCCATCATTCACACGAGATCTAAACATAAACGTTGAGCCGTACAGTACGCAATGTTTGTCCTGTGTTTGTTCATATGGCGTACTAGACAGATAGGCTTTTAGAAATAACACACTGACATGACACATTCTACTGGCCCTCTGTGGTGACTCATATCTCAGGACTGGTTTCCTGGAGCTCTGTCAGCAATCTAATATTGATTCCATGACAGTGTGTGTAGGACGTGACGGCATGACACACAAACATATATTTCATAATTTATTGAAATACATTTTAAGGAAAGAATGGTAAGAATAGAAGCTTTTGAAAATCTTCTTTACCGGTAAATGGTTCCAGTATGTTAGTGTGTATTATGTGTAAGGTGTGCTGTATATATTTTGTGTTGTGTAGTGTCTGTGAGTCATGGTTTGTGTGTGTACATGTTTTTTTGCGCTGAGAGGAGGGGCCAGTTGTTTATGGCTCCCGTGTGAACTGCTGACGCTGGCCGGTTCCCTCCTGGGTGAGCAGAGCAGTACAGGAGTCATAACTCAGTGGACTGCTATTAAACCTGAAGACAACAATCAATACGACTCCTCATTCTGCCCAGCGACTCACTGAATCAGCCAGGGACCCGCCGGTCCGTCGGCGAATCAGCATAAATCAGGTGAGTCAATGCGCTGCTGCAAAACATCCCAAGAACGCTCCACTTGTAAGACCTCACATCACCTGGCCTTGTGGTGAAACCAGCCAAACATCCTTGAAGAAATAACTGTTTGTCTTCTGCCGCTCCTGTCCGTCTCTCTCTCTCTCTCTCTCTCTCTCTCTCTCTCTCTCTCTCTCTCTCTCTCTCTCTCTCTCTCTCTCTCTCTCTCTCTCTCTCTCTCTCTCTCTCTCTCTCTCTCTCTCTCTCTCTCTCTCTCTCTCTGCTCTCTCTCTCTCTCTCTCTCTCTCTCTCTCTCTCTCTCTCTCTCTCTCTCTCTCTCTCTCTCTCCGTCTCTTCCCCTCCACCCCCCGTCTCTCTCTCTGTCTCTCTCTCTCTCTCTCTCTCTCTCTCTCTCTCTCTCTCTCTCTCTCTCTCTCTCTCTCTCTCTCTCTCTCTCTCTCTCTCTCTCTCTCTCTCTCTGTCTCTGTCTCTCTCTCTTCCCCTCTACCCCCGTCTCTCTCTCTCTTCAGTGTTTTTTTCTTCCTTCTCCGTTTTTTCCCTACCTTTTTCTCGTTGTTTGACTGGAAAGCTAAACATGTAAGTCTCCGTGGTCGTGCATGTGCGTCTATCTGTGTGGCTTCCCAGAGAGGCGACGCCAGATGTTTTCATTTAGGATGAAGTGTCTCCATGTGGTTCTTTAGTTTCTGTGGCTTTTCCCTCCAAATGAAATCATCTTCACTTCATTAAGGTGTGACGGCACAATGAGCTCCCCATTCAAATGCACATGACAGCGAACAAGCTGCTTACATTAGACTACTACTGCTGCTGGGAAGCTCCAGCCGTATAGTGATGCTACTTGTAGGACGTTATTCACTCTGGCAGTTTGGTATTGGTATTTTATTAGGATCCCCATTAGCTGTTGTGAAAGCAACAGAACATTAATAGACAAGAACAGCTCAAGGACAGAACTACATATATTTAAAAACGGCACACATAGCCTACACATCAATACATACACACAAACTATCTAGGTCAAGTAGGGGAGATGCGTTGTGCCGTAGAGTGGTCACTAGCTGGCACAGCCACAAAGTCATAAAATCTGATTTTAAACCAAACCTTAACCACTCTGCTAACCCTAATGCCTAACCCTAATTAAATCACTTTTTTGGGGTGTTTCTATGTCAAACAGTTGTAATATATTTGAGTGGTTCTGTGATGTATATGAAGTGTAATATTGGGATGCAAACTCAAAATGAAATACCTTTCAACTCTATATCTGACATGGTACAGGTGACTTTTGGTAAGCCCATAACCATGTGTGTGAGGTGTATAATTTTGTTTCAAAGTAGATGTGTTACCAAGACAACCAAGAATCACTCTGTGACCCTGATCTAGCCCACTGCAGTATAATACACTATATATACAAAAGTATGTGGACATCCCTTCAAATTAGTGGATTCGGCTATTTCAGCCACACCCGTTGCTGAGAGGTGTATAAAATTGAGCACACACCCATGCAATCTCTATTGACAAACATTGGTAGTAGAATGGCCTTACTAAAGAGCTCAGTGACTTTCAACATGGCACCGTCATAGGATGCCGCCTTTCCAACAAGTCATTTCGTCAAATGTCTGCCCTTCTAGAGCTGCCCCGGTCAACTGTAAGTGTTGTTATTGTGAAGTGGAAACATCTTGGAGCAACAACGGCAAAAATGCCTCTGGTAGCAACGTCAGCATAAGAACTGTTCGCCGAGCAGCCACACACAAGCCTAAGATCACCATGCGCAATGCCAAGCGTCGGCTGGAGTGGTGTAAAGCTCGCCGCCATTGGCCTCTGGAGCAGTGGACAAGTGTTCTCTGGAGTGATGAAACATGCTTCAACATCTGGCAGTCCGACGGACAAATCTGGGTTTGCCAGGAGAATGCTACCTGCCCGAATGCATAGTGCCAACTGTAAAGTTTGTTGGAGGAGGAATAATGGTCTGGTACTGTTTTTCATGGTTCGGGCTAGGCCCCTTAGTTCCAGTGAAGGAAAATCTTAACGCTACAGCGTACAATGACATTCTACACAATTCTATGCTTCCAACTTAATGGCAACAGTTTGGGGAAGGCCCTTTCCTGATTCAACCTGACTATGCCCCTGTGCACAAAGTGAGGTCCATACAGAAATGGTTTGTCGAGATCAGTGTGGAAGAACTTGACTGGCCTGCACAGAGCCCTGAATGAATTGGAACGACGACTGCGAGCCAGGCCTAATCGCCCAACATCAGTGCCCGACTTCACTAATGCTCTTGTGACTGACTGGAAGTCCCCGCAGCAATGTTCCAACATCTAGTGTTAAGCCTTCCCAGAAGAGTTGAGGCTGTTATAGCAGCAAAGGGGGGACCAATTCCATATTAATGCCCATGATTTTGGAATGAGATGTTCGACGAGCAGGCGTCCACATACTTTTGGTCATGTAGTGTACATGTTTCACATTGCAATGCATGTTCATATAGAGTAAATGTATTTCACAATGCAACGCTCACATTACTTTTGATATGATTTTCTTCTCTTTTGTTAGAAAAGTCAGTCAATCTGGAAAATTTCAAGAACTTCAAGTGCAGTCGCAAAAACCATCAAGCGCTATGATGAAACTGACTCTCATGAGGACCGCCACAGGAAAGGAAGACCCAGAGTTACCTCTGCTGCAGAGGATAAGTTCATTAGAGTTACCAGCCTCAGAAAATGTGTCCCAAATAAATGCTTCACAGAGTTCCAGTAACAGACACATCTCAGGAGAAGACACAGCTTTTGGTTTTATTCATTTATTGCCACCGGAGCCCGCTGGTGTAACTGCTTACTGCATGATTGTAGCGGGTTTACTAACACATTATTTCTATTAGCTACGTTGACTATGACGTTACTTTAGCTAATAAGGTGACAACATGTAGGCTGTGTGTAGAGGTTATGATATGGTTTGGCTTGGAAAGGTTTTTTCACCTGGTCACATTCAGCTGATGTGTTGTGCATTGAAGTCCACAAACAAAGGGAAAAGGTGAGAGGAGGAGAGCGCATAGCGGCTAGAAGGAATACAACGTGGCTGGCTGCTATGATCAGGGGTGTATTCATTCCTCTGATTCTGTTGAAAAATGTTTCTTAAACAAAGGCAAACGAAACAGGGATAAAAATACCTGAATTTATCGAATTGAAACTCTCCTTTGCAACTGTTGGACGAATGATTACATCCTAGATTAGCTAGATGCAGGCAAGAGTGTGCAAGGTGGTATTGAATGTGTCACTGTCTGTCATCTCCATTTATTCTCTCGACCTGTGTGCACCTACGTTGTAAACTTTCATTCATAGGCTAGGTTGTAGCAACCTCATGATGGGTACAGGGAAAATGTGAGTATCATGTAGTAGCCTAAACCTATCAATGTTACATTGAACTGGGTGAATGGAACATGAATGACAGTCATGCAATACGCTGTAATAGAAATAAGGCCATGCTCATGAACAAAAGAAATGGTGCTCCCTCATCATAAATGTCACTGACCGCCACTGGTGTGTGTGTTGATTCAAAATGGCAGGTGTACTGTAGCTAGAGAAAAAGAAGAGCCAGATCAGGAACGTAGACATTCTTTGTGAAACACTGTCATCTGTTGGTCATGGCTTGAATTGTAGCCTACATTATGTTTATAGTCAGTTTCACCAGTCAGCCCAAAAACCACAACTCTTCTCTGCATAAACAAACACCTGGATTTGACCAAGACACATGAGCAACGTGACGAATAGATCTGTCACATGTACCCTACTTGTAGATATCTCTGGGCCCCTCTCTAGCCGGCCCCTGAACAACGGTGCATGGCCTACATAAACAAACACCTGGATTTGACCAAGATACATGAGCAACGTGACGAATAGATCTGTCACATGTACCCTACTTGTAGATATCTCCGGGCCCCTCTCTAGCCGGCCCCTGAACAACGGTGCATGGACTATTACAGTGAATGAGGTCACTCTGATCGATAGTTTTTAGGGGCAAACCTAAATCCAGATGGATTACATTATTGTCTGCACTCTGTCTGCACCACTGTAACAGTGGAGGCTGCTGAAGGGAGGACAATAATGGCTGGAATGGAGTCAATGGAATGGAATCAACCACGTGTCTGATATGTCTAATACCATTCCATTGACTCCATTCCAGACGTCAATATGAGCCGTCCTCCCATCAGCCTCCACTGAACTGTCACCAAGGCAACTTTTCTAGTTGTAAACAAATGTATTTTAATAAACCCCAAGCCTTAGTAATTTGAGCACACTGAAAGCTTGAGCATGAGTTGTGAGTGTGGGTTGTGAGTGTGGGTTGTGAGTGTGGGTTGTGAGTGTGGGTTGTGAGTGTAGGTTGTGAGCATGGGTTGTGAGCGTGGGTTGTGAGTGTGGGTTGAGGGCGTGGGTTGTAAGTGTGGGTTGTGAGCGTGGGTTGTGAGTGTGGGTTGTGAGTGTGGGTTGTGAGCGTGGGTTGTGAGTGTGGGTTGTAAGCGTGGGTTGTGAGTGTGGGTTGTGAGCATGGGTTGTGAGTGTGGGTTGCCAAGGCAAAATGGCTGCCGCTGTGAGAGTGAAAAAAAGGTATATCTTTTTTTAAGTAGCTGCTGCCCTCCCTGGCTATGAACTCATTACACCGATGGCCTCCATCGGGCTGAAAGACAGCTCTCCCCAGCTCCCTCCCTTGTCCCCCTCAGATGGTGACATCGCACAGCAGCAGCAGCAGCTTACAGTCAGCCACACACACAGACACACTGCAGCGGCACATGGAGGGCTGTGACAGCTGTGTTTTTACTAGCCTGCAGAGTAATAATTAACTTGTTATCATCTTTGGCAATTAAGAGCTTAATTGGAAAGAAAGCAGAGAGGTTGTGTAGGGAGGGAGGGAGGGGGAGAGAGAGAGAACGAGGCAGTGAGGTACAGTTGGTACAGAAACAACGCTGGGAAATAAACCAAGGGGCGTCTCATGCCACTCATCCTCTGCAGAGATGACTGATGAAGTGGTTTGTTCGAACTTCCCCTCAACGTAACACACACACACACACACACACGCCCCCTCTATTAGCATAAATCCTACACCAGCAATCCTACACACCCTCTCCTCCTCCTCAGCCCAACTTCATTCCCAACGAGAGAAGTCTCAGTACACCTGGGGCCGGAGGACGGGAACGGAAAACAGTTGGGCACCAGCTTGATGACATAAATGAAATGAAGCGTAAAGCAGCGGAATCCTGGCTGAATAGAGGTGCGTGTATTTAACTGTCAGAACAAAGCGCCAGCAGACCTCTGCCAGGGTGAATGACTACATTAGTCACTGTGCCTGTTTATAATTCACACCCTGAGATGATCCTGTTTCATGCAACTTTCAGGGGGAGGGAGGGAGGGAGGGAGGGAGGGAGGGAGGGAGGGAGGGAGGGACTGCCCGGTGCGATGGGGAGCCTCTCCAAAGGGGGAGGAAATATGAAAGAAAGAGCTTAAAACGAATTAGGAAACATTTGAGAGGAATATACATGATCAGGCAACAATGCAATTATTGGATCAACGAACCAGTGGGTTAAGCCTGTAGCACCTCCTTATACACAATGTAAGGAAATGTGCCACTCCTACACAGGTAATACACAAGTCGGGTCTCTATTAAATAACAGCAATGTTGCCACTCCTGCACCAATTGTCTGAGTTATTGGCTATATTATCTCTGTGCTATTCCAAAAGAAGCAATAAACAGCATGGTTTTATATCTATCTTCTCTCAGATAGATCATCCAATGAGGAAATCAATTAGCTTAGCAGATGCTGCGTTTAGGGTTGAAATGTTGCTAATGTATTATTCATGATCCATTCCTACAGACGGAGGTTTACTGGATGAATCTCTCTCATATTCATTAAACAGATTCAAAGCCATTTGAGTTGTTCTTCCCAACAGTAGCATAGTATCGCTGCTCTTGCTCTTTCCCGGTGTAGTTCATAGTTGCCATTTAGCATTAACACAGTGATGCTGTTTCACTGGGCGTCGCACAGAAAAGGACCCACATCCCACCTCTGACACCAACTGACGAGGCACAGCAAGGGGAAAATGTGATCTCTTCTTCTCATTATGTTCTCTATGACAAGACACAGCGATGGGGGAGACAGGGGTATTATACGGTAACTAGGGCAGAGCTGATACCACGGTTTAGGTTGTCACATTAGGAGAAAGTGAAGAGGACATGAGAAGTCTATGGGGGAACTGAACTCTAGGGAGCAGATTAATTAGAGAAGGCATGCAGAGAGAAGCCGTGCGCTGTAGAGACAGAGAAAGAAGGTCTGTGATGCCCTGGAAGAGGCCTGCTGTACTGACAGCCTGGCACCTTGGGATCAATCCATCATGATCTCCTGCCTCATTTGAAATGGGATGGGATCACTTAGGGATGCCATGTGTCAAACACTGACTTAAACTACAGCGCTAGGATGATTGACAGAGTGAGATATGTATCTCTTTGGGGGACTGAGATGTCAAAGTGCCACCATAGGTGGTTCTGAAGCATGTAGAGCTCTGCTGGATGGATTCAGAGCAGGATTCAGAGCTGGGTTCAGAGTTGGGTTCAGAGCTGGATTCAGAGCAGGATTCAGAGCAGGCTTCAGAGCTGGGTTCAGAGTTGGGTTCAGAGTTGAGTTCAGAGCTGGGTTCAGAGCTGGATTCAGAGCTGGATTCAGAGATGGGTTCAGAGTTGGGTTCAGAGCTGGATTCAGAGTTGGGTTCAGAGCTGGATTCAGAGCTGGGTTCAGAGCTGGGTTCAGAGCTGGGTTCAGAGCTGGATTCAGAGCTGGATTCAGAGCTGGATTCAGAGCTGGGTTCAGAGCTGGGTTCAGAGCTGGGTTCAGAGCTGGGTTCAGAGTTGGGTTCAGAGCTGGGTTCAGAGTTGGGTTCAGAGCTGGGTTCAGAGCTGGGTTCAGAGCTGGGTTCAGAGCTGGATTCAGAGCTGGATTCAGAGCTGGGTTCAGAGCTGGGTTCAGAGCTGGGTTCAGAGCTGGGTTCAGAGTTGGGTTCAGAGCAGGATTCAGAGCTGGATTCAGAGCTGGGTTCAGAGCTGGGTTCAGAGCTGGGTTCAGAGCTGGATTCAGAGCTGGATTCAGAGCTGGATTCAGAGCTGGGTTCAGAGTTGGGTTCAGAGTTGGGTTCAGAGTTGGGTTCAGAGTTGGGTTCTGAGTTGGGTTCTGAGTTTGGTTCAGAGTTTGGTTCAGAGCTGGATTCAGAGCTGGATTCAGAGCTGGATTCAGAGCTGGATTCAGAGCTGGGTTCAGAGCAGGGTTCAGAGCAGGATTCAGAGCTGGATTCAGAGCTGGGTTCAGAGCTGGGTTCAGAGCTGGGTTCAGAGCTGGATTCAGAGCTGGATTCAGAGCTGGATTCAGAGCTGGGTTAAGAGCAGGGTTCTGAGTTGGGTTCTGAGTTGGGTTCAGAGCTGGATTCAGAGCTGGATTCAGAGCTGGGTTCAGAGCTGGGTTCAGAGCTGGATTCAGAGCTGGGTTCAGAGCTGGATTCAGAGCTGGGTTCAGAGCTGGGTTAAGAGCTGGGTTAAGAGCAGGGTTCTGAGTTGGGTTCTGAGTTGGGTTCTGAGTTTGGTTCAGAGCTGGATTCAGAGCTGGAGGTCAGATGGGTTGTGTAGAAATAAGGCAACTCCCGGATTCATTTCTCGGGTTCTCAACTTACTGTTGAGAGTTAGAATAGTAGAAAACACAAGGTGCAATTTCACAATTTGGTTGTGCATCAGGAGATTTTCTCTTGTAATGTCAGTCTCTGATATTCAGTCAATTACCCCATGTCAGCTAACATTTTAGTTAGTTTAGCGGCCATGGTCGAATTACCGTCCGAGGGGTCACCATTTCTTTTGTTAGTCAGTCTCACTCAGATATCATAATAAAAACTGCAAACATTTCTCTCCGCCCCATGGCAAAAATAATAGAATTGTGGCAAACCTGCTTTAAAACTGCAACATTTTCTGAACACCCAATGGCGAAATGGATGGTAATGTATGGATGTGGGTATGCAGTTCAAAGATTTTTTGGCTCCCACCCCATCAAAGTTGCCCCGCCCTCGCTTCATGTCCACATCGCAGTTCAACCCTAACCCTCAACCACAACCCTAACCCTCGCTTCATGTTGAAATCCTAGTTTAAACCCTAACCCTCAACCACAACCCTAACCCTAGTATTTCCATGGGAACATCTTTACTCATAGGGGACCTCTCTGTCGTTGTTTGTGGATATGTTCTTAAATATTGCATTTCAACATCCAGACGCTAAGCAATGAAACTTTTCAGGACTTTTTTCAACTGTGTATGTTAAGTATTGTAAGAGTGTATTTATTGTAAGAGTGACGTCTCTACTTCCTCCTCTTCCTTCTCCTCCTCTTCCCACTCTTTCTCATCTTCCTCTTCCCCCTCCTATAATGAACTTAGCCCACATTGATCACATTTATCATCAGGCCTCACCGCCACTGCCTGCTGCCTCCTCCCACGGCCTCCGCCCAGCGTGTCTTCACAGCAACACCTGTCAGGCCTGGCAGCCGTCCCCTCTCCTTACTGCATGACTGGAAGCCCACACGCCTCACCCCGGGTCCATGCCACTCCTGATCCCCACAGCCACCTGCCATGTGCCTCTTCGTTCCATTGATGTGTGTGGCATGTGGTGTGGGTATCCTAACAGCCTGGTCTTATCCTGACACTGGTTGGCACCAGACACGTGTTTTGACCCACCTCACCCTCACTAGATGGTACAGCAGGGACCGACCCAGTCCAATGACCTGCCCTGACATGAGATGCTATGTCATTGGTGTCTGGAGGCGTGTTGAATGAATGCATATTATTAGAAACACTGATAGCACTACTTCTGTTTTTAACATATTCACAGTACCTTATAAAGCAGTTTACAACCTAGACAGTTCAGGACCTATGGGAGAGCTGAAAGCCTTGGGATTGATGTAGTTGTCAATGTCTGCATGAATGGATATGTCTTTCTCTAGACTGCCTCAAATTCTCTCTTAGGTTTGTGGGTGAGCATTGCCCTCTTGAGGTGAAACACAGTAATGCATTATCCCTGTCAGCATTATCCAGGTCATGTATTGTGTAACCATGTGAAATGGCTAGCTAGTTAGCGGGATGCGTGCTAATAGCGTTTCAATCGGTGACGTCACTCGGTCTTAGACCTAGAAGTAGTTGTTCCCCTTACTCCGCAAGGGCAGCGGCTTTTGTGGAGCGATGGGTAACGATGCTTGGTGGGGGCAGTTGTAGATGGGTGCAGGGGGTCCCTGGTTCGGGGCAAGGAGAGGGACGGAAGCTATACCGTTACAATTGCAATCAAATAATATTGAATGTATTATGCAGCTATGTCAGCATTATCCAGGTAATGTATTGCAATCAAATAATATTGAATGTATTATGCAGCTATGTCAGCATTATCCAGGTAATGTATTGCAATCAAATAATATTGAATGTATTATGCAGCTATGTCAGCATTATCCAGGTAATGTATTGCAATCAAATAATATTGAATGTATTATGCAGCTATGTCAGCATTATCCAGGTAATGTATTGCAATCAAATAATATTGAATGTATTATGCAGCTATGTCAGCATTATCCAGGTAATGTATTGCAATGAAATAAGATTGAATATATTATGGGTTTGTTATTAGACATAACTGTAGGTTATCATTTAAAAAAAATATGATATAGGTTGATAAACTGAAATAACCACATGCAAAGTTCAGCAAACACTTTTATTTTACAAAAATAGGATGTGTTATAGCAAAATAAATACATATGGATAGCAACCCTACAGTATACACCTGCCTGTTGTTATTCTGTTCAGCCTCCAGTCCACAGCCCTGTCTATATTCAGTCTTTAAACAGTTTATTCAGTCTATTTTCCGTAAAACATCTCGAGGAGAAGTTCATTCATGCTGACCGTGCCGATGACAGGTTTGAAGAAAAGTCCAGCAACGACGTTTGCATTGATGGACCGTAGCATGGAGAGCGCGATGAATAGTTTAGTGAACCTTGTAGAGTCTCTTCGGTGAGTGGCTTTCACATATTCATTAAGTGCTTGATGCGCTTCGCTCTGCAGTGCCTGAATGTAGCTTTGACACCGGAGCTCTGCAATGTCTAAGGAGGGAATACAATGGAGGTTCAAATCAGAAACTATTAAGGTGAACTCAAACGAGTCAAAAATAGTCTCTTAGTTAATAATAGCCCATTCATAATATAATAATAATAGGCTACTAATAATAATGATAATAATTATCAAAACAATAATAATAATACTGATAATAATAATTATAATGATCATTATTATAATAAAAATAATAACAAAAACAACTATAATAATAATAATAATAATAATAGGCTTGCTAATAATAATGAAACTAGTAAATACACCATAAACAATTTGTTTAACAAACCTGGATTGAAGAGAATGGCTCCCTTTAAATATGCATATTCTTTGGTGCTGATGTCCAGTCCCCAACATTTATTCAAAAACATTTTTATTCCTTGGACATCAGTGAGAGAAACGCCTTGGTCACTGCGCCCGTGCGCGGTCTCCTGTCTTCCTTGTCCGCTGGTTAGTATGTTCTGTAACATACTGAAATCTGGCGTCTCCATGGTCTCGAAGTCGATCAAATCCTGCGCCATGCCCAAAACGAGCAGCTGGGCCCAGCTGTTGCGCACGAGCTGTAACTGGTCCTCCGCTGGAAGTTCCCGAAAACAAAGTACATTTTTAACAAACTTCAGCGTTTTTAAAAGCGCTGCCGACGCTGCTTTACACGTTGTCTGGGGAGAACGGAGAACCACTTTCTTCTTAGATCCACACGAACAAGCCTGCTGTTGAGGGACCGCCAACCTCGCCCGCACCTGTGAATGCTGATTCGGTTGGTTGTCGTTTTTCAAAATGCTGTAAAGGATGCTTCTTTGTCCCCTTTCGCCGAGGCACTGGCAGCTGTCAAAGCAAGCCATCCCGTCCTTCTGTTGATAGCTGGCAAAGACAACCCTGGCGACGTGGAAGGTGAGGTTTTATATTTCCTTCCTCCTCATTGACAACTTGTTTAGACTTTTTAAATATTCGACGACACCGCCCACCCAGTTCTTCACAGGCGCACGACTAGAGGGAGCCAGACAGCCAGTTGCCACCAAAGTCCAAAGTGGTTTCATACAGTACAATAGCCAATTTCTGGATTATGCAAAAGACACCCTGAATTAGATTTTCTAATTAATTAGGTTATATGGTGCATTCGGAAAGTATTCAGACCCCTTGACTTTTCCCAAATTTTGGTATGTTACAGCCTTAAAATTTATTACATTTTCAGGTCTCTCCAGAGATTTTCGATTGGGTTCAAGTCTGGGCTCTGGCTTGGCCACTCAAGGACATTCAGAGATTTGTCCCGAAGCCACTCCTGCATTGTCTTGGCTGTGTGCTTAGGGTTGCTGTCCTGTTGGAAGGTGAACCTTCGTCCCAGTCTGAGGTTCTGAGCGCTCTGGAGCAGGTTTTCATCAAGGATCTTTCAGTACTTGGCTCTGTTCATCTTTCCCTAAATCCTGACTAGTTTCCCAGTCCCTGCCCCTGAAAAACATCCCCACAGCATGATGCTACCACCACCATGCTTCACCGTAGGGATGGTGTCAGGTTTCCTCCAGACGTGACGCTTGGCATTCAGGCCAAAGAGTTTAATCTTGGTTTCATCAGACTCTTGTTTCTCATGTTCTGAGAGTCTTTTAGGTGCCTTTTTGCAAACTACAAGCTGGCTGTCATGTGCCTTTTACTGAGGAGTGGCTTCTGTCTGGCCACTACCATAAAGGCCTGATTGGTGGAGTGCTGCAGAGATGGTTGTCCTTCTGGAAGGTTCTCCCATCTCCACAGAGGAACTCTGGAGCTCTGTCAGAGTGACTATCAGGTTCTTGGTCACCCCTTCTCCCACTATTGCTCAGTTTGACCAGGCGGACAGCTCTAGGAAGAGTCTTGGTGTGTCCAAACTTCTTCCATTTAAGAATGATGGAGGCCACTGTGCTCTTGGGGACCTTCAATGTTGGAGAAATGTTTTGGTACCTTTCCCCAGATCTGTGCCTCGACACAATCCTGTCTCGGAGCTCTACGGACAATTCCTTTAACCTCATGACTTGTTTTTTTGCTCTGACATGCACTGTCAACTGTGGGACCTTATATAGACAGGTGTGTGCCTTTCCAAATCATGTCCAATCAATTGAATTTACCACAGGTGGACTCTAATCAAGTTATAGAAACATCTCAAGGATGATCAATGGAAACAGGATGCACCTGAGCTTAATTTTGAGGCTCATAGCAAAGGGTCTGAATACTTATGTGAATAAGGTATTTCTGGGGGGGATTTTCCAGTTTTTTTATTTGCATTTTTTTTTTCTCTCTCACTGACACTCTCTTCTCTCTCTATCTTTCTCTCTGTCTTTCGCTCCCTCTCTGTGGCCTTGTGTGAATAGTTGTGGCCTTGTGTGGGAAGGTATTCCAAATCGACTGAAAGAGAAGAGACCAATACAAGGAATTGTCCCCTTCTAGAAGACTTGTTGCCACATGTTAAATGAAATTCTGGGCAATGTGACAATATCCAAGCGGTGCTACATTTCTGTTTCTTTGTTAGGTCACTGCATCAGGTCTTACAAGCTTTCAGACCTCAATTAGTGACCTCAGGCTTCGATAATGGAAAACGCACCTGATCCGCACCACCGAGACGCACCTTGACCCTGACTCTGTGGCATCTTCCACGTAATAACTAAACAACAACTGAAGAATACCTGCGCACCAGAACTCAATTCCTTCAAATATCAATTGGATTCCAGAGGCGAAGCTTTATGTGCAGCTGTGTACTTTGATATTTCATAGGCGATGGGTTTGTTGCCACGTCTGCAGGCAAGGTTCCTGTCTAGACACCGTCAATGCCATCCTTATTCTCAATGTAACGCCCTCATTTGGAAGGTAGATCTGAGTTCAAAGAGAATAAAGATATCTTGTTCTCTGCTCTCCTGGGGTATAGGGCGGCCCTCATAGCATGTTCAACATCTAATTTCATTTGTAGCGATAGGGAGAAATAAGCATTGTAAAAGAATTCAAAAGTCATTGGAGTGTCAATTTTTTCATCGTCTGATTCGACATACAGGTGAAAGGTTTTCCTTCGAAGTGGAGTTTTTAGAAATAACCAATGTCAATAATGTGAAATGACAAGTGTGTCATGACATCTGTTTGAGTGTGTGTCACTGGGTAACTCTTTCCCTCCTAAAACTGATGCCAAACTTCAGCAGTGTTGCATGACAACAACCCACCATGACACACTGTCAACATACTTCACCCGCCTCAGTGTCACCGTCAGTGAATGTCTGACTGTCTGGGTCACTCTCTGGGAACAAAAAGTTGTAATCAAAAGCACAAATGAAGAACTATCATGAAAGTCCTGAAGTTCAGGGTCACTCACAGCATTAGGCTTGACAGAACCAGATGTGACAGAACAACACAGACGTCTTGAAGGGAACACTGATGTCATCCTCTCTTAGAGGAGATTATAAAAGATGATTGATTCGCTGGCCTGTTTGGAAAATGATATCAAGGCAGGCTGTTTCTCCTCTGTCTTTTTCCTCAAGGCTATGGTGTAGCAGCCGATGAAAGCCTGTACTTTGGTGGAGTTTACAATATTGTTCACAAAAGAGAAACTCTCACAGTTGATATTCTTGAAAATGAATATTTTTGTTCCAAGGCATAGATCAAGGACAGAGTCGTGTAAACAACCTTCACGAAACTCTTCCTCTCCTCCACACCCCACCCCAACCCATGTATTTTATCCTGCCCAGTGACCTCCTCACACCACCCATGTCTTTTATCCTGCCCAGTGACCTCCTCACACCACCCATGTATTTTATTCTGCCCAGTGACCTCCTCACCCCAACCCATGTATTTTATCCTGCCCAGTGACCTCCTCACACCACCCATGTCTTTTATTCTGCCCAGTGACCTCCTCACACCACCCATGTATTTTATCCTGCCCAGTGACCTCCTCACACCACCCATGTATTTTATCCTGCCCAGTGACCTCCTCACCCCAACCCATGTATTTTATCCTGCCCAGTGACCTCCTCACACCACCCATGTCTTTTATTCTGCCCAGTGACCTCCTCACACCACCCATGTCTTTTATCCTGCCCAGTGACCTCCTCACCCCGCCACCCCCCATGTCTTTTATCCTGCCCAGTGACCTCCTCACCCCGCCACCACCCATGTCTTTTATCCTGCCCAGTGACCTCTTCACACCACCCATATATTTTATCCTGCCCAGTGACCTCCTCACACCACCCATGTCTTTTATCCTGCCCAGTGACCTCCTCACACCACCTATGTATTTTATTCTTCCCAGTGACCTCCTCACACCATCCATGTATTTTACCCTGCCCAGTGACCTCCTCACAACACCCATGTCTTTTATCCTGCCCAGTGACATCCTCACCCCACCCCCACCCATGTCTTTTATCCTGCCCAGTGATCTCCTCACACCACACCACCCATGTATTTTATCCTGCCCAGTGACCTCCTCACCCCACCCCACCCATGTCTTTTATCCTGCCCAGTGAACTCCCCACCCCACCACCATCCATTTATTTTATCCTGCCCAGTGACCTCCTCACCCCGCCACCCCCCATGTCTTTTATCCTGCCCAGTGACCTCCTCACCCCGCCACCACCCATGTCTTTTATCCTGCCCAGTGACCTCTTCACACCACCCATATCTTTTATCCTGCCCAGTGACCTCCTCACACCACCCATGTCTTTTATCCTGCCCAGTGACCTCCTCACACCACCTATGTCTTTTATTCTTCCCAGTGACCTCCTCACACCATCCATGTATTTTACCCTGCCCAGTGACCTCCTCACAACACCCATGTCTTTTATCCTGCCCAGTGACATCCTCACCCCACCCCCACCCATGTCTTTTATCCTGCCCAGTGATCTCCTCACACCACACCACCCATGTATTTTATCCTGCCCAGTGACCTCCTCACCCCACCCCACCCATGTCTTTTATCCTGCCCAGTGAACTCCCCACCCCACCACCATCCATTTATTTTATCCTGCCCAGTGACCTCCTTACACCACACCACCCATGTCTTTTATCCTGCCCAGTGACCTCCCCACCCCACCACCACCCATGTCTTTTACCCTGCCCAGTGACCTCCTTACACCACCCATGTTTTTTATCCTGCCCAATGACATCCTCACACCACCCATGTCTTTTATCATGCCCAGTGAACTCCTCACACTACCCATGTCTTTTATCCTGCCCAGTGACCTCCTCACCCCACCACCACCCATGTCTTTTATCCTGCCCAGTGACCTCCTCACACCGCCACCACCCATGTATTTTATCCTGCCCAGTGACCTCCTCACCCCACCACCACCCATGTATTTTATCCTGCCCAGTGACCTCCTCACACCACCCATGTCTTTTATCCTGCCCAGTGACATCCTCACCCCACCCCCACCCATGTCTTTTATCCTGCCCAGTGACCTCCTCACCCCGCCACCCCCCATGTCTTTTATCCTGCCCAGTGACCTCCTCACCCCACCACCACCCATGTCTTTTATCCTGCCCAGTGACCTCCTCACCCCGCCCTCACCCATGTATTTTATCCTGCCCAGTGACCTCCTCACCCCACCACCACCCATGTATTTTATCCTGCCCAGTGACCTCCTCACACCACCCATGTCTTTTATCCTGCCCAGTGACATCCTCACCCACCCCCACCCATGTCTTTTATCCTGCCCAGTGACCTCCTCACACCACACCACCCATGTCTTTTATCCTGCCCAGTGACCTCCTCACCCCACCCCACCCATGTATTTTATCCTGCCCAGTGACCTCCTCACCCCGCCACCACCCCGCCACCACCCATGTCTTTTATCCTGCCCAGTGACCTCTTCACACCACCCATGTCTTTTATCCTGCCCAGTGACCTCCCCACCCCGCCACCCCCCATGTCTTTTATCCTGCCCAGTGACCTTCTCACCCCGCCTCCACCCATGTCTTTTATCCTGCCCAGTGACCTCTTCACACCACCCATGTCTTTTATCCTGACCAGTTTCTGCTCAAGGACAGAATATGTTGCTGACATGTTGCACAAAATGCTTTGTGAAATGTGATTTTGTTCGTATTATGATGATAAACATGGTAAACATAACAAACATGGTAAACATGACAAACATGGTAAGCATGACAAACATGACAAACATGGTAAACATTGTAAACATGATAAACATTGTAAACATGGTAAACATAGCTTGTATACAGTACAGTATGCAGCACTTTCAAAGCACATAAAGTCCATTGTTTTTGGCCTACCTTGAAACACTAGTCACTGGTTTTGCTTAAAAACCTCTTAAGGATCTGCCACTTTTTTCAATTTTCGCCTAAAATGACATTCCCAAATCTAACTGCCTGTAGCTCAGGCCCTGAAGCAAGGATATGCATATTCTTAATATCATTTGAAAGAAAACACTTTGAAGGCCATAATGTATTATGCCTTTTGAACAGACCTATTCACTGGCCTAGTCCATGTTCTTATAGAGTAGCCTCCACGGTTAGGTAATGGCCTCCAAGAACTAGCTTCCTCTGCTCATTGTCTTTGAAGATTCTACATTAATGATGCATTGGCAAAATAAAATTGAAAAGGAATTGTGACTGTATGTTGTATTAGCCACCTGTTTCAGTCGTTTTGTGATGTACATACGTGATGACAGTTTGTGAATCATTGGACATAGGAATTGTCTAGTTGTTGGATTCTCTCCTCTCTCTGTCTAGGAGCGTCTTTGCTTTTGAACTCACAAACTGACCATGAAACTAGGCGAAGTGCAACAATACTTTCATATAACTTTTCTAGCCTGGTTTCAGAGTGAAACTCTCAGGATTACAAGGACAAGGGCACTTCCGTATTATGATTTGCACTCCTTTAAGGCTAAAGTCTAAAAGCTTTCAGTGAACCAAGGACTCCTGCCCAGTCTAATTCCCATACTGTTTGGAAACATTCCTGCGCCTGGACCTTGAGAATAATGCAGATATTCTGAGAAGTAGCCCCAAAGACCAACACTAATCCTACATACAGTACATGAATTCTACTTGATTTAGGATGAATATTGAATATGAAAACATACAGTCGGACACTAGACGTTTCACACTGATAGACGTTGTTTTGTTGGAAGTAAACGCTCTATTCAATCCATACCAGGTAATGGACATCCTGGCAATTACAATAATCAATTCTTATTGTGCAAAAAGAAAGTGCATGTTTGAAAAGTATTGCAGTTGGTAAACATGACGAACTTGGTAACATGATAAACATGATAATCATTTTAAACATGGTAAACATGGTAAACATGATAAACATGGTAAACATGACAAACATGGTAAACATAAAAAAGTGCATGTTTGAAAAGTATTGCAGGTACATGGTAAACATTGTAAACATGATAAACATTGTAAACATGGTAAACATGGTAAACATTGCTTGTATCAGTATACAGTATGCAGCACTTTCAAAGCACATAAAGTCCATTGTTTTTGGCCTACCTTGAAACACTAGTCACTGGTTTTGCTTAAAAACCTCTTAAGGATCCGCCGTCAATTTTCGCCTAAAATTATATACCCAAATCTAGCTGCCTGTAGCTCAGGCCCTGAAGCAAGGATATGCATATTCTTAATACCATTTGAAAGAAAACACTTTGAAGGCCATAA
Organism: Salvelinus alpinus; assembly: GCF_045679555.1. NCBI lineage: Eukaryota > Metazoa > Chordata > Actinopteri > Salmoniformes > Salmonidae > Salvelinus > Salvelinus alpinus. The sequence continues at coordinate 61,187,516 of NC_092095.1, read as the reverse complement.
TGTATTATTCCAGCCCAGGTGCAATTAAGATTTTGGCCACTAGATGGCAACATTGTATGTGCAAATTTTTTGACTGATCCAATGAACCATTGCATTTATGTTCAAAATGTTGTATCAAGACTGCCCAAATGTGCCTAATATGTTTATTAATAACTTTTCAAGTTCAAAACTGTGCACTCTCCTCAAACAATAGCATGGTATTATTTCACTGTAATGGCTACTGTAAATTGGACAGTGCAATTAGATTAACTTCTTACGGATCATTGGGACGCTAGCGTCCCACCTCGACAACATCCGGTGAAATTGCAGAGCGCCAAATTCAAGTTACAGAAATCGTAATATTAAACATTCATGAAAATACAAGTGTCATACATCATTTAAAAGCTTAACTTCTTGTTAATCCAGCCCCTTTGTCAGATTTCAAAAATGCTTACGGCGAAAGCACACCATGCGATTATCTGAGGACAGTGCCCCGCACACAAAAGCATTACATACATTTTCCAACCAAGCAGAGGCATCACGAAAGTCAGAAATAGCGATAAAATAAATCACTTACCTTTGAAGATCTTCATCTGGTTACAATCACAAGGGTCCCAGCTACATAACAAATGGTCCTTTTGTTCGATAAAGTCCTTCTCTATATCACAAAAAAGTAAGTTTCATTGGCGCGCTTGACTCAGTAATCCACCGGTTTCCCTCGTTCAAAATGCATACAGATGAATCCCATAAATTACCAATAAACTTCTTCCAAACATATCAAACAATGTTCCTAATCAATCCTCAGGTACCCTAATATGTAAATAAACAATAAAATTTAAGATGGAGAATACCGGAGAACATTACTGGAGATAAATAACGAAGTGCACGCCCTCACCGGAACGCGCAACAAACACTAGAGCCAAAATGGGAGCCACTTAGAAAAACAAATTCTAGCTCATTTTTCAAAAGACAAGCCTGAAACTCTTTTTAAACACTGTTGACATCTAGTGGAAGCCCTAGGATCTGCAATCTGGGAGGACTTCCTTTTATATTCCCATTCCCAGCCATTGTAATCAGAGATGAGCTGAAAAAAAGAAATAATTCTGGATCGATTGTCCTCTGGTTTTTGCCTGCCATATCAGTTCTGTTATACTCACAGACATTATTTTAACAGTTTTGGAAACGTTAGAGTGTTTTCTATCCAATACTACCATTATATGCATATCCTAGCTTCTGGGCCTGAGTAACAGGCAGTTTACTTTGGGCACCTCATTCATCCAAACTTCCCGAATACTGCCCCCTAGCCCGAAGAAGTAACAAGAATTGAAGCTTTCTGCCAATATCAGATATGTCTATGTCCTGGGAAGTGTTCTTGTTACTTATAACCTCATGCTAATCACATTAGCCTACGTTAGCTCAACCGTCCCATGGGGGACCCACCGATCCTGAATAAGTTTTAAGTAGAGCCTTAAGTGTCAGATATCCACAAAGTACCGCCCACACTGAAAGCCTGGGTTTGAAAGCCAGCTATGACATCACAGGCATGGCATCAAAGACAATACTTACTGTATGGCCTGCATTCATTCATTACTAAGGCCTTATTGCTACTGTAAGGGAGGGGGATGTGTTCAGCCTTAGAACCGCAGGAAGTTGGGAGCGGCGAGCCACTTGTTCATGGTGAGGAATCGATGGTCCTTGAAAAGGGCTACATTCTGGAGTGGCGTTAATGGAATGTTCATCAACAAGGTTTTCTCTGTATTAAAGTTAATCACAGCCCAGGTTTTAACTTCAAGGCTGTTCCTCAGGGTTTAGTATGCTGTTAAATATCCATTGTGATGCAATGCATAGTGGTTTATCTGAACTGTGTCGTAATACTTGATTGGCCAGCTCATGCCTTGTATGACGTCAGAGTGATTGAGTCCAGCGTCGTCCTCATCAGAGACTGATGTAATGATGTGAGCAAACGGAATAGCCACAACAGATTACCTCATTGTTTTAGTGTTAGTTTATGCAATCCAAAGTTAGTCGGCACCATGATTGGAACCATAAGAAATAGCTGTAGGTTTAATCAACCGAACCCGTTCTTTACCCAAAATGACTCCCTATAAGTTTGGATGTATGACCCTGGATAATTCTTTGTGGGAACATACTTGAAAGTATGTTATGAAGAACTGACTGTTACCATGGATACTGCCTCGACAACGGCGATATGACTTGTAATAACGGGTGGCCTTGTCTATTGGAGAGTTACAAAATGCATGATGCTTTTTTTCAAGGCCTTTTATCAGTCTGTCTGTTAAAGAGGTATGATGGAGGACATTCATTTGACACTTTTTGTGTGTGTGTGTGTGTGTGTGTGTGTGTGTGTGTGTGTGTGTGTGTGTGTGTGTGTGTGTGTGTGTGTGTGTGTGTGTGTGTGTGTGTGTGTGTGTGTGTGTGTGTGTCCAGCTTCATATCCTTTCTCTTACAGGGGTTAAAAAGGATGAAGAGGATGTTAAAGGCCCAATGCAGCCGTTTTTGTATCAATGTCAAGTCATGTCTGGGTAACAATTAAGTACCTTACAGTAATAGTTTTCCATTAACATGGACAACAATAGCTTTTTAGCAAAAAACAATTTCTCAACTAAGAATTTTTCTAGGACTGTCTGGGAGTGGTGTGAGTTGGAAGGGGAAAACTGACAACTAACTGTTATTGGCAGAGAGGTTTGGAACTCTTATTGGTCTATTAATCAATTTGGTGATGGTGATGTCACCAGGCAAGCCTTAACTCACACTTCAACGGTCCTAGTTTCATCAGCTGATATACAATATGATACAAAACACAGGAAAAACATCATTTTGACTGCACTGGGCCTTTAAGATGAGACCTACAGGTTTGAATCCTGGGTCTACCGTAGCAGGGATGGACACCAGGGTTGATGAGGTGTGTGGGGCAGCAACTGCTGCTTAAATCAGAATAGACGGTTTATCATTAAGGTCTGCAGTCTGGCCATCTGCCATGGATATATAGACGGTCTGTCATTAAGGCTCCCGAGTGGCGCAGCGGTCTAAGGCACTGTATCTCAGTGCTAGAGGTGTCACTACAGACCCTGGTATGATTCCAGACTGTATCACAATTGGCCGTGATTGGGAGTCCCATAGGGCGGCGCACAATTGGCACAGTGTCGTTAGGGTTTGGCCGGAGTAGGCAGTCATTGTAAATAAGAATTCGTTCTTAATTGACTTGCCTAGTGAATTTAAAAAAAATAATAAATGTCTGCAGTCTGCCATGGATATGAGGTAGCTGTAAAGCAGACCAGAGGCCATTGAGTTGGAGTTAGCCCTGGATAAACAAATACGACCTGCACCTTGCTAGGACTTTACACGATAGCCATTAGCTAGGACTGTGTTGCTTTTATTCTTTCTCAAATTGGGTCCTTGAGAATGAGTGGGAGTGCGCCTTCATAGAAATGTTATCAGTTGTGTCGACATTTTGCTTGTTTCTGTTTGATGTGTGATTATCATGTGCATCTCTCTCAGGGAGGTTTGATGTGTGATTATCATGTGCATCTCTCTCAGGGAGGTTGATGTGTGATTATCATGTGCATCTCTCTCAGGGAGGTTGATGTGTGATTATCATGTGCATCTCTCTCAGGGAGGTTTGATGTGTGATTATTATGTGCATCTCTCTCAGGGAGGTTTGATGTGTGATTATCATGTGCATCTCTCTCAGGGAGGTTGATGTGTGATTATCATGTGCATCTCTCTCAGGGAGGTTGATGTGTGATTATCATGTGCATCTCTCTCAGGGAGGTTGATGTGTGATTATCATGTGCATCTCTCTCAGGGAGGTTTGATGTGTGATTATCATGTGCATCTCTCTCAGGGAGGTTTGATGTGTGATTATCATGTGCATCTCTCTCAGGGAGGTTGATGTGTGATTATCATGTGCATCTCTCTCAGGGAGGTTGATGTGTGATTATCATGTGCATCTCTCTCAGGGAGGTTTGATGTGTGATTATCATGTGGATCTCTCTCAGGGAGGTTTGATGTGTGATTATTATGTGCACCTCAGTGAGGTTTGATGTGTGATTATCATGTGCACCTCAGTGAGGTTTGATGTGTGATTATCATGTGCCTCTCTCTCAGGGAGGTTTGATGTGTGATTATTATGTGCCTCTCTCAGTGAGGTTTGATGTGTGTTTATTATGTGCACCTCTCTCAGTGAGGTTTGATGTGTGATTATCATGTGCACCTCTCTCAGTGAGGTTTGATGTGTGATTATCATGTGCATCTCTCAGGGAGGTTTGATGTGTGATTATTATGTGCATCTCTCAGGGAGGTTTGATGTGTGATGATCATGTGCCTCTCTCAGGGAGGTTTGATGTGTGATTATTATGTGCACCTCTCTCAGGGAGGTTTGATGTGTGATTATTATGTGCCTCTCTCAGGGAGGTTTGATGTGTGATTATCATGTGCACCTCAGTGAGGTTTGATGTGTGATTATTATGTGCATCTCTCAGGGAGGTTTGATGTGTGATTATTATGTGCCTCTCTCAGGGAGGTTTGATGTGTGATTATCATGTGCACCTCAGTGAGGTTTGATGTGTGATTATTATGTGCACCTCTCTCAGTGAGGTTTGATGTGTGTTTATTATGTGCCTCTCTCTCAGGGAGGTTTGATGTGTGTTTATTATGTGCCGCTCTCTCAGGGAGGTTTGATGTGTGATTATCATGTGCACCTCTCTCAGGGAGGTTTGATGTGTGATTATCATGTCCATCTCTCTCAGGGAGGTTCCATGCACCTCAGTGTGAGCTTGAACTCATAAAGACAGACCAGAGTATACCAATCAAGTTATGCAATGTTGGACTACATTTTCCTTTGTCTCCGATGGTTACCTTGAATTGAATGAAAATATTATTTCATGTGTGCCTTGATTGCTGATTTCAAGCACCTCTCTTTCTCTTTTACTCTCTCTTGCTCTCTCTCTGTCTCTCTCTCAATTCAATTCAGTTCAGTTCAGTTCAAGGGCTTTATTGGCATGGGAAACATATGTTAACATTGCCAAAGCTCTCTCTCTGTCTCTCTCATCATCTTGCCGTGTGAATAGGAAAAGAGTAGGGAAGGCCAGGCTCAAGACTAGAAGCAAACTGAACAGTAGCACAGCTCCAGCTGTCAGCCTTAACCCGGTCAATAATAAAGCAGCTAGTGGACTTTGGCATAGGTTAAAGGTCATGACAGAAGGAGATATGATTTAATTAAACACGGTCCTCTGACATTGCACATATTTGTACCATTTCAACAGTAGCAGACCTGATTCAGCTGACCATCCACCCCTTGATTAAATGTTGTAATAGTGTTGTACAATAGTACTGTAATTGAAGAAATATGTGCAATGGCTGGGGACCGGGGTTATGAAACATTGATATAGAATCACGAATCAAATCAAATCGAAGTTTATTTGTCACGTGCGCCGAATACAGCATTTCAACCTTACAGTGAAATTCTTACTTACAGGCTCTAACCAACAGTGCAAAAAAGGTATTAGTTGAACAATAGGTAAGTAAAGAAATAAAAACAACAGTAAAAAGACAGTGAAAAGATTTTAGAATCAGTTTAGGTCATTCAGAAAGGTGTGCAAAAGAACAGTGCACAAGCCCAGCTATAGTGATGCAGTGTCCCTGTTCCTCCTCCTGACATTGTTGTCAGGGCACAGCAAGTACATCCTGTTACTTATTGACACTGAAATGCCAAATCCATGCCTGTGAGTACATCTCCACTATCCACCCACACACACAACCCCTTACCTTTCTCTCTTTCTCAGAAGTGAACCAATGCTCTGTGCTGAACACAAGGTCATGCTGTCCCCAGTTCATTATGGAGAATATGTTGTTCCAACAGCTGTGACAGACCTCTCTTCCTACCGGTACACAAACTCATTTTTGTTGGCTTCATTACTCGGGCAGTTGTTTTCTGAAGGCTTTTTTTCTCTGGTAGTCCTTTCCTGCAGTCAATGACCAAAAGCGCCCTCTTTGGCTTCATGGGTGGAATGTTATTCATATTTTTCATAATTTCATAATTCATAAAGATTATTTTTGTTAAATAAACAGATGAAAATCTGGTGTTTCTATGTATAACAGTTTTGTTATATTTCAGTCTTTTGTTGATGTATATAAAGTGTAATATTGGGATGCAAACTCAAGATGGAATACATTTCAACTCTATATCTGACATGGTACAGGTGTCTTCTTTTTTTAAGCCCATAACCATGTGTGAAAGGTGGATATTTTTGTTTCAAGGTAGATTTGTTTAAGACTACCAAGAATCACTCTGTGACCCTGATTTAGCCCACGCAGTAAAAGGTTAATAAGTTATCTTTTCAAATATTTGTGTCATACTTTGTATTTTGTGGAATCAGAAGTTTATAGAAATGGAAATGTGTGGTTATTAGCAAAGGAATACACATTTTGAAACCAAGCCAACCAAAAATAACCATTAATAATCTGATTTCATATTTAACAACAAGCACAAAGCCTTGGAGCAGCACAGTCTAACCATGAGACTGCTAAAGCAGCCAGGAGAGGAGTGTCCTTGTGAATGTTTCCATTATCCAGCCCCAAGATCAAACCTACTGCAGTTAATGAAGCAGGGGGAAATAGAACACAATGGGGGCGCTGCATTGTCAAGGCCAGCTAAATAATTCACAACTCTTCCGCTCTCTTTCAGAATCCCATATCAGACGCATGCATCTTCTCCCGTCCTGGCAGTTAATATGTGCGGTACATTCCAAAACGCGGCCATAGGGACTCAGTAAAGGCTTATAGATCAGACCTGGCTTCAAATACTACTGGAAATCATTTCAAATACTTTATCTGGACTTTATTGAGCTTGCCTGTTGCAATGGAACCAATAGACAACTCCCAAACCCAGCCCACCTGGCACTCTTGGCAAACTAAAGCAAACGATCTGAAAATATTTGAAAGATTTTAAATAATATTTGAACCCGGATAGCACCCTGGGCTGCTGCTGGCACGGAGCCTTTCAACCAAGCCTGCAAGCCTCCTGAGGTAAAACATCAGCCACTACCAGAACACTCTCCTCACTCGTAAAACTGATAGGAATGGCCTTCGCCACAGGGACACTGGCAGCCTGCACAGACAATTTTTACATATTCATTTATGTCCTGAAGAGTTATAATTGAGCGAAGAGGGTGGGTCCGGTGTGTTTAGGGAAATATTAAACGGGCCCATCAGTTGTAGTTTATGTGTCTTTCATCACCTTTTATGGAGGTGCTCTGAACAGGCCATGTTTATGTTGCCTTCACAGGTAGAGGGATTGGAGCCGTGTTTGCATAAAAGGTCAAATGATGGGTGTAATAGTGTCGCCATGGAGAGAGCAGACATTTGTGAGTAATAGCGTGAGTGATTGACAGCCCTTCAGCACTGGATTGACTTATTTTCTCTTAATGAACGGTGGATGTGAGGGCGGAGCTGCCGTGCGCCACACACTCCAAAGGTGACCTTGACTGAGCAGAAGAAACGTTTGAAGGACGATTAATCGATTAATCCCAAAGACTAAACTGTTGACAAAAATGGTTGCCGATGTCACTGTGTTACTCAAACTACATGCATTGTATGCCATTGCCTTGTAGATGCTAATAGCTGTCCTTGAATATGTACCATCTTTGGTTTTACAGACGCACTGGCATTTTCTGAATGGGTAACTCTTTATTGGAAGCATAGTGCCATAACAACTCATATCTCGGTCATAACCATGTCATAACTGCTGACATAATGGGTCACAATCTGTCATAACATGACACATATATTTAGACGTGTTGTGACATGTATTGCAGTGTTTTGTGTTAAAACAGTGCTCGAAATGAAGTGTTAACCTGAACACTGTTTCAGACAAATGCTTTACTTAACATTTTTCATATACATATACACTATATATACACAAAATGATGTGGACACCCCTTCAAATTAGTGGATTCGACTATTTCAGCCACAGCCGTTGCCCCCTTTCCAACAAGTCAGTTTGTGACATTTCTGCCCTGATAGAGCTGCCCCAATAAACTGTAAGTGCTGTTATTGGGAAGTAGAAATGTCTAGGAGCAACAACGGCTCAGCCGCGAAGTGGTAGGCCATACAAGCTCACACAACAGGACTGAAGTGCTGAAGTGCATAGCACCTAAAATCAGGTCCTCTGCTCATGTAATTACAAACAAGTGATAAACAGTTTGTTACAAAACACAGACAGGCTCTGGCGTGCACATTGATGTTTAATGTAATAGTCTGGCCTTGAACTGAGTTTACCTGTATGTGGTGCTGCTCCATCTGTTCTCTCCCTTTCAGAGGGACAATAGGAGGAGACCTTCAGCATGGTGAATACAGAGGCAAGTGTGTGTGTGTGTGTGTGTGTGTGTGTGTGTGTGTGTGTGTGTGTGTGTGTGTGTGTGTGTGTGTGTGTGTGTGTGTGTGTGTGTGTGTGTGTGTGTGTGTGTGTGTGTGTGTGTGTGTGTTTCCACATTCAGAAAAGTTCACAATTCTCCTTTTTTCCTGATCTGTGTGTCTGGATGATCATGTGACCTCCAGGTAACTGTCTGCATGCACAGAGCCCTTGCTGTTTAGTAATAATACATGTATTTATAGATGTGGAGATGCATATTTTCTACTGCAATCTGCTGTCTGCTTGCACCTGCAGTGAATGAAAGAGGAGGCTTTGCAGTAGTCTATATGTGCCAGTCAGTGAATGAGAGAGGAGGCTGTGCAGTAGTCTATATGTGCCAGTCAGTGAATGAGAGAGGAGGCTGTGCAGTAGTCTATATGTGTCAGTCAGTGAATGAGAGAGGAGGCTGTGCAGTAGTCTATATATGCCAGTCAGTGAATGAGAGAGGAGGCTGTGCAGTAGTCTATATGTGTCAGTCAGTGAATGAGAGAGGAGGCTGTGCAGTAGTCTATATGTGCCAGTCAGTGAATGAGAGAGGAGGCTGTGCAGTAGTCTATATGTGCCAGTCAGTGAATGAGAGAGGAGGCTGTGCAGTAGTCTATATGTGCCAGTCAGTGAATGAGAGAGGAGGCTGTGCAGTAGTCTATATATGCCAGTCAGTGAATGAGAGAGGAGGCTGTGCAGTAGTCTATATGTGTCAGTCAGTGAATGAGAGAGGAGGCTGTGCAGTAGTCTATATGTGCCAGTCAGTGAATGAGAGAGGAGGCTGTGCAGTAGTCTATATGTGCCAGTCAGTGAATGAGAGAGGAGGCTGTGCAGTAGTCTATATGTGCCAGTCAGTGAATGAAAGAGGAGGCTGTGCAGTAGTCTATATGTGCCAGTCAGTGAATGAGAGAGGAGGCTGTGCAGTAGTCTATATGTGTCAGTCAGTGAATGAGAGAGGAGGCTGTGCAGTAGTCTATATGTGCCAGTCAGTGAATGAAAGAGGAGGCTGTGCAGTAGTCTATATGTGCCAGTCAGTGAATGAGAGAGGAGACTGTGCAGTAGTCTATATGTGCCAGTCAGTGAATGAGAGAGGAGGCTGTGCAGTAGTCTATATGTGCCAGTCAGTGAATGAGAGAGGAGGCTGTGCAGTAGTCTATATGTGCCAGTCAGTGAATGAGAGAGGAGGCTGTGCAGTAGTCTATATGCCAGTCAGTGAATGAGAGAGGAGGCTGTGCAGTAGTCTATATGTGCCAGTCAGTGAATGAGAGAGGAGGCTGTGCAGTAGTCTATATGTGTCAGTCAGTGAATGAGAGAGGAGGCTGTGCAGTAGTCTATATGTGCCAGTCAGTGAATGAGAGAGGAGGCTGTGCAGTAGTCTATATGTGCCAGTCAGTGAATGAGAGAGGAGGCTGTGCAGTAGTCTATATGTGCCAGTCAGTGAATGAGAGAGGAGGCTGTGCAGTAGTCTATATGTGTCAGTCAGTGAATGAGAGAGGAGGCTGTGCAGTAGTCTATGTGTCAGTCAGTGAATGAGAGAGGAGGCTGTGCAGTAGTCTATATGTGCCAGTCAGTGAATGAGAGAGGAGGCTGTGCAGTAGTCTATATGCCAGTCAGTGAATGAGAGAGGAGGCTGTGCAGTATTCTATATGTGCCAGTCAGTGAATGAGAGAGGAGGCTGTGCAGTAGTCTACATGTGCCAGTCAGTGAATGAGAGAGGAGGCTGTGCAGTAGTCTATATGTGCCAGTCAGTGAATGAGAGAGGAGGCTGTGCAGTAGTCTATATGTGCCAGTCAGTGAATGAGAGAGGAGACTGTGCAGTAGTCTATATGTGCCAGTCAGTGAATGAGAGAGGAGGCTGTGCAGTAGTCTATATGTGTCAGTCAGTGAATGAGAGAGGAGGCTGTGCAGTAGTCTATATGTGCCAGTCAGTGAATGAGAGAGGAGGCTGTGCAGTAGTCTACATGTGCCAGTCAGTGAATGAGAGAGGAGGCTGTGCAGTAGTCTATATGTGCCAGTCAGTGAATGAGAGAGGAGGCTGTGCAGTAGTCTATCTGCCAGTCAGTGAATGAGAGAGGAGGCTGTGCAGTATTCTATATGTGCCAGTCAGTGAATGAGAGAGGAGGCTGTGCAGTATTCTATATGTGTCAGTCAGTGAATGAGAGAGGAGGATGTGCAGTATTCTATATGTGCCAGTCAGTGAATGAGAGAGGAGGCTGTGCAGTAGTCTATATGTGCCAGTCAGTGAATGAGAGAGGAGGCTGTGCAGTAGTCTATATGTGCCAGTCAGTGAATTAGAGAGGAGGCTGTGCAGTAGTCTATGTGCCAGTCAGTGAATGAGAGAGGAGGCTGTGCAGTATTCTATATGTGCCAGTCAGTGAATGAGAGAGGAGGCTGTGCAGTAGTCTATGTGCCAGTCAGTGAATGAGAGAGGAGGCTGTGCAGTATTCTATATGTGCCAGTCAGTGAATGAGAGAGGGAGGATATGTGGTCTGCATTAGCAGCATTGTACCACCAGGGTTGTTCAACCAGCCTAAAAGAAAATTGTCCTTCGCCTCATGTCACTTGCACTAAAAGCCATGGCAGAACACAGCATCTGACTCATAGAAGACAGAGTCAGGGCTCCAGTAGCAGACTGGTGCTGGGTCGTATTCATTAGGTACCTGGATGGAAGAAAACGGACTGAAACAGGGAGGGGCCACCTGATATTGTCCAATAATAAACATTTGCTTTCGTTTCCTGTTGCAAAATGTTTTGCTAAGGTGAAGACGACCCTGTTAGGAGTAACGAGTAACGAGGCAGAGCTATTGAAAGTGTGACGGAGGCAGAGCTATTGAAATTGTGACGGAGGCAGAGCTATTGAAAGTGTGACGAGGCAGAGCTATTGAAAGTGTGACGAGGCAGAGCTATTGAAAGTGTGACGGAGGCAGAGCTATTGAAAGAGTGACGGAGGCAGAGCTGTTGAAAGTGTGACAGAGGCAGAGCTATTGAAAGAGTGACGGAGGCAGAGCTATTGAAAGTGTGACGGAGGCAGAGCTATTGAAAGAGTGACGGAGGCAGAGCTATTGAAAGTGTGACGGAGGCAGAGCTATTGAAAGTGTGACGAGGCAGAGCTATTGAAAGTGTGACGGAGGCAGAGCTATTGAAAGAGTGACGGAGGCAGAGCTATTGAAAGTGTGACGGAGGCAGAGCTATTGAAAGAGTGACGGAGGCAGAGCTATTGAAAGTGTGACGGAGGCAGAGCTATTGAAAGTGTGACGAGGCAGAGCTATTGAAAGTGTGACGGAGGCAGAGCTATTGAAAGAGTGACGGAGGCAGAGCTGTTGAAAGTGTGACGGAGGCAGAGCTATTGAAAGAGTGACGGAGGCAGAGCTGTTGAAAGTGTGACGGAGGCAGAGCTATTGAAAGTGACGGAGGCAGAGCTATTGAAAATGTGACGGAGGCAGAGCTATTGAAAGTGTGACGAGGCAGAGCTATTGAAAGTGTGACGGAGGCAGAGCTATTGAAAGTGTGACGGAGGCAGAGCTATTGAAAGTGTGACGGAGGCAGAGCTATTGAAAGTGTGACGGAGGCAGAGCTATTGAAAGTGTGACGGAGGCAGAGCTATTGAAAGTGTGACGGAGGCAGAGCTATTGAAAGTGTGACGAGGCAGAGCTATTGAAAGTGTGACGAGGCAGAGCTATTGAAGTGGACGGAGGCAGAGCTATTGAAAGTGTGACGGAGGCAGAGCTATTGAAAGTGTGACGAGGCAGAGCTATTGAAAGTGTGACGAGGCAGAGCTATTGAAAGTGGGACGGAGGCAGAGCTATTGAAAGTGTGACGGAGGCAGAGCTATTGAAAGTGGGACGGAGGCAGAGCTATTGAAAGTGTGACGAGGCAGAGCTATTGAAAGTGTGACGGAGGCAGAGCTATTGAAAGTGTGACGAGGCAGAGCTATTGAAAGTGTGACGGAGGCAGAGCTATTGAAAGTGTGACGGAGGCAGAGCTATTGAAAGTGTGACGGAGGCAGAGCTATTGAAAGTGTGACGAGGCAGAGCTATTGAAAGTGTGACGAGGCAGAGCTATTGAAAGTGTGACGGAGGCAGAGCTATTGAAAGAGTGACGGAGGCAGAGCTGTTGAAAGTGTGACGGAGGCAGAGCTATTGAAAGAGTGACGGAGGCAGAGCTATTGAAAGTGTGACGAGGCAGAGCTATTGAAAGTGTGACGGAGGCAGAGCTATTGAAAGAGTGACGGAGGCAGAGCTGTTGAAAGTGTGACGGAGGCAGAGCTATTGAAAGAGTGACGGAGGCAGAGCTATTGAAAGTGTGACGGAGGCAGAGCTATTGAAAGAGTGACGGAGGCAGAGCTATTGAAAGTGTGACGGAGGCAGAGCTATTGAAAGTGTGACGAGGCAGAGCTATTGAAAGTGTGACGGAGGCAGAGCTATTGAAAGAGTGACGGAGGCAGAGCTATTGAAAGTGTGACGGAGGCAGAGCTATTGAAAGAGTGACGGAGGCAGAGCTATTGAAAGTGTGACGGAGGCAGAGCTATTGAAAGTGTGACGAGGCAGAGCTATTGAAAGTGTGACGGAGGCAGAGCTATTGAAAGAGTGACGGAGGCAGAGCTATTGAAAGTGTGACGGAGGCAGAGCTATTGAAAGAGTGACGGAGGCAGAGCTGTTGAAAGTGTGACGGAGGCAGAGCTATTGAAAGAGTGACGGAGGCAGAGCTATTGAAAGTGTGACGGAGGCAGAGCTATTGAAAGTGTGACGGAGGCAGAGCTATTGAAAGTGTGACGGAGGCAGAGCTATTGAAAGTGTGACGGAGGCAGAGCTATTGAAAGTGTGACGGAGGCAGAGCTATTGAAAGAGTGACGGAGGCAGAGCTATTGAAAGAGTGACGGAGGCAGAGCTATTGAAAGTGTGACGGAGGCAGAGCTATTGAAAGTGTGACGAGGCAGAGCTATTGAAAGTGTGACGAGGCAGAGCTATTGAAAGTGGGACGGAGGCAGAGCTATTGAAAGTGTGACGGAGGCAGAGCTATTGAAAGTGGGACGGAGGCAGAGCTATTGAAAGTGTGACGAGGCAGAGCTATTGAAAGTGGGACGGAGGCAGAGCTATTGAAAGTGTGACGAGGCAGAGCTATTGAATGTGGGACGGAGGCAGAGCTATTGAAAGTGGGACGGAGGCAGAGCTGTTGAAAGTGTGACGGAGGCAGAGCTATTGAAAGTGGGACGGAGGCAGAGCTGTTGAAAGTGTGACGGAGGCAGGGCTATTGAAAGTGTGACGGAGGCAGAGCTATTGAAAGTGTGACGGAGGCAGAGCTGTTGAAAGTGTGACGGAGGCAGAGCTATTGAAAGTGTGACGGAGGCAGAGCTATTGAAAGTGTGACGGAGGCAGAGCTATTGAAAGTGTGACGGAGGCAGAGCTATTGAAAGTGTGACGGAGGCAGAGCTATTGAAAGTGTGACGGAGGCAGAGCTATTGAAAGTGTGACGGAGGCAGAGCTATTGAAAGTGTGACGGAGGCAGAGCTATTGAAAGTGTGACGGAGGCAGAGCTATTGAAAGTGTGACGGAGGCAGAGTTATTGAAAGTGCGACGGAGGCAGAGCTATTGAAAGTGGGACGGAGGCAGAGCTGTTGAAAGTGCGACAGAGGCAGAGCTATTGAAAGTGCGACGGAGGCAGAGCTATTGAAAGTGCGACGGAGGCAGAGCTATTGAAAGTGTGGCAGAGGCAGAGCTGTTGAAAGTGTGACGGAGGCAGAGCTGTTGTAAGTGTGACGGAGGCAGAGCTATTGAAAGTGTGGCAGAGGCAGAGCTGTTGAAAGTGTGGCGGAGGCAGAGCTATTGAAAGTGTGACGGAGGCAGAGTTATTGAAAGTGTGACGGAGGCAGAGCTATTGAATGTGTGGCGGAGGCAGAGCTGTTGAAAGTGTGGAATCAGAAGCATAAAGTTGCACCCTGACCCTTAAAACAAAGTCCTACAGGTCCTGTGTGGGATTGTTCCTGCAGTCTTATGTCAACATACAATATACACTGAGTGTACAAAATATTAGGAACACCTTCCCAATATTGAGTTGAACCCCTTTTGCTTTCAGAACAGCCTCAATTCGTTGGACATGGACTCTACAAGGGATGCTGGCCCATGTTTACGTCAATGCTTCCCACAGTTGGGTTGGCTGGATGTCCTTTGGGTGGTGGACCATTCTTGATACACTCAGGAAACTGTTGAGCATGAAAAACCCAGCAGCATTAAAGTTCTTGACACATTTAAACCGGTGCGCCTGGCACCTACTACCATACCCTATTCAAAGGCTCTTAAAAATGTTGTCTTGCCCATTCACCCTCTGAATGGCACACATTCACAACCCATGTCTCAATTGTCCTTCTTTAACCAGTCTCCTCCTCTTCATCTACACTGATTGTAGTGGATTTAACAAGTGACATCAATAAATAATCACAGCTTTCACCTGGATTCACCTGGTCAGTGTGTCATGGAAAAAGCAGGAGTTCCTAATGTTTTGTCCACTCAGTGTATTTTCAGTGCATATACTTAGAGCTATATTGATCTATTTTATTCCGAGTGGATTTACCATAGACTGCAAGAGTGAGTAGTGAATTGAATCAACTCACTGTCAATGTCAAACCAAGTAATTGAATGGAGCCAAACATACACAAAATTCAGCCTTGAAAGTTCCAGTGAGACAACTTCAGTCCAGTCAGAACATTCCTTCCACAGCAGGAAATCAGCCACGCAGCCCTGGATATCGAGCAGACTATACAGCATTGACGAAGGTCAGCATTTGTGTCCTGAATCTTTAGAAATCATCTTCAGTTTAAAGGGGTTTATTAGGACTTTAAGGTTGTTGATGTAGAGAAGTATGACGACCACGGCAATGACAAAGATGATGTCATGGCAACAGGGTTGTTCTTGAAGTGCGATGGCATTTCCATCCCTTGCCTTTGCAACCATGAAAAACACATTAGTGACACATAGTTACACATGTTTTTGTTTATACTGAACTGTTTATCAATCATAAAACACTGCAAGTCCTTTATACTGCAAAACTTTGTTTAACCATTATTTAAAGTACTTAGGGTAAGCAAATTGGCTTGTCCCAGTAGTGATGTGTGTAGTTGTGATTGGGGATTTAGAGATATCTATGATTTGAAATGCTAGAATTGTATATATTGTATAGATCAATAAATGCAAAGTTGTATAATGTGTATTATAAACTGGGTGGTTCGAGCCCTGAATGCTGATTGGCTGACAGCCATGGTATATCACAAGTATGACAAAACATAGATTTTTACTTTTCTAATTACGTTGGTAACCAGGTTATAATAGCAATAAGGCACCTCAGGGGTTTGTGGTATATGGCCAATATACCACGGCTAAGGGCTGTATCCAGGCACTCCAAGTTGCGTCGTGCAAAAGAACAGCCCTTAGCTGTGGTATATTGGCCATATACCACACCCCCCCCATGCCTTATTGCTTAAGTATTTAGTAGTGTAATGTCTGTCCCTCAGTTGTGTGTCATTGGTACCACCTTGAGAAATAACTCTGATCATTCTCTCCAGTGGCAAACTTATTGGGGTTATTGAAAATCTAGAAAATGATTACACGGGAAACAAAAATATAAACGCAACATGTTGGTCTCATGTTTCATAAGCTGAAATAAAAGATCCCAGAAATGTTCCATAAGCACAAAAAGCTTATTTCTCTACAATGTAGTGCAGAAATGTGTTTACATCCTTGTTAGTGAGCATTTCTCATTTTTTTATTCTCTGGCAACAGCTCTGGTGGACATTCCTGTAGTCAGCATGCCAATTGCACCCTCCCTCAAAACTTGAGACAATTGTGGCATTGTGTTGTGACAACTGAGTCAGAGTTGTCTTTTATTGTCCCCAGCACAAGGTGCACCTGTGTAATGATCATGCTGTTTAATCAGCTTCTTGCTATGCCACACCTGCCAGGTGGAAGGATTATCTTGGCAAAGGAGAAACATTAACAGGCATGTAAACACATTTCTGCACAACATTTTTGAAAAATAAGCTTTTTGTGCAGATGGAACATTTCTGGGATCTTTTATTTTAGTTTATGAAACCAACACTTGACCTGTTACTTTTATATTTTTGGTCAGTATATATGGATTATTGGCCTGTTGGAAACTAACTCACTACTACATCACACAGCTCAGGCCTGATCTGATTTATCTCTACAGAAACTGGAGCTCACAGAAAAAAAAATCTGGAATTCAAATAATTGAACCAACATCATTGAATTAGTTGTTCAAAACCCCCCAGATAAGCAACATTTTGATTGATTGCTCAGCACCCACCCTTACTGGTGGCACAATGTTATCATAATGGTCAACATTATTTCAAGTCATTAAACTACCATATTAGTTGATTTAGAATGGGAAGTTGATCCCAAATACATTATTCAGAATGCCATACCCAAATGCCACCACAATTCAATAATGACCAAACCACTAAGAACACTGACAAAGATACTAATTAGTACATTTAGGACCCAGATTAAACCCAGGCCACCTCCTGGACTAAAACATACTCAATGGAAAATCTCCATTAAAGTGTTTTTCAATCCAGGACTAGGTTTAGGATATCTGTGTCTGGGAAACTTTAAGATGCGCTGGAAAAGTTTTTTGCAAACTGTGGCATATTTAAACGTGACTACTGCCCGGCGGAATATTTAAACGTGTCCACTGCCCGGCGGAATATTTAAACGTGTCCACTGCCCGGCGGCATATTTAAACGAGACTACTGCCCGGCGGCATATTTAAACGAGACTACTGCCCGGCGGAATATTTAAACGAGACTACTGCCCGGCGGAATATTTAAACGTGTCCACTGCCCGGCGGCATATTTAAACGAGACTACTGCCCGGCGGCATATTTAAACGAGACTACTGCCCGGCGGCATATTTAAACGTGTCCACTGCCCGGCGGCATATTTAAACGAGACTACTGCCCGGCGGCATTTTTAAACGAGACTACTGCCCGGCGGCATATTTAAACGAGACTACTGCCCGGCGGAATATTTAAACGAGACTACTGCCCGGCGGAATATTTAAACGTGTCCACTGCCCGGCGGCATATTTAAACGAGACTACTGCCCGGCGGCATATTTAAACGTGTCCACTGCCCGGCGGCATATTTAAACGAGACTACTGCCCGGCGGCATATTTAAACGAGACTACTGCCCGGCGGCATTTTTAAACGAGACTACTGCCCGGCGGCATATTTGTACTAATGCTAGTGGAGATAGCATGCACACTGCACAGCCACAAGCACACTGTAGATTCACAGTCCAAGGCCATCATGTAAATGTTACTCATAGAAGGAGCGCACCACAAACCCCACATGGATTACAGTGTCCTCAATCCCTTTTTCATTTCTGCCTTGCGGGCTCAGTCTCCTTGAGACGGGATATAAACACTGTTTATTAGGGCTTCATGAATTACCATTAGTAAACTCCTTTTTCATTGTCATTTGGTCAGTCCTATGAATGCATTCATCAATGCACTAACCCAAACGAGAGACTACAGAGGTTGTGTGTATGGGGCAATGTACATTACCTGGGTTGTTTACTAGCAAACTGAAGGCCATTTTGTATGGGATGTCAATGTGAATCTGCAGTATATCCATGGACACAGACTGTCTGATTGTATTCCCAATAACAAATCTAACCGCAATAAAAAGAGTGAACGTGGTTTCACCATCATGATCCATGTCATTATTTAGGCCCAGAACTGTACCCATTACATGGTCTCTGAACTACACCATTTCCCAGCAGCTAGGCCTAGGGGGTTATCTGGACAGTGCCATGGACTTACCTGGTATTTCAGAACAATGGACAAAGCATTACATTTGAACTTAGACTAGAGAAAGCCATCTTAAGTCCGCAAGCTATTTCAAGTGTTTGAAGGGTTCAATCACAGCTCATTATTTGATAGGATCAGAAGACAAATGGAAATTGGGTGACATATGTTTAGGTCTTGGCTCACAAATTATTATTTTTTTTGTGGGGGGGGGTTCCTTGAGTGGTGCAGCGGTCTAAGGCATTGCATCGCAGTGCTAGAGGCGTCACTACAGACCTAGATTTGATCCCGGGCTGTATCACAACCCGGCTGTGATCGGGAGTCCCATAGGGCGGCGCACAATTGGCCCAGCGTCATCCGGGTTAGGGGAGGGTTTGGCCGAGGTAGGCTGTCAATTGTAAATAAGAATTTGTTCTTAACTTAACTGACCTGGGGCCTGTTGCACAAAACTAGGATAAGGGATTAAGCCAGGATATCTTGGTGATCCTGGCTCAATTGATCCGTAATCCGGTTGCACTAAAGATGGATAGGGGGCAGGAGGATATGTTATGGTATAAATTACCATGGAGATTTATTCTGTGGAGCTAGCCTGCTCCAGACCAGGCTAAATTCCAGGATCTATTTAATCTCATCCCTAATGTCAGTCAGCAGTCACCACAAATGGAAACCAATAGTTATTTCACTGCTCACTATACATTGTTATCACATATAACTAGACCCACTGTTATTATTTAAACGTTTGTGATCATTAATTTCAATGATTTTGGATAAAAAATTATTTTTAGATGATGTTGCTATCATTAGATAATTTAGTTTCCCATAGACTATAAGGCTATATATAAAATGATAGAATATTAGGGCCACAGAGGGGAAAAAAACACAAGTCATAATATTGTAACCAGTTGTTTTAAAGGAGGACAGTTGTTAAAATGACAGATGTGGGGCATTTCGTGAAATTGTACTTCAGTATGGTTTCATAAACAAAGACATGCTGATGTGCCAGAATATTAAGTATCACATTGTCATAAGTATCAAAACTGTAAAAACAATATGTAGCTTTTCTGCAGAAAGAACCAGCCTCATAAATTTATGACTTTATCTTCAGTGTGGCCCTAGTACTCTGTCATATAAACAAATACACATTCCATATGAATATAAAAACACAATGTGTAACATTATGTTCCTTTATTGAATAAGGACAAAACAAAGCAGGTAAACCATCAGCTCCTTTCGAAACTGAAGTCACAGTGACTCTACAAGATGGAAAGCACAGAATCCAAGCATATTATACAAAATGATACATACACATTCAAAGGTCTGTATATAACACACCCTGCATGTCTGCACACTAAAATAAATGCAGGACAAATCCATACACATCAACTGAACAGACAAATGAATGGATGCAGTAGCCTCCCTGCAGCCTTGTATTACACACAGTATACCGCACAAACATCATAAGAGGCCAAATTCGTCAAAAAACGAACCCAAAAAAAACCAAATTCCTCTGCCACCGCAGGACATATTTAACCAAAATTGAAAGCACACATACTAACTAAAATAATTCAACACATATTGGTCCCTCAGCAGCCGACCACTGTCGTCATCAGGGAAGATTGCCGGATTGTCCCAGTCCATGGCTGGTGGCACTCTGGGGGCCCTCTCCTTCCTCAGGCAGGCCACATTGTGGAGGACAGCACAAGCCACAGTAATATCACATGCCCTAACAGGGCTGACCCTTAATTTGTGAAGGCAGTGAAAGCGTGCCTTCAGGAGGCCAAAGGTCATTTCAACTCTGGCCCTGGTCCTGGCATGGGCATGGTTGTAGGCCTGCTGTGCTTCCTGGGGGTCTGTGAAAGGTGTCAGGAGAAAAGGCTGGCAGCCATACCCCCTGTCTCCCAGCAACACACCAGAGAATTCACCTGTCAACACAAAATCTCATCATTACTACCTCATAAACACAGTGATATTCTTGACACAGCCATGATGGTTATAAATAGGGGTTGTGTGGCTTACCTTGTGATAGGCACTGATAGATTTCAGAGGCCCGAAAGATTCTGGAGTCATGGACTGAGCCAGGCCATTTTGCCACAACATTGCTGATCACACAGTCAGCATTGCAGACCATCTGAAATCATAAGATGAGGAATATTACACCAATCAATGCACATCACTGGCAATGCAGAGTGTTCGTCAATGGACAATATCAAAAAGTTATGTTCACCTGAACATTAATGCTGTGAAAGGATTTCCTATTCACAAAATCGGCCTCATGGGCACCTGAGGGGGCTTTTATCCTTATGTGTGTGCAGTCCACTGCACCAATGACATTGGGGAAACCTGTCACACAAAGTAATGAGTATCCTACTATGTGTTAACAGTTGTCCTGTAATTTGTAGATCCTCTTACCTGCAATCCTATAGAACTCCTCTTTGATGTCACAGAGTCTTCTGTGGCCAGGGAAGGAGATGAAGACATCTGCTAATGCTTTGATAGCCAGACACACACTCCTTATTGTGCGGCAAATTGTGGCCTTGTTCAGCTGTTCTGCATCCCCCACTGAGTACAGGAAGGCTCCACTAGCAAAAAAGCGCAAGGCCACACAAACCATTTGCTCCACACTCAGTGCATGGCTCCGTGCAGTGCGGTGCTTAATCCTGGGACCCAGTAGTCTGCATAGATACCTGATGCCATCTGCAGAAAACCTGTATCTTTCATATAGATGGTCATCAGGGAAGGCCAGTGGGTCCAACCGGTCCCTGAAGACCCTTTCTCGCCTGAAGGCTCTCCTCAGCACAAGTGCTTCTTCATCCACCACATCTCGCACGAATGGGCATGCCATTGTCAGAGCAGAAAGGAACACACAATTTTGGGCCTTCATATAGGCTAGTGGCCACACCTGGTGCTGGGAGGGTGGGCAAAAGAGGGCGATGCCTTATAACGATGACTTGGTTGTACTGATTGCTGGGAAAATAAAAAAAACCTTAGAAAGATGCCACCGTCCTGTGTGCTCACAATAAGAGCTCATATGTCATGGCTCACTTGACTTTACGAGAATATACCTAATTTTTATTTTGAGCTGTGTCATCTTCTTGGAGCTGGGGGAGGAAAGAAAAATAATGATTAATACATTTGTGTTACAGTTAGCATACAGTGTACATTGAAGGCATATCTCACCTCCCTCTCAAGTTTTTTTATTTCAAGGTCCAGTTTCCTAATTGTCCTCTTTTTTATTTCGGACTCCAGTGCAAGATTTTCCATCTTTTTCTTCTTGTACTGAATGTCTATGTCTGCCAGTTCTATTTGGCGCCGGAGGTGGTTGCCATACAACTTTCTGATAGCTTGTGAGCTCTGTGAACACAATACAATTAGCGCAGCTGGAATTTGGCAGGATGTGGTGTCCTTTTATTAATACGCACTATGTTGCCAGGCTGGTTTTCCCACTGTATAGCATCTGGGTCCTGTAAAAGAAATTAGATTTTTTGATTTTGATGAGGACTCCTCACCATTGTAGAGTAAATAGTACTTTCACAGTCTTAACATGATACCTCATGCCTTCTGGAATCCAGAGAGATGGTCTCCTCCTCATCATCGTCTCCATCATGTGCTGTTGCTGCTGCACTGGGGCCTTCACCCTATCACATTTAATCGGATTCATATTGAAGCTAGTAGACAAGACATGCCAGGCCTACAGTATGCCTTTGATGGAGTACTCACTGGATCAGCATCATCTGGTGCTTGTGCTGGTGGCTCTAACAGGAACACAGTGCTGCCAGACACTGCAAGGCAATAGGTAAACCAAAGTCAGACAGTCCAAATTGATTCAATATGAATGTGGTTGTATCCCATGTAGAGATGGAAGGACATACCTTGAATGAAGCGGGTGGCATCTTGGGAGGAACCTATGCTCGTCTCTTTCCCCCCAGGGATCCCCTCTAAGACGGGCCTGCCTTTATTTAGCTCCAAGGCCATGTCCTCTGCTGGGGTAAGGTCAGCCTTTGGTGACCCACCACCCGTGCCTTGTCTGTGGGTATTCTTTTTCACTGCTAAAACAGTACAGACAATGTGTGAGCAGGCACCTTCTGGGTACAATATATGCTTGTGCTTTGTTAAATATTAGTCAGGGACCATACCATTCTGCAGAATGTTCTTGTATTTGATTTTGACCTGCTGCCATGTCCGTTTTGGCCCGTTCATGTTTAATCTACACACACACACACACACACACACATTTAATGGAGTCACACTGCAAAAAATTACTTGGTATTTTTGTCTTGTTTTCAGTAAAAATATCAAAAAATGTATCATAGCTTTATACAGTGTGATGGAGTTACTTTACACAATTTCACTCATATCTGCAGTGCATTTCAATTAAAAATTTAACCGTTTCATAATTACAGTACAACTGCATTTTTGGAGATGTGAATTAAATATTTGAATTGTAATTGTGATGTTTCAGCGGAGCGGTGAGTGTGTAATTGTGCACTACTTACGCATTCAGGCGGTCTGCAATACTTTGCCACGCTTTTTCTCTTTGCTTTATCACTGTGGCGGTGTTGCCTTTCTTCTTAATTATATCTTTTACCTCCTCGTATGCCTCCATGAGGATTTGTGCTTCCGACGGGGAAAAGTACGCGGCTCTAGTTGCCATGGTAAATCAGTTAATCTGTGATCTGTGGCGGGGTCTATTTGAGTGAGCCGTGAGCGCGCACCTATCCAGGATTGGTTTCACCTGGCTTAATGAATCCGTGTCTGCTCATCCTGGCTTGGTCTTTGTGCAACCAATTAAGCCTGGACGCACATGTTTTGGCTTCATTGAGCTCAGCTGAGTCATTTATCCCGGATGTCTTAATTCTAATTTTGTGCAACAGGCCCCTGCCTAGTTAAATAAAGGTTAAAAAAATAAATAAACAATCTGACAGTACAGAGACTGCCATCTAGTGGACAATGTCTGACAGGACAGAGACTGACATCTTGTGGTCAATGGAAGCACTTGCATGACCATAATGTTCAGTATAAGCAGACTACTGCATTGCATCACACACACAACCACCCATCCACACCTATAGCCACAGTCCACACATAGGGCCAAACCCGTCCACACACACATAGTAGAGGTGTATACTAGAGACTGTAGGGACTTATATGAGACAGAACCCAAAGGCAGTTTACTTTGTCAACACTTAAAATGAAATATATTTTTTACAAAACAGAAAAGAAAAAGAACAACATTTCATAGCGTAGAGCTGCTTGTCATTTGCAGAGGGAACTTTACACAGGACTTTAAATGGGAACACTTTACTCCAGGCAGAGAGATATAACCCCTACATAACACTGTCAGAAGCATGACAAAGCATTTCTTTTTTTATGCTACGACAGTTCAAGACAGGCTCTACGCCCTTTTTACGACAGTGCTCATAAGGCGCTATGTCATGTCACCGCAAGTAAAGTGTTATGAAGAGTTTGTCACAATGAGCTCTTTTAGTATTATTATTATTATACACACACTGGCTCTTGGCATCACTCATATGACTTACGAACCATTGAAACGTTTACACACCATAAAAATGCATCTCCTTCCATTGAACTTAAAACAGTAATACTCTTTTAAGACGACACAGTTCTGAAATGGTGGACCTATAGGATTGGACGTCCCACTCCGTATCCCCTTCCCCTCCCATTCCCACAACATATCAAATAGGGACAATTTACATACACGCCTCACTATTATGGGCCTGCAGGACTGGGGGGTGTGCATAGGAGTCAGAGTCTTCTGCCCCAGCCGCATGCAGGGTGACCGTGTTGGATCTTGTTGTTTTCTTCCCTCCTCCTGTCGGTCCATCCAGAGGGATGCCCTCTGGCTTGGACACCCGTGCTTTGGCGATGACCAAACACACGCTCTGACCGAGGAGAGTCATCGCTTTACAGAGAGAAAGAGAGAGAGAAAGAAAAACAGAGGGGGGAGAGCACCTGTTCTCTCCATTGTGCAAACTGAGATGTAAACAAACAGGGTATGTAGGGAATGAAGAGAGTTCAGGGGGGTGCTCCTTCAACGATTTGATTGACAGATACAGGGACCTATGAAATAAATAAAAGGAAAGGGATAGGGGGAGGGGTGTTCACTGTGCTTTTCTATCCGCCCAATAGGACGTGGTGTCACTGCGGCAGCGGCGACTGTGCGAGAGGGACCTCCGCTGTCTCTGAGGGGCGGAGCACGAAGAGTATGAGGCGGCCAATAGGAGTAAGGGGTCAGGGGGTCACACGGCAAGCTTCCGACTGATGACCATAGGAATTGCCTTATACAAGGTAAACAGCAACAGACACCCATCACCGTGTGTCACGTCTGTCCTCCTCACTATCTCGCCTCAGACAGCTGGCGCTGTAACGATACAAAAAGAAAAAAGGTAGAAAATGTCCCCCCCTCCCTCCCTCCCCACCTTCCTTTCATTCAACTCTAAGAACAGGACCATATTCATTATTTTTCTATTATATATATGTATGTATATATATACACACACAACGATGTGCCTTTAAGGCAGTCAATAAGGAGTGGAGAGGAAGACGACAGAAGTCACTGTTTTTCTTCAGGAGGACTGACTGAGGTTTCAGAGGCGGTATCAGACCTTTTTCATTCATTTTTTCCTTCATCCACACGGTTTCCACAGAGATGTTCCACAGAGATGTTCCACAGAGATGCATTGTAAAAGAAAACCGGAGTTTGTTGGGGAATGGGGGACGACAGTCAGAGTTTGGTGTTGGTTGGTCTGGGTTCAGGGGTTAATAAACCCAGGACACAGGAACCCACTGGGCGGTGGTGCACACCAGGTTCACAGCCTCCTCCAGCAGACGGATGGTGTCGTCGATCTCGTTGTTGATGACGGTCTGGTCGAAGTAATGGGCGTAGGTCTTCTGGAGGCCCTCGGACTCCTTCTGCAGCCGCTGGAGGGAGTCATCCTAAAGGGAGGAGGAGAGGGAAGAAAGAGTCAGAATAACAGGGGAAGAAAATACCCTCGTTCCAGGCATTGTGGGAAGGGTCAAGTCACACAATGGAAAGAAGGATGAAATGGGACTCTGGGAATGTCTTAGTATACTCAAAAACAAACCATTTACACACAAACACAATACACACCTATGAAAGGAGTGTATATGAGCTAAACTACTTGTACATCTCCAGTACTTACAGGCAGTTTCCTGCACCACTTGGGAAGCTTGAGTGCAAGGAGAAAGGCATGCCAAAGAAAAATCAACAGGAATGCAGACAGGACACAGGCAGTGGGATGGACTTTCACCACAGCAAAATGACAGAGACACAGCCCAGAACATGACGGACACAGTAGCAGTGTGTGTTGGCCCTGACCTCGTTCATTCCAGGGGTGATGGTGGGAGCTGCGATGAACACAACGTAAGGAGCAAACTCCGCCGTCCTCAACACCTTGAGTGCCTGAAGAGAAACAAGAGATGACTGACAGAAAACTGACTAGTGAGCTACATTTAAAAACTCTCCACAGTATTAATAAACAGGAAGTGTATATTCAACTGGCAGAAGAAACACTGAAGAGATGAATGAAGGTTCGTTTTAAGAGAGAGGGTTAGGTTAGAGTTAATGTTTGAGTTAAGGTCAGGTATATTAAGGTTAAGGGAAAGACATAAAAGTCACATTAGAACAGCGTTTTGCCATCACAGATTTTCTGCCGGTGGAATATATATTGCTTAATAAATACTGGACACACACACACACACAGACCACCCCCACCCACCCCCATCTCACACACAGACAACCCCAGCCACCCCCACCCCACACACAGAGACAACCCCAGCCACCCCCACCCCACACACACAGACAACCCCACCCACCCCCACAGACAACCCCACCCACCCCCACAGACAACCCCACCCACCCCCACACAGACAACTGCACCCACCCTCACCTCGCACAGACAACCGCACCTCACACACAGACAACCCCACCTCACACACAGACAACCCCACCCACCCCCACACAGACAACTGCACCCACCCTCACCTCACACAGACAACCCCACCCACCCCCACAGACAACCCCACCCACCCCCACACAGACAACTGCACCCACCCTCACCTCACACAGACAACCCCACCTCACACACAGACAACCCCACCCCACACACAGACAACTCCACCCACCCTCACACACAGACAACCCCACCCACCCCCACCTCACACAGACAACCCCACCCCACACACAGACAACCCCACACACAGACAACCCCACCCATCCCCACCTCTCACACAGACAACCCCACCCATCCCCACCTCACACAGACACCTACCTGTGGTTCCACGTCCAGTATGGAGATCATACCCTGCTGGTGGATCTGGCGGATGGTCTCTAGCCGCGTGCCGTACATGGCGTCCTCGTGACTACCGTACTCCAGGTAGTCATTGTTGCTGATGTCCTGCATCATCTGGTCATGTGTCACAAAGTAGTAGTTCTTCCCATTCTCCTCGTCCTTCTTTGGAGGTCTGGTTGTGTCTGTGGAGGGGGGGGGGGGGGGGGGGGAGAGTGAGAGAGAGAGAGAAAGGGAGGGAGGGAAAGAGCAGAGGAGAGGGAAAGGGTGAGTGGTAATGGTGGTAGTAGTGGTGGTAGTGGTGTTGGTAGTGGTGGTAGTAGTGGTAGTGGTGTTGGTAATGGTGGTAGTAGTGGTGTTGGTAGTGGTGGTAGTAGTGGTAGTGGTGTTGGTAATGGTGGTAGTAGTGGTGGTAGTAGTGGTGTTGGTAGTGGTGGTGGTAGTGGTAGTGGTGTTGGTAATGGTGGTAGTAGTGGTGGTAGTAGTGGTGGTAGTAGTGGTGTTGGTAGTGGTGGTAGTAGTGGTAGTAGTGGTGGTAGTAGTGGTGGTGTTGGTAGTGGTGGTAGTAGTGGTAGTGGTAGTAGTGGTAGTGGGTCTCTTACGAGGAATGGGGTAGGCAAATCGGTCTGGGTGCTTAGTGATGAGCGTGTTCTTGATGTGCCTCCTGCCAACTCCATGGGCCCCTGGGGAGAGAGACACACATAAGACAATGAGACAGAGACATTAAATAATGTGTTGTCAACTGTTCCCCTTTAGTTAACACTACCTAAGAACCATCTGTCTAACGTACCCAACAAAACAAGCGTTTTCCTCTTGAATGCAGGCAGTTTGACCACCTCTTCATACGTGACCAGGTCTAGTTGGTCAAACACTGAAACAGAGAAGGTGAAAGGCATTAGAGATGTTCACTGAGAGCCATAGGAATAATGGAACACAGACACAATGGAAGGGGGTCGTCTGTAGTGCACAGCACAGGAAGGTGAATCAAATGAATGGCTTAAATAAAGAATGGATAAACCGCTGAAATAAGTTTACAGATAACTGTGTGAAAAATATTGTGGTTTGTTTTTGCCATCTAAAGGGCTTACGTGTGATTGGAATTATTTTACATCACAAGTTCAATACTTCAGGTCTGTGAGAGACGGACAAACAAGGACAAATAAAACCCAAACCGAGGAAGAACAAATGAAACGGCGAGATAGAAGTTCAAACTGTGTTCTGACGTCAAACAAGGAAAAGAGCGTGAATAAAGTAGAGAGGATAGAGGGAGAGAAACGGAGCAGGGCATCGTTGGGCATCGTTCAGAGTTACTTACATGCAGCCAAGCCATTGGGTAAGAGACGCGTGGAAGACGGACAGAACAGAGGAAGGAGGGACGGGAGGGTTAATAGAAGAAAACGTAGAATACAAACATTACAGTACATAGCTTGGACTCGGAGGCCAGGTTGTTAATGGCAGGAGCGTTAGACATGTAACATTCAGTCAACATTGAGACAACGTTTAGAGAGGAGCTCTTTGAGGGAGGAAAGGGGCCCTTTCTGGGGAAAGAACATGCAGCATTAGTCAGATTCATTTGGAATCCATTCCAGACAGTACAGCAGTAAGCTAGGCATTTAGCTCTACAGACCGGGAATGGGAATGTCTTTATTATGCAATAAAGAAAATACTACATTCAGAATTGAGACTATATTTTGGCCAGTGAATAAAGCTGCAAGAGAATATCTGGGATATAACATCTGAATGCATCATACAATATAAAATACAACGGAAACATCTGCAACACTTGGAATATCTTACAGCCAACATGTCAAGCCAAACACTTTTACACTTACACACACACACACACACACACACACACACACACACACACACACACACACAGTTCTACAGAATAAAGAATTGGTTTCTGATTGTATTATTAAAACATTCTGTGTGTGTGTGTGTGTCTGTGTCTGTGTCTGTGTGTGTGTGTGTGTGTGTGTGTGTGTGTGTGTGTGTGTGTGTACCTGCGTTGTGCTTGGCCAGGTACTTGTCTTTGTACTGTTTCTTCTTCTTGCCAAACCAGGTACAGCTGGCCTGCTGCTCCTGCTTGGTCTTCTCCATGGCGATACACGCCACACGCCTGGGGGGGGGGGTAAAATGTAAGGAAATAAAGATACTTCACTGATTACTCCGTTATTTTAATTCTGTGGTAACGGCCCTCAAAACCAAAGACCAGAGATTAAGTCAAATTTCTGCTTAACATTTGGGAAAAGTGCTGCATATTTTTCTATGGGGATTTCTTGCTATTCTTGCATTGTAATTTCAATCCACTTCCTGAATTGGAAATGGAATTGGAACGGAAGCACCAACCCTGCTGGGTTTTACATTATGGGTTCCATGGGTTCTGTCCTCACCACTCCTGTAGTTCTGGTGACGGTATGAGCCCTGCGGTTCCGTTCTTAGTGTTCTCCAGCTTGCCCTGCCACCAGTTGTGGTCGTCCTTACTGATGATCTGGATGATGTCACCCACCCGGAAGCGGATCCCGGCCTCCTTACAGGGAATGAGGTCATCCTTGGCGGGGTCGTACTCAAACTGGGCACGCACGTAGATCTGAGGGAGGAAACCGAGGAATGTGATTGGTCAGGCCCGCTGATCTGGGAGGGAATCGGGGGACTGATTGATCAAGCTGGAGGTATGGAGGAAAGAGGTGATTTTGATTGGTCAAGCTCCTGACGAGAGCTGTACGGGACACTGATTGGTCGAAATGGCCACAATCGACAAAGTAAACAAGAAGCAAAAAGGCGGAGGAGAGAAGAAGAAGAGTCGGGCGAAAAAGAGAAAGCAAATAAGGCAACATCAAAGAAAGCTTTACCATTTTAATCGTCCTGGTTGCCCCCGATTGGCTACATCTTACGCGCAAACGACCAACCATTTTAATGGAGGGGGAGGGGGTTATGGACGCCAGCTAATGTTGGATCTACAATAACTACAATGAGGGACATACTGCATGGGATCTACTCCTACTTGGATCCACTGAGAGATCTTACCTTGATGGACATTTTGTCCTTGATGACAGGTCTGGAGATCTAGGGGGTTGAGAGCATCACACACACATCATGCAGTAGAAAACATATGGGACATCGACAAAGGAGGTGAGAGAGTGAGGAGGACGGGTTACGACAGGGAGACAGGTTACGACAGGGAGACAGGTTACGACAGGTTACGACAGGGAGACAGGTTACGACAGGGAGACAGGTTACGACAGGGAGACAGGTTACGACAGGGAGACAGGTTACGACAGGGAGACAGGTTACGACAGGGAGACAGGTTACGACAGGGAGACAGGTTACGACAGGGAGACAGGTTACGACAGGGAGACAGGTTACGACAGGGAGACTTTGCAATGAGGCCCTTTATCTACTTCTACACAGTCATGGATATCATAAGAAGGAAGTTGGAGGTACTTTTGTGAGCCAATGCTAACTAGCGTTAACGCAATGACTGGAAGTCTACAGTCAATGCGCTAACATTTGTTAGCAACTGCGCTATCGCTAGTTAGCAACTTCCTTCAAACTGCATGCAGAGACATACAAATGGTCTCCACAAGTTCCACTGATTCTGGGGAAGTAGATAAAGGGCTTCATTGCCAAAATCCCGAAGTATCACTTTAATACATGCAGGGGTTATTTAAGATGACATTGATCCAAATGATGTTTGACACACACAGATTTATACACATGCAGAGACGTACACACACACACACACAGACGTACGTACACACACACAGACGTACGTACACACACACAGACGTACACACACACAGACGTACGTACGTACGTACGTACACACACACACACACAGACGTACGTACACACACACACACACACAGACGTACGTACACACACACACACAGACGTACGTACGTACACACACACACAGACGTACGTACGTACACACACACACACACAGACGTACGTACACACACACACACACAGACGTACGTACGTACGTACACACACACACACACACACAGACGTACGTACACACGTACGTACACACACACACACAGACGTACGTACACACACACACACACACACAGACGTACACACATGTACACACACACACAGACGTACACACACATGCGAGTCCACACACACAAAAACAAGCAAATGGTGTCCCTGGTCTAGACAAAGCCATGTGAGAGGAGGAGTCAGACATCAGAGAAGAGAGGGAGAGGAGGAGTCAGGGAAGTCTATAGCTCTCACCTGTCGTCCTTTAGGCTGGATGGTAGAGGGCAGATCCTACAAGCACACACAGAGTTAACACACAGAGTTAACACACAGAGTTAACACACGTGTAATACAGCACAATAGATCTGACAGAAGCGATATCGAGCCACAGATCCTCACCAGGATGGAGCTAGTGACGCTAGCATGGCCGTTCGCTGGCGACTGTCTGGATAGGTCGGGGGACTCTTTCTGCAGACACACATGAACAAAAAAACATGAAAAACATCCCAACAAAAAATGACTTATAATTGAAGAATAGAACGCTTCTTTACCTCATTTACCTGATTTTCTAGAGACACAAGAGAATCGGTCCATACCTCGCAAGACATGGACTGTGACCGGTAGCTGGGTACGATCTTAAAGGTAACACTCCCTCGCATTTCCCTCTGTGGGGACACAACATTATCATCAAATGATCACAACCAATAAGAGCCTTCCACTGATACACACGTACTGTAGTACTGTGTAGAGACAAAACTAGCTGATTGGACAATGGTGAGAACGAGAGAATCTGATTGGACAACACACCAGCATCTTCTGGAGCTGTTCTACGGTCTGATTGGCAACGCTGATCCCGTTGATCTCTCTGATCTCATCGCCGACATGCAGCGTACCTAAAAAAAGACAGATGGTGAATGTGGGTTTGTTTGTGGTAAGGTGTACGGCATATTCCAAAAGTGTACTGTACCTTGTCTGTGGATCATTCCTCCGTGCATGATACGGGCCACGATGCAGTGGTTCAGATCGTTCATCTTCAGAGTGATGCCCTGAAGAGGTCATTGGTGAAAGGTCAAATAGGAAGAGTCAGTAAATGTGTGTGGTCGGTGTTTGTGTGTGTGTCGTACCATAGGTTCGTCAGTATTCTTCTGGAACTGAACCAGGCGTACTCGAGTCACGTTCTCCAGGTCCATGTCCCCGTTGGTGCTCTCGGGAGAGTCTCCGTTCAGGTAGGGTGAGGTGGGCGGGGGGGTCACCCTCAGAGCCTCGTCACTGTACACCTCATGGGCCACCACATCATGGGTCTGGAGCAAGGCCTACTCACACACACACACACACACACACACACACACACACACACACACACACACACACACACACACACACACACACACACACACACACACACACACACACACACACACACACACACACACACACACACACAGTAAGTCACACCCTCACACAGACATCTACAGCAGACAATGAGTGTGTAATATGGCCTTTTAAACAACAGGGGGCACACAAGGCACTAACTAAATTCACACTATTATTGGTCACACTTGGCTTATTGTAAGTATGTAACAGTGTTAGCTGGTTTCTACTTGACTTATTTGCTTGGTCTTCCTAAATGAAACATGAGTGACTAAAGGACTGGGTAAACTACTATGGGTCTACACAAAAAGACTTGTATCCAGATGGAATATATGTTTTTTATTTTTATTATCTTGGTCACCAGGGAAGGGGGACCCCCCCTTCTTTATATCCAGGCCACTGTGTCCGTCTGTAGGCTGAGCGAAAAGCAGAGGGCTCTAGCGTTGAGATGTCAGTATTTGTGTCAGTACAGAAATACCCTGTGGGTCAGAGACTAAGCTGAGGTAAGAGGATGGCGAACCAAACACAACTCAGCTTTAAAAAGGTGCACTATGCAGAAATCATTTCCTGGTTGCTAAAGTTCGAATAGTTCGCCTAATTTCAGTTTATGTGACAAAACAAGCAAGTATAGTATAGAGAATCATTCTACCATCTAAACTGCTGTGAAATATATTTTCCATAACCACAAACGGCTGTTTGAAGCTGGTGTACAAAAAACTAACGTAAAAGATGCAAACACGAAACTTAAGAACGGGAAGCATAGAAATAGTGCACATAGAACAGATGTAACGCTTCTTAGACTTGCTTTCAATGAGAATGACAGATCTATAACTAACATTTCTATGTGAATTTGGTCAGGTCGCCCAAAAGTTACATATTTCAGCTTAAACTGTAACAGACAAGCACAGATCTTTCTGCCATTGAAATCCTTGCGCGGGCCACCAAAGCATTTTTTCGGGTCGCCTAAGTCCAAATACATTTTCGTTATGGAAAAAGCTTTCAGACTAAAAACAGATAAACTATTTAGAAAAGATAATGGACCAATATATTTTTACATTATAATCTTTGAGAACTAACAATCACCAAAATAAAAGCTAGATAGTCAGGAAGAATGGAAAATTCAAAAAACAATTAATTTAGCAGTATAGATGTTATGTTTGAGCAAAAGAACACAGCATCAGCCATGGCAAAATGCATAGGATTGCAGGAAATTTGCTTTAAAACTCCTAAATGTTCTCTCAGCTCCATGGAAAAATTGGTAGTATTGCAGGAAATTGGCTTAAAAATGCAAAACTCTCAGAGAAGAGATGAAGAGAGAAAGGAGAGAGAAAAATTAGGAAAAGCAGAGGGAGCTTTTTTTAAATTCTGTTCTTTTCTTGGCAGTAACAGCTAGGGCTGGGTGGGCGGAGCAGGATGTCTGCAGCCTCACTAGCCCCACCCATAACCCTGGCTGCTATACCTGACAGCCCCTCCCCTCAGTCTTGCTAATCTAACAGATTACTCCCTCTCCCTGGGGTCTATAGTGGACAAACTAAAGCTTGACCCAGTCATGATCATTTGTTTACACACACACACACACACACACACACACACACACACACACACACACACACACACACACACACACACACAGAGAGAGAAAGAGAGAGAAAGAGAGAGATGGAGACGGCCCACCATGAAGTGTGGCTGTGTGAGGATCCTCCGGAGTTCCTTGGCCTCCATGTTGTCGGGGTAACAGGAGATTGTCTCCAGTACCTACAGGATAAGAGGAAGTACAACTACAGCATCATATAAGAGCATCAACACTTAATAGAAAACGTTGACAAGCTCTAGTCCCAGAAGAAAAGGTGTGTCCCACCTTAATGTCGTGACCAGGCCACTCACCTCTTTGGCTCTCTGTACTCCATCACTGGGAGGGTTCCTGATCTGAGGAGACGACCTGGTGTTGATCTGGTCATAGAGCTGCAACACCAGGGGGAGACATTATTATTCATCTTTTACATATCCCTCCTCACATATCACTTTTTGTACTAAATGTTGCTCTAGAAATAAAATGCATTTTCATTCACAAAGGATTTCCCCAGTGAATAATGTGGTGTGTCTGAGCATGCATAGCGCTTTACTTGTGTCAAAGTGCCACCTAGTGGACTTGACGTGAACCTGCGTGTGTGTGTAGCCCACTCACGTCCAGCAGTGTGTGTAGGTGTTGGTCCTGGAAGACGCTGTGTAAGAAGTCCAGATCTTTCTCACTGCAGTCGGTCAGAGCATGGATCTCCTCCAGGCTGTCCAGCACCTGGGATACTGCCCCTACACACACACACACACACACACACACACACACACACACACACACACACACACACACACACACACACACACACACACACACACACACACACACACACACACACACACACACACACACACACACACACAGGTTATAACATATACACACGCAAACACACACCAATTATAAGTAGCCAGTACCATAAAAACACAAACATTTAGATTTAACACACACAAAAAACACACAAGGACAAACACATTTACACACACACACACACAGACACCGCACACACACACACACACAGAAACACCGCACACACACACAGAAGCACAAACAGAGACACCGCACACACACGCACAGAAACACCGCACACACACGCACAGAAACACCGCACACACACGCACAGAAACACCGCACACACACGCACAGAAACACCGCACACACAAGCACAGAAACACCGCACACACACACACAAACACCGCACACACACACACAAACACCGCACACACACAAACACTGCACACACACACAAACACCGCACACACACACAAACACCGCACACACACAAACACCGCACACACACACACACAGAGACAACGCGCACACAGAGACAACGCGCACACACACAGAGACAGCGCACGCACACACACACACACAGAGACACCGCACACACACACACAGAGACACCGCACACACACACAGAGACACCGCGCACACAGAGACAACGCGCACACACACAGAGACACCGCACACGCACGCACACACAGAAACACCGCACACGCACACACAGCACAAACACACACAGAGACATCAGACGCAGACACCGCACACAGACACACAGCCACACAGAGACACCGCACACAGACACAGAGACACCGCACACAGACACAGAGACAGCGCACACAGACACAGAGACACAGACACAGAGACACCGCACACACAGCTAGAAACAGAAGGTGTCAGGCTAGAGTACCTGCTACATGCAGTGAAAGCAACAGAGATGGCAGGACAGAACAGGTATGTCCCATCATCAATATGACAGATTAGACAGGAAGGATTAAAGCATATCACATGGGATGGAGGTCAGGTCATGTGATTGGTTAGTTCAGGTTAGTGAAGGCTGGATCTAGAGATTGTATGGAAGACTAAAGTTAGTTGCCATGCTGTTTGTATAACATAGAAAAACACAGCACACATAGAAAGAGATTTGAAGACTGAACACTCAGTTTGTCCTCCAAGGCCATGACAGGTCCAGATTACACGCGCCACTGACAACGGTTGTGATTGGATCAAATGGAAGCCGTGCAGTCCACCTCATTAGCTGTCGGTGGTGAGTGACATCACAATGCACACAGAGTCTACTTCCCAATACTTCTGATTGGCTTTCTGTCCATCTCAGCTTGGAGTTCAATTCACCCCCATCAACTAACCCCGAGTTAGATACTGTTTCATCCCCCAAATAGGTAAGGAAGCTGTTTTAGAGTATTGGGACGCGAGTCATTAGGGTGCTACGGGGGGGGGGGTTGGTTTAATAGATGGTGATGATGTCATGATGTCACACCAGGAAGCTACCTGGGGATACCTACTTTCAGCGGCTAGCAGTCCTACAGAGAGCGCCGCATTGAAACACCACCACAGAGAAGACAATAGAGGAGAAAGATTCAGCAGACAAGAGAAAGGGAGGGATTTTGTAGAGAGAGAGAAAAGAGGCCAGGAAGGATGAAAGACAAGACAGACAGAGAGCAAAACAGGAGAGAGAGAGATAGAGTAAGCAAAAAGCAGAGGCTGTGTTGACTCTAGAAGAGCTGTGGGCATCTGGCTAAAGTCTCAAAGATGCCATTTGGAGGAAAATAGGTCATTTACTCATACACTGCTCTCCCCCCTCCTCTCCCAACACACACAGCCACACCCCACAGGAAAGTGAATTCCATCCCTAAGCATTTTCTTTTTTTAAACAAGGGCAGAAATAGTCACAAAACGCAGAGTGATGCAATGAGGCTGTCTGGTCTCATAAGAGGAAGACCAGACTATCATCTACATTGTCTCCAATGCTTTTTCTATGACCCACCCTTTGTTCCCCCATTGATAAGATCCGTAGGAAGTGCCAGTGTGTCCCCGAGACAGACAGGGAAGTGAGGGCATTGGCCAACGCTAGCCTGGGCACTTCTGTTTCCTTTTTCCAGCAATCAGGGGGATTTATAAGAAGGCTGAGGCTAGCACAGAGACCAGGGCCTGAATGTTCCACTGCTGATCTGAACACTGGATTTGCTGTGTGGTTAGCTACTGACTATCTGCCATCTGATTACCAGGAAATGAGATCATGTTGCGGCTGAGACAGTTACAACAGTGATAGAAAGGTCAAATCATCATTATCGGTCTTACATGACGAGAATCCTTTTCTGTTACCGCGGAAGTTGGCTATAGTTGTAAAAAACTAGGAGAAGTCAAAAATGTGCAACATCGCCAGGGGTGTGCTTTAGGACTGCCCGTGGGACAATGAGCTAGCAACACAAACCACGTAAGCGATTGTTGCCATGACATCCGTTCCCCTGACACTATTCGGCTTGGGTGTTGACGTGGGAACGGCAACAGGAGGAGAGGGGCGGGTCTTACCTGAGGAGGTGGGGTCTTCAGAGAAGTCAGGCATCTCCTCTGGTGGGTCTCCGTAGAAGGAGTTAAACTTGTGGCTGGAGACAGCAGCCAACACGGCCCCCTAGGACACAACACAAAGAACAAGAATGTATTGACTGATTGATTGATTGAAGAGCATCAATGGTGTGTGTGTGTGTGTGTGTGTGTGTGTGTGTGTGTGTGTGTGTGTGTGTGTGTGTGTGTGTGTGTGTGTGTGTGTGTGTGTGTGTGTACCTTGAGCTTCCTCCTTGCATTAAACTTCCTCAGCTGCTCCACCGTCTCTGGCAGGTGGATCTTGTAGGCATACCTGTCCCTCTCCTGGAGGGAGAACACACAGAGAGGTGAATACCTGTCCCTCACAGACAGGTGAATACCTGTCCCTCACAGACAGGTGAATACTTGTCCCTCACAGACAGGTGAATACTTGTCCCTCACAGAGAGGTGAATACCTGTCCCTCACAGACAGGTGAATACCTGTCCCCAGACAGGTGAATACTTGTCCCTCACAGACAGGTGAATACTTGTCCCTCACAGACAGGTGAATACTTGTCCCTCACAGACAGGTGAATACCTGTCCCTCACAGACAGGTGAATACCTGTCCCTCACAGACAGGTGAATACTTGTCCCTCACAGACAGGTGAATACTTGTCCCTCACAGAGAGGTGAATACCTGTCCCTCACAGACAGGTGAATACCTGTCCCCAGACAGGTGAATACTTGTCCCTCACAGACAGGTTATTACTTGTCCCTCACAGACAGGTGATTACTTGTCCCTCACAGACAGGTAAATACGTGTCCCTCACAGACAAGTAAATACGTGTCCCTCACAGACAGATAAATACGTGTCCCTCACAGACAGGTAAATATGTGTCCCTCACAGACAGGTG
This sequence comes from Salvelinus alpinus, assembly GCF_045679555.1. NCBI lineage: Eukaryota > Metazoa > Chordata > Actinopteri > Salmoniformes > Salmonidae > Salvelinus > Salvelinus alpinus. The sequence goes on along the minus strand of NC_092095.1, from coordinate 61,149,806 downwards.
AATACTAGTCCCTCACAGACAGGTGAATACTTGTCCCTCACAGACAGGTGAATACTTGTCCCTCACAGACAGGTGAATACTTGTCCCTCACAGACAGGTGAATAGCACACTAATAAAGACGAAACACCACAACATAGTTTCCACTCAATAAAGTGGACTGTATTCTCTGGGTTGTGAAAGTAGCTGATGCAGGACTCTGTCTCCTGACAGAGAGGAAGTTATGAGGAAACAACAAACCCAATGTTAGTTTCACATCTGGTTCTAATCATGTGTTACAGTCGGTGTTAAGTGTGTGTCTGCATATTCAGCATCTTGCAGACAGGGCTTTTAGTGTGTGTGCATGCATGTGAATGTGTGTGTGTGTATCAGTGTGTCTGCATATTCAGCATCTTGCAGACAGGGCTTTTAGTGTGTGTGCATGCATGTGAATGTGTGTGTGTGTATCAGTGTGTCTGCATATTCAGCATCTTGCAGACAGGGCTTTTAGTGTGTGTGCATGCATGTGAATGTGTGTGTGTGTATCAGTGTGTCTGCATATTCAGCATCTTGCAGACAGGGCTTTTAGTGTGTGTGCATATGTTTGTTCCCACCTTAAGCCAGGGGTGGTTGAGGGCTTCGTAGACAGTGATCCTCTCTGCGGGGTCCAGCATCAGCATGCGACGCACCAGGTCCTTGGCGCTCTCTGAGATGTGGCTCCACTGGCGTGGGTTCATCTAGAGGGGAGTGTCACACACACACGCTCTCAGATGGATGTAGGGCTGCAGCAACCGAGGGTATGCCAGATACGTTTATCACCTTGGGCACAGTACATACCTGGAGCTTTTCTTTGCTTTGTAGTGTGTGTGTGTGTGTGTGTGTGTGTGTGTGTGTGTGTGTGTGTGTTAGAGGGCAGTTTTGGAAAATCAACTACTACCTTATATTTCCCCTTAATGATAGCCTCAAACAGGCGTTCCTTGGTACCGTAGAAGGGCAGGCAGCCAGACAGCAGGATGAACAGTATGACTCCACAGCCCCACACGTCTACAGGCTTACCATATGGCTCTCTCTTCACCACCTCTGGGGCCATGAAGTGGGGCGTGCCTACTCGACCTGGGGAGAAATGGGGGGTTAGAGTGTGGGTTTACACACAGATACGAGAGAGAGCGAGAGAGGAGAGAATGACAAATACACAGTCCCAGAGTGAATATAGAGTACCTCCTGCCACCAGGCCTGATTCTCCTAGTTGTATGGCCACTCCAAACCCCCCCAGCTTGACAGGAGCTGAGTTCTCCTTAGAGGCCAGCAGGACACAGTGAGGCTACAAGACAGGGAGACAGAGAGACAGGGAGACAGAGAGACAGAGAGACAGAGAGACAGAGAGACAGAGAGACAGAGAGACAGAGAGACAGAGAGACAGAGAGACAGAGAGAGAGAGACAGAGAGAGAGAGACAGAGAGAGAGAGAGAGAGAGAGAGAGAGAGAGAGAGAGAGAGAGAGAGAGAGAGAGAGAGAGAGAGAGAGAGAGAGAGAGAGAGAGAGAGAGAGAGAGAGGGTTTCGGTTCAAGCTTCATAAAAAAGTGCTCCATTTTGTACCATCCTATTGTAGTGATGGACCTAAAGGGTTCCTAGACGGGACAAAGGCAGAGAGCCACCTGCTTTACTGCAGAAACACTCCAACTGTTAGCGAAGAGGAGAGAAGAAAGGAGGACGACGACACTGGACAGATAGAGAGAACACCAGAGAAAGGAGGAAGAGAGGAGACAGGAGAACATAGAGAGAAGAAGAGGTGGAGGATGAGGAGCATAGCGCAGCGCTGGAGTACGTGACAGTCAGGGTGTGTGGTCTCACAGCGCTGGTTTCCTGCCCTACTCTGCACTTCACTTCACACTGGAGGGGGAGGATGGGGTCTGTGGTCTGAGGGTTCTGACGGCTGCTAACAGCTGACAAGGGAGTGGTTGGGGGAGGCGTGAGAGAAGAACATCTCGAGGCACCGAGAGAGCGGACCAGCGTGAGGAAGAGAGAGGAGGAAAGAGCGAGAGAGTGAGAGAAGAACATCTCGAGGCACAGAGAGAGCGGACCAGCGTGAGGAAGAGAGAGGAGGAAAGAGCGAGAGAGTGAGAGAAGAACATCTCGAGGCACAGAGAGAGCGGACCAGCGTGAGGAAGAGAGAGGAGGAAAGAGCGAGAGAGTGAGAGAAGAACATCTCGAGGCACAGAGAGAGCGGACCAGCGTGAGGAAGAGAGAGGAGGAAAGAGCGAGAGAAGGGAGCAGAGCTCAGAGTAACACTCATACTTTTGAGCAAAAGAGACAAAGAAAGAGAAAGGTGTGTAGGAGAGTAACCAGAGAACAGTATCCCACTGAACCTGACAACCAAGGCACAGCAGGACCAGGGCTGTTAAAGGACATGTAACACACACATTCTGGACAGTGGACAGTCAAACTACAGCTGCAGAGTCTCTGACATGGAGGGAATCTGGATGGTGAGTGAGATCCTGTCTTAATAAAAACATCAGTGAACCTGTGTGTGTGAATCTGTCAAAACCACAAGGCATGTTCTTTACTAGGTGGTGAATCCAAAATAGGTCATAGGTACAATAAAATAATTGCATTTAAAAGTAGTGGTAGATTTTTCATGACTTCATCCCTGCTACAGGGGAGATACTTGAAATAGAACATTGTAAAAAGGAAGTGGTGACATTTAAAAACAGATGAGTTCTTTAAGTGCTTTTACAGTGTTTTTTCCAATGCAAACCGCCAAAGTCCTTTCCTGTTAACAGCCGACTCTTCTTTTATGCATTGACATCTCTCTGTTTTTCATCCTTATCAATAACAAAAACCTCTCTCTCTCTCTACCCCCCCCCACCCCCCCCACTCTTCTTTTATGCATTGACATCTCTCTGTTTTTCATCCTTATCAATAACAAAAACCTCTCTCTCTCTACCCCCCCCCACCCCGCCCCCACTCTTCTTTTATGCATTGACATCTCTCTGTTTTTCATCCTTATCAATAACAAAAACCTCTCTCTCTCTACCCCCCCCCACACACAGCACTGAAGATCTGCTGGTCCTAAAGACACCCCAGCTTCAACACAATGACCACTCTTCCCTCCTCCCCCCTTTCCAACACCTCTTTACCTCTGTCCTCCTCTTCCTTCCCCCTCTCCAATGCCACCTATCCCCTCTTTACCTCCTCCTCTCCAAACCAGACCCTATGTAATCTAGATGACGGTGCCCTGCGCCTCCCCCTGGTCTTCTTCTACTCCCTCTTCTTCCTCCTGGGTCTGGTCGGTAATCTCCTGGCCCTGTGGGTCTTCGTCTTCCTCCACTCCAGGAGGAACTCTGTCCGGGTGTTCCTCATCAACGTGGCCATAGCTGACCTGGTGCTCCTGGCCTGCCTCCCCTTCAGAGTCCTCTACCATGCTAATGGCAACCGCTGGGTCCTCGGCCCCCTGGTCTGTAAAGTGGTGGGCAACCTCTTCTACATGAACATGTATATCAGTATCACTCTGCTGGGGTTCATTAGTCTGGATAGGTATGTGAAGCTGAAGGGGCGGGGCGGAGCAGGGAGGGGCCTGGCCAGGAGGCTGAGAGGCGGGGGATGGAGCTGGGTGGCGTGCGGGGCGCTCTGGGGGCTGTCCCTGGCGGCGGCCGTGCCCATGATCGCCATGTCGGAGGGAAACGAGGAACCTGGGAAGTGTTTCCAGTATAAGCAGCGACGTGGGGCGAAGGGGAAGGCTTACTTCAACATGGCTCTGGTGCTGCTGTTCTGGGGGGTGTTCTGCCTGCTGGTGGTCTCCTATGGGAAGATAGCCATGCGCCTCCTCAAGGTGTCCAGGGATAAACCTGACCTCCCCAACGCCCACCGCTATGGTAGCGCCGCCAGGAAATCCTTCTTCGTGCTCTTCCTGTTCACCGTCTGCTTCGGACCCTACCACGCCTTCCGCCCATTCTACGTCCTCTCCCAGGTCAGCCAATCCCCATCCTGCGATTACTTGCGCCTGGTGGACAGGACCAATGAGGTCATGTTGTTGTTCTCTGCCTTCAACGCCGTCCTGGACCCTGTGATGTACTTCCTGTTGTCGGGCTCGGTGCGTAAGGCCGCCGTGAAAGCCCTCGGACAAAGCCTCGGCAACCGGCTCCACTTCCTTAACGACGGGACCTCCAACAGCTCGGTATCAGAGTTCAGACGGACCTCTCTGTCCGTCACCTCCCCCAACACCGTCATTAACCCCTCCCACAAGCCCAGGACCAGCCTCTGTCTGATTAGCCCCACCCTCCGCCCTGGCGCAGCCGTAGTGGCAAAGCAGTGACTTTACAGACTTCATTGTTTTACTTCATGGACTGTAGCTCTATTTACATTGTAATGTATACCATGTACTCAACAACTGATGCATGTGACAAGGGCCAACGTCTTCAACTAGACTCAGTTTCCAAGAATGGAACTGACCAGATGTCCTGAATCAAAGTGATATACACTCCTGTTCAAAAGTTCAGGGTCACAGTCTCAACGCAAAACCCCAGTCTCAACGCAAAACCCCAGTCTCAACGCAAAACCCCAGTCTCAACGCAAAACCCCAGTCTCAACGCAAAACCCCAGTCTCAACGCAAAACCCCAGTCTCAACGCAAAACCCCAGTCTCAACGCAAAACCCCAGTCTCAACGCAAAACACCAGTCTCAACGCAAAACACCAGTCTCAACTAGATAGAGGAACTCTGGACTGAGGAACTCTGCCTAGAAGGGCAGCATCCCGGAGTCGCCTCTTCACTGTGAGGTTGAGACATGTGTTTTGCGGGTACTATTTAATGAAGCTGCCAGTTGCGGACTTGTGTCTGTTTCTCAAACTGTTTCTCAAACTAGACACTAATGTACTTGTCCTCTTGCTCAATTGTGCAACCCTTGCAAAAGGGTTTTCTAAATGATCAATTAGACTTTTAAAATGATAAACTTGGATTAGCTAACACAACGTGCCATCAAATCAAATCAATATTTATTGGTCACATACACATGGTTAGCAGATGTTAATATGAGTGTAGCGAAATGCTTGTACTTCTAGTTCCGACCGTGCAGTAATATCTAACATCTACATGTGAGAAGAGTAATGTAGGGTATGTAAACATTATATAAAGTGGAACACAGGAGTGATGGTTGCTGATAATAGGACTCTGTACGCCTATGTAGATAAATAAAAAAATAAAAAAATACATTTACAACATTAACAATGTCTGCACTGAGAAATTGCTTTTCTTTCAAAGACAAGGACATTTCTAAGGGACCCCGAACTTTTGAATGGTAGTGTAAATGCCTGTGTCTGTCTGTTAACTAATTTTGTCAATAGTATGTGACACAATCATATCTGATATAACACTGTACAAAGCAAATAAATATATACGAATTAAACTCACATGTATATATGTCACCTTGGTGTGAAAACTGAATGGCTGATAAGTGTCACACAGTCCCCTCTACTGATGGTATTAGGTACTACCACTACAGCAGTCTACTACACACCAGCACCATGACACGCACACACACAGGCACCATGACACACACACACACACACACACACACACACACACACACACACACACACACACACACACACACACACACACACACACACACACACACACACACACACACACACACACACACACACACACACACACACACACACACACACACACACACACACACAGGCACCATGACAGACAGACAGAGACACACACACTTCTTACAACCCAAATCACAAGTATTCAAACAGACAAATACACGCACAACAATAAACACACATCTTTCATGAAACACTACATACACTCAACACAGGGGGAAGGTGTAACTTTGTGTAAACACACAGACTGACTTACTGACATTGGTATTAACACACACGCAAAAGCTCCCCTTATCCCCTCTGGGAGTCACCAAATGTGTCTGTTTGTGGGCAGGGCTCGCCCCATCTGGTCTGGCATTGTGGCATACTGTATGTTAGAGAGGTAATCCTATAGTAATCACTGAAGCTGTGCTGTCTGGCCTGTCAAACAGGGTTTCAGCAGGGTTTCCCCTTACACTAAACACTAATCCAGCCCCAGCTTAACTCACCTTCATTACTAGTTAGCCTACTACTACTACAACCCAATGGGCTAAGCTGATGGGTCAGTTATCGTTGGGTTAGTCGATATACACTCAATACAAGGGGACAGACGGTGGATCACCAATGGTTACTTCATTCTGTTTGAAATCAATAGATGCCATTGACAACAGTGCTGTTTCGATAAGGGGTACGTGGTACTGAAGATCTGGGGTAGGGGAGCTTACCTTCACGTCACGGTGAATCACGTTGTTGTCATGGCAATACCGCAGCGCCTCCAAGATCTGTCTCATGTAGTGACTAAAAGACAAGAATGAAGAAAAAAAGGGGGAGAGAGAATGAAGAGGGAGAGAGAATGAAGAGAAAGGGGGAGAATGAAGAGAAAGGGGGAGAGAGAGAATGAAGAGAAAGGGGGAGAGAGAATGAAGAGAAAGGGGGAGAGAGAGAGAGAATGAAGAGAAAGGGGGAGAGAGAGAGAATGAAGAGAAAGGGGGAGAGAGAGAGAGAATGAAGAGAAAGGGGGAGAGAGAGAGAGAATGAAGAGAAAGGGGGAGAGAGAGAGAGAATGAAGAGAAAGGGGGAGAGAGAGAGAATTAAGATAAAGGGGAGAGAGAGAATGAAGAGGAAGGGGGAGAATGAAGAGGAAGGGGGAGAGAAAGAATGAAGAGAAAGGGGGAGAGAGAGAGAGAATGAAGAGAAAGGGGGAGAGAGAATGAAGTGGAAGGAGGAGAGTGAGGGAATTAGCAACGCCACTACTTCTTAGAGAGCTCCATCTAAAAGCACTTCATTACAGGCATGTAGAGTCTCCAAGGTCCTCATCGTCCTACCACTGAATACAAGGCCCCTTACTTCAAATGAGGCCTTCGTTGAAAATGTCAATGTGACGTGCGTGTAACTGGCTACGGCTTCAATGTAGACAAAGTCCACATCAGCCCGCGTCACAATTTCAAAACACAAGTCAGCTCCGTCCATACTAGAGAGGCAGAGAGGAAATAAGGGAACCTAAGAGTCAAGTTTTTACCTGGCTACAGCTTCACTGTAGACAAAACCAGCATCGGCCCGCTTCACAGTCTCAAAACACAGGTCAGCTGTATCCATACTATGTCAGAGAGGTAGAAATCACATAAAACAAAACTTTATTGAATTTGAATTACACCGTTAGTACAGAAAGTCAACAGGGAGGGACCATTCTAGAATATCAAGTAAAATCTAGAACAGAAATTCTAGAATTTAGTCCATTCTAGAATAGAAAGTCAATAGGTGACCATTCAAGAAACAAAATGGCCGAAACACAACCAACTTACAACTCAAAGACCATGTAGAGCATGCCATCGGAGCTGTAGGTTTCTAGTAGCTCTACGATGTGAGGGTGCTTCAGCATGTGACAGATACTGGCCTCTCTCTTCAGATCTGTGGAGGAAACAGGCGAGATAAGAGATGGAAACCATTTTTTCAGTATTGAGATGCATCCGTTTGTCCTCGTTTCCCCTTTTCAACACACTCCTCCTCATCTTGCCCCATAGCTTATAGGTGTGTCCCCTCCCTCTCTTTCTCCTGACCTCTCCACCGCGCTGACCCAGTTGGCAGACTCCAGGCGGAGCGCAGGAGGGAGGTTAAGAGAAGAGGAAACACCTCCGGCGCATGTTACTGTTTTCATTCCCTCTCTTCCCCAACCACATAAACATCAAAGGAGATGAACATGGAGGGGTGCACGTGTGCAGGCAGGGAGAGGCTTGACTGCAGCGCGGGAAGCACACACACACAAGGAAGCAGCAAAGAGCGAAGAACACAGTACACACACACACCCCGAAGAGGAGCAAAATAGTTGAAAAAGCGTTGGGAGGGAAAGTGAAGCTGTGGGAGCTCATGTGGTACTAGAGGCGTCGTCTGGAGTTGGACCCAGTCAGACACACTCTCCTCTGTTCTGCAGCTCACATCACCCAATACAGACCTCATTTACACACTCCCCTCCAGTCTACTAGTCTGCAGAGACTACAAACGTGTGTGCTGTGTTGTGACGGGCCTAACTCATGACGTAAGACCCAGAGACAGAGTCCTTATTCTCTCACTATCTCTGTGTTGAGCCTCTCTCTCTGCATTCCTCGATCTCCGTCGCTCCCTCTCTCTGTCTCTCTCTCTCATACACAGAAGACCAAGAGTACGAGTCAGAGAGAGGAAAACAGAACAGATGATGATACATGGTAGTAACTGAGGGGGGGTATAGTCTAACAGTATGGATTTAGTGGATAGCGCAGCAGGATAGATGTGCTCTCTATACGCACTCATCATTGTTCAATGAAGCCCAGTCTGCTTGCTAACTCAAAATGTCACTGCTCACAATTAACACGACTGGTTTCTGTGAGTTTCTGTAAAACTACAGCGGGAGGGGAGGGAGAGGTTCGTTTCATCGGGGGTCCAATTGTCTTTTCTGCCAGCGCTGTGGGGTTTTAAATGAAAGTGACATTTACGAGTTCCATTCAGCCCAACTCTACAGCTAGAAATCAACCTCTCAGCATTCAAACACACTGGAGGTCCTCTCCCTCTCTCTTCTTCTCCCTCTCTGTTGCTCTACTTCTAACTTTCTCTTTCTCCCCCTCTCTTCTTCTCACTCTCTGATTAGCAGGTATTCTTTCCCTCTATCAGTTTACTAGGTTCTTCCAGACCCTCTATCAGTTTACTAGGCTCTTCCAGACCCTATTTCAGTTTACTAGGTTCTTCTAGACCCTCTATCAGTTTACTAGGCTCTTCCAGACCCTCTATCAGTTTACTAGGCTCTTCCAGACCCTCTATCAGTTTACTAGGTTCTTCCAGACCCTCTATCAGTTTACTAGGTTCTTCCAGACCCTATATCAGTTTACTAGGTTCTTCCAGACCCTCTATCAGTTTACTAGGCTCTTCCAGACCCTCTATCAGTTTACTAGGCTCTTCCAGACCCTCTATCAGTTTACTAGGCTCTTCCAGACCCTATATCAGTTTACTAGGCTCTTCCAGACCCTATATCAGTTTACTAGGCTCTTCCAGACCCTCTATCAGTTTACTAGGCTCTTCCAGACCCTCTATCAGTTTACTAGGTTCTTCCAGACCTTCTATCAGTTTACTAGGTTCTTCCAGACCCTATATCAGTTTACTAGGTTCTTCCAGACCCTCTATCAGTTTACTAGGCTCTTCCAGACCCTATTTCAGTTTACTAGGTTCTTCCAGACCCTCTATCAGTTTACTAGGCTCTTCCAGAGCCAGACGCTATATCAGTTTACTAGGTTCTTCCAGACCCTCTATCAGTTTACTAGGTTCTTCCAGACCCTCTATCAGTTTACTAGGTTCTTCCAGACCCTCTATCAGTTTACTAGGTTCTTCCAGACCCTCTATCAGTTTACTAGGTTCTTCCAGACCCTCTATCAGTTTACTAGGCTCTTCCAGACCCTATATCAGTTTACTAGGTTCTTCCAGACCCTATATCAGTTTACTAGGTTCTTCCAGACCCTATATCAGTTTACTAGGTTCTTCCAGACCCTATATCAGTTTACTAGGTTCTTCCAGACCCTCTATCAGTTTACTAGGTTCTTCCAGACCCTCTATCAGTTTACTAGGTTCTTCCAGACTCTATTTCAGTTTACTAGGCTCTTCCAGACCCTATATCAGTTTACTAGGCTCTTCCAGAGCCAGATCTCTATTTCAGGTTTACTAGGCTCTTCCAGAGCCTTCCAGACCAGACTCTATTTCAGTTTACTAGGCTCTTCCAGAGCCAGACTCTATTTCAGTTTACTAGGCTATTCCAGACCCTCTATCAGTTTACTAGGTTCTTCCAGAGCCAGACTCTATATCAGTTTACTAGGCTCTTCCAGAGCCAGACTCTATTTCAGTTTACTAGGCTATTCCAGAGCCAGACTCTATATCAGTTTACTAGGCTCTTCCAGACCCTCTATCAGTTTACTAGGCTCTTCCAGAGCCAGAATCTATATCAGTTTACTCAACAATCCCTCTTTATTACGCTATCAATATTTTCACACACAATTCTGTCTTTCCATTTCCTTATGATCCTGTCCTTGGCTCCTGGGCCCAGCTCTGACCAGAGCATCACAGATGGCACACCATGAACGCCAAAACCCAGGGCACTGCCACCACAGTGTGACACACACACACACACAGAACAGCATGACATGGCAGGAAACTGCATGGAAAGTTAGTATGCATCAGCGATTTACCCACACACACACACACAGCGCACGAGTGTGACTCTTCCTTACCCTCTGTGCTGAGGCCAGGGCTGGAGGTGAAACTGGCCACATCTACGATCTTCACTGCAAACTGCTGCCCTGTGTCCCTGTTGATACAGCGCCTCACCACACTGAAGGGACCCCTGGAAGACAGAAACCATAGTGGGTTAGTCACGTTTCTCTCACACACACACACACACACACGCATACATACACACACGTGCACATGCGCGCGCACATACGCGCGCGCACACACACGCGCGCGCACACATACGCATATATGCGCACATATACATACACACATACACATCACGCACCAGATCATATATCTGGCACCTTTACATTCTCTCTCTTCGTCCCTGTAGGCCTTCAGTAATCACAGTGCAGTAACAATAACCCAACAGCCATGAACAGTAGGTCGTGGCAGTGGGCACAGCCCTGGATATGATGGAGCCTAATGCTGGAGATGTAGCAGCTAGCGGCGTAGCCTAGCCTCCTCTCCTCTGCCTGGGGAATCACAGAGCAGTGGTGAGCACAGCTGTGAAGACGAAAATAAAAGCCCCATTACAGAGGCCTCGAGGCAGGGAGAAATAGCATTGCTGACAGGGGCCTTGGACCAGGGTGGTGGGTTAGGGTTGAGGATATGATAAGGCAGGGAAGTGTACTGGGCAAGGTTGTAAATCCCAAAGGGACTGTGGGGCACACACACACACACACACACAGGAAAAACAGTAGTAGAGGAAATAAACCTAGACCAAACACACACATTTACACACTTGTGCACACACACACACACACCCTCGCACTCAAGTCCCCACTGCACACAGTGCTCAGCTGTTCCACTCAGTATAATCTTAAAGGCTGTGGCACTGATGCTGACAGAGACGCGTGACTGAAAGGCATCTGTCAGCACACACACAGAAATAGAGCCATCACTAAACAGCAATGCATAAAACTCAGTGGCAGGGATTTCAACTCCATCAAAACAGAGTTAAGGCTAATTCATAAAAGTATCCAATAGAATTGGCCTACAATTCGAAATCCTATAAATACTAACCAATAGGTAGGGGGTTACAGCCACCATGTGTGGGCCTCTCCTACTATGATGATTAACCCGGCTATCTGCCTCTGGGTGGGGGGGAAGAGTGGAGGCTCTGTGAAGACTGACCCATATGCTAAAGAAAATATCCCCCAGACATTACTTGATCTGTGAAAACAGTGCGAGACTCCCTAAACCCCCCACTCCGGTGGGGTTGAAAGTGGAGGTCGACCGATTAATCGGAATGGACGATTAATTAGGGCCGATTTCAAGTTTTCATAACAATCGGAAAACGGACTGTCGTTGCTCCAACGTGTACCTAACCATAAACATCAATGCCTTTCTTAAAATCAATACACAGAAGTATATATTTTTTAAACCTGCATATTTAGCTAAAAGAAATCCAGGTTAGCAGGCAATATTAACCAGGTGAAATTGTGTCACTTCTCAGGGTATATGCAACAGTTTGGGCCGCCTGGCTCATTGCGAACTAATTTGACAGAATTTTACGTAATTATGACATAACATTAAAGGTTGTGCAATATAACAGGAATATTTAGACTTATGGATGCCACCCGTTAGATAAAATACGGAACAGTTCCGTATTTCACTGAAAGAATAAACGTTTTGTTTTCGAGATGATAGTTTCCGGATTCGACCATATTAATGACCTAAGGCTCGTATTTCTGTTTGTTATTATGTTATAATTAAGTCTATGATTTGATAGAGCAGTCTGACTGAGCGATGGTAGGCACCAGCAGGCTCGTAAGCATTCATTCAAACAGCACTTTCGTGCGTTTTGCCAGCAGCTGTTTATGACTTCAAGCCTATCAACTCCCGAGATTAGGCTGGTGTAACCGATGTGAAATGGCTAGCTAGTTAGCGGGGTGCGCGCTAACAGCGTTTCAAAAGTCACTCGCTCTGAGACTTGGAGTAGTTGTTCCCCTTGCTCTGCATGGGTAACGCTGCTTCGAGGGTGGCTGTTGTCGATGTGTTCCTGGTTCGAGCCCAGGTAGGGGCGAGGAGAGGGACGGAAGCTATACTGTTACACTGGCAATACTAAAGTGCCTATAAGAACATCCAATAGTCAAAGGTATATGAAATACAAATGGTATAGAGAGAAATAGTCCTATAATTCCTATAATAACTACAACCTAAAACGTCTTACCTGGGAATATTGAAGACTCATGTTAAAAGGAACCACCAGCTTTCATATGTTCTCAAGTTCTGAGCAAGGAACTTAAACGTTAGCTTTCTTACATGGCACATATTGCACTTTTACTTTCTTCTCCAACACTTTGTTTTTGCATTATTTAAACCAAATTAAACATGTTTCATTATTTATTTGAGGCTAAATTTATTTTATTGATGTATTATATTAAGTTAAAATAAGTGTTCATTCAGTATTGTTGTAATTGTCATTATTTAAATAAATAAATAAAAAATTTAAAATGTATTTGTAAACGGCCGATTAATCGGTATCGGCTTTTTTTTGGTACTCCAATAATCGGTATCGGTATCGGCGTTGAAAAATCAGAATCGGTCGACCTCTAGTTGAAAGACAGCCCTGGCTGACAGACGTTTATCTCCTTAAGACAAAGGCTCAAGCCGAAAAACAACCACTGGTTCACCTCCATCTTAGCTCCAGCCTAACGTGTAACACTGGTTCCCTTGCCCCCTAGCTCCACCCTAACGTGTAACACTGGTGCCATTCCCCCCTAGCTCCACCCTAACGTGTAACACTGGTGCCATTCCCCCCTAGCTCCTTCCTACGGTGTAACACTGGTTCCATTCCCCCCTAGCTCCTTCTAAGGTGTAACACTGGTTCCATTCCCCCCTAGCTCCACCCTAACGTGTAACACTGGTTCCATTCCCCCCTAGCTCATCCCTACGGTGTAACACTGGTTCCCTTCCCCCCTAGCTCCTTCCTACGGTGTAACACTGGTTCCCTTCCCCCCTAGCTCTTTCTAAGGTGTAACACTGGTTCCATTCCCCCCTAGCTCCTCCCTACAGTGTAACACTGGTTTCCTTCCCCCCTAGCTCATCCCTACAGTGTAACACTGGTTCCCTTCCCCCCTAGCTCCTTCCTACGGTGTAACACTGGTTCCCTTCCCCCCTAGCTCCTTCTAAGGTGTAACACTGGTTCCATTCCCCCCTAGCTCCTCCCTACGGTGTAACACTGGTTTCCTTCCCCCCTAGTTCCCCCCTACGGTGTAACACTGGTTTCCTTCCCCCCTAGCTCCTCCCTACGGTGTAACACTGGTTCCATTCCCCCCTAGCTCCTCCCTACGGTGTAACACTGGTTCCATTCCCCCCTAGCTCCTCCCTACGGTGTAACACTGGTTTCCTTCCTCCCTAGTTCCTCTCTACGGTGTAACACTGGTTTCCTTCCTCCCTACGATGTAACACTGATTCCATTCCCCCCTAGCTCCTCCCTAAGGTGTAACACTGGTTTCCTTCCTCCCTAGCTTCTCCCTATAGTGTAACACTGGTTTCCTTCCTCCCTAGCTTCTCCCTATAGTGTAACACTGGTTTCCTTCCCCCTAGTTCCTCCCTACGGTGTAACACTGGTTTCCTTCCTCCCTAGCTTCTCCCTACGGTGTAACACTGGTTTCCTTCCTCCCTAGCTTCTCCCTATAGTGTAACACTGGTTTCCTTCCCCCCTAGCTTCTCCCTACGGTGTAACACTGGTTCCATTCCCCCCTAGGTCCTTCTAAGGTGTAACACTGGTTTCCTTCCCCCCTAGCACATCCCTACGGTGTAACACTGATTTCCTTCCCCCCTAGCCCCTCCCTACAGTGTAACACTGGTTTCCTCCCCCCCTAGCTCCTCCCTACAGTGTAACACTGGTTTCCTTCCTCCCTAGCTTCTCCCTATAGTGTAACACTGGTTTCCTTCCCCCCTAGCTCCTCCCTAAGGTGTAACACTGGTTCCCTTCCACCCTAAAGCCCTTCTACGGTGTAACACTGGTTCCATTCCCCCCTAGTTCCTCCCTACGGTGTAACACTGGTTTCCTTCCCCCCTAGCTCCTCCCTAAGGTGTAACACTGGTTCCCTTCCACCCTAAAGCCCTCCTATGGTGTAACACTGGTTCCATTCCCCACTAGTTCCTCCCTACGGTGTAACACTGGTTTCCTTCCCCCCTAGCTCCTCCCTAAGGTGTAACACTGGTTCCCTTCCACCCTAAAGCCCTCCTATGGTGTAACACTGGTTCCATTCCCCACTAGTTCCTCCCTACGGTGTAACACTGGTTTCCTTCCCCCCTAGCTCCTCCCTAAGGTGTAACACTGGCTCCCTTCCACCCTAAGCCCTCCTATGGTGTACGCAGACTGAAGGGATAGGTTGTAAGAAATAAGGTGTGGGCTACACCTAGCCTTCATATGGGTTTTGATTTCATTCTACCATAGAGTTAACACCTAGGTCTGCAAACACTGAAGTGGTATGGAATGGATGCCAGGGGATGGGTGTAGTATTGGACTGGACTAGTATTGCCCAGCCTAAATGTCAATAAAACTCCCATTATCTCCATGACACTGTGATGAGCCAAAAGCCAGGTGAACTCGGTTGGGTGCGAGGTCAATTTCATCTTAAATAAGATCAAGAATTCAAATATCCTCACAGAAGATGATAGACTAGCTGCCCAATTTGAATTTGTGAATCGAATTGCAATTCATCTCCCTAGTTGTCAAATGTAGACTGAGTGAGTTCAAATGGAATTGACCCCGCCAAACCCCCCACCCCTGGAAGGCGCCAAGGCAAGCGATCACACGCAGGAGTGTCATTCCACGGGGAAGGACTGTGAGAAAGGAGCGAGAGGGTAGGCACGCTTTGATGATATAGGCACAGCTGTGCTCGCAACATGGGCCCCCTCCCACGTTCAGCAATGCCCTGCAGTGTTTTAGTATTACCCGTTAGCACCTGACCACCTTCTCACATTACCTCGGATGGGAACTAGAATGCCATTAGAGAGAAACGAGAGCGAATGGGAGAGATAGAAGGAACTGAGGTAGCCTAGTAGCCGAAGAAAGCCAAGAGTCGAGACAGGTCGTGAGTAGGAACGTTTAAACGAAATCCTTAACGTAAAAAAAAAATCCCTAAACGGAATAACAATATGTTTTATTACCCACAAAATTATAATCGCGGTGCAGCTGGCTCGCCTACTCTTTCTCTTCGCTAATGATGCGAGTTCTCTCTTCGGTCTGTTGCATGTAGAATATCCTAGCCTATTCATTGAGGATAGGCCCTGCTTTACAAGAAATCGCAAAATACAGCATTCTATTGCGAGATACTGCTTTTGATTGCCGATAGATAGGCCTAGAAGACGGTTCTGACTCCGTCTGCCTGGTGGCTGACCTGCCTATACAGTGCCCCCTCCCATCTCTCTCCGTCCCTCGCTAGCTCGCTATGAAAGATGCGAGTGTTTGTTCTCACAAGTACGGCAACTAATCAGTCTTGTTTTCTTTCTACTAAATGTCTCGGTAAATGTCACGGTATTTAACAAACTTTAAAGTACTTTATTTAGGAGTGATCTGTTCGCAGGCAGTAGGTAGGCAGGCAGGCAGCTCGATATTATTTGATTGACAGTTCTGGTGGCCTAGTGATGGATGTTAGCCCCCATTCAGAAGCACAGATCCTTTACAAATACAATTCCCGTTCAGTAGCGCTTTGAAACCATCTCCAGAGAAGGTTTCGTGTCGGTATTTAAAAAGCTGTAGTGTACCCTTACATACATGCCGTAGCCGAGGCGCTTTCAATGGTATATGACTGCGGTAGATTTAACGTCATTGCCCGGCACTAGCGGTCATAATTGGGACCGTTATTCTACATTGTGAAATTTGTATGATTTTTCCCCTTATCGTTTTAACGGAAACACGATTTAAAGAACTGATGTTTAAATGGCAGTTTAACCCTTAAGCACAATTGTCAATTTGTCACACCCCTAGTGAGTAGTAAGGGAACTGTCCATTGAGGTAGGCTAAGAATGTGACTCATACTTACTCTTTTCGTGTCAGAGTCCGATTACAGTCCAATGATGGTGTTAGAAACAACGAGGCGGAGTTCATTTAACTCGTCCCCGGATGCCAAAACTGTGTACACACTAATTGCACCGAAAAGCTTCTAAAATGCCAAGTGGCTGTTGTGGAAGAAAACACACAGCCCTAAATATTTGCTTGGTTTAATTTACTGGTTACTTGAAGAGAACAACCTTTTGAATATTTATAGAGGGCAATTAGGATTCCTCCTGCTGTACCGGAGTGCATCTGAAATTCACAGGCCAAAATACCTCCAGGACATTAAGCCAGTCTCAGAGCAGAGATTTCCACTTCTCTCCCAGACTCCAGAAGGGTAGGGGGCCTGAGGAGGAACTTGGGACCCCCAAACACTCATGTAGTCAGAGCCGAACTACCAATTAGATGCACCCAACCATCATGTTTCTTTAACCTACACCATCCCTTTCAGAATCCGATTGTGTTATGTAAGAGGGGATAGTATGTAGGTAGGAAAGGAGGAGGAACGAAGGAAAGAGGAAAGCAGGTGAATGTACATAGGGATGTAAAGAGAGAGAGGAAGGAAGGAAGAAATTAGGAGGAAATAAATAAAAAATGGGGCACTTTTTGGGAAATAACCAGAGTCAGACACTGGAGGCCCAGGAGCCCTTAGACAAGCAGAGACCAAATTCAATATCACCTCCGAGTCCCCTGTTCTCAAAGCAGTCAACAAACCCATCTGTAAGAATAAATCAGCCAGGCCAAACTCCCCAGAGTCCACACTCTGTTAGGAGCTGACCACACACTTCCTGAGAAATAGTGAGGACAAGAAACAACGAGAGAAGAGAAAGTTAGATGGAATGTAGAATTCTGAGAAGCGCCTCGGGAGGTGTGGGCAGACGGAGATTCTTGCCAGCATGCCTAGAGTCAGTTACATCATCTCATCATAATGGCTGAGGTGGAGGCTGGAGGGAGGGAGAACAGATCGTAGACCTGTAGATGAGGGTGTAGGCTAAACTGTCTGAATGACTGGGCCCAAGACACATGCACAGTACGGGAAAGACGGTGAAGGGTTTGTTATGCTTGTTCAGGGATAGCTTAGCCTTCGTATGTTCTATCAGTAACAAATGAACTGAGTGTTATGGTTGCTCAGAGAACCCATTAGAGGCTATAAAACACACACAAATGGTAGTTAGCTTAACATGTAGCAAGTGTGTGTATTGTATGTAGAGCTACGAATGAATTAAGAAAAACTGCAAACAAATCATTTAAAAAAATGCTTACATTTAATGAGCTCAATGCGATCCAAAGCATTAAAACGTAGGCTAGGAGTTGATGTTTAATTAGCTGAGCCAACGCGAGTTAGAGTACTGATCACTCCACCAGTTCCCAGCCATTCTGACAATATTCCAATCCTTCCTGGCTCTAATGAGTACCCCAGAGCCAGAATGAAGAGCCGCGTGTGATTCCAGTTGCACTTGTCTGCATTACTATTCCCATGCAGAGAGAATCATTATGAGCAGAGACGGCTCAAATTACCCACGCCTCGCCCATCCCCTTCAACTGGAGCTTAAATGCCCGGCCTGAGCACGTCACTGTGTTTACTGAAATTTAACACACACAATGGGCTAATAGGTAGGATTGCATAACCTGTTTGCGTGAGCTTTACTTCCCTCAGATTGATAAGGATGCAGTGGAGAGTGAGGCCTTGTGCCATCCTTTGTTAGAATAATGTCTGAACAGGCAATGAGCCTTAGTTCACTGCTCATTTACAGGGTCACGCCTTGACTACTGTGCTTTGTTCAATCTGTTTATTCTGATTGTGCATTTGTTTCGAAATTATTCAGACTAAATTGGAAGATATAACATTTTAAAAAGGTTTGCTTCCAAAAGCCCCAGTAGGCTTCTACCAATGGTACTGCAGTAGACAAATAGCTTAGCAATAGGTCTGAGTTACTCATAATGTCTAACAATACTCTCAAAAGGGTGTCCCTCCACATCTCCTTTTTACTTTCTTAAAGGAGGAAAGGAGAGGAGAGCCTGGCACTAGCTGGCTGTCAGCCAACTGTGTATGGATCCGGAGGAACTTGATTCCTACAGAGCCAGGGGGGAAGAGGGGGAATGGTTCCATTCTGGTCGATTCAGAATGTTCTAGATAGTGAGACTGAACACCCCATTCAGCTAAGCGTACAGTAAGCTACACCTCAGAGAACAATTAACTTAGTGTAGTAGTCAACTAGCAGGTTGCAGGTCATCCTCAGAGCTTGACCCTACTGGCAATCCTCCCCACCCACCCAGTCATCTCCCTTGACTCCTACATAAGCAGGATCTGAGAGAGGGGAGTGCAGGCAGGGACTACAATAGAAGTGTCTGTGTTGGTGGGGGATAATTGGTCTGACGTACATGTTTACAAGGGGAAAATATCAAGGGTCAACTGGTGAGTAAAGACAAGAGATGAGCATGTCTAAATGGGAGTGCTCATTCTCATTCTTCAGAATGGATCCCTTTTCCTGCCAGATGCTTTAGACATGCTGTACTGGGGGTTTTCATAGATTAAATGTTGTGAGATACTGAACAAGATCTGGAAGCAAGTGCTATGTTTAAGCAATAAGGCCCGAGGAGGTGTGGTATATGGCCAATATACCATGGCTAAGGGCTGTTCTTATGCACGACGCAACGCAGAGGTATATTGGCCATACATCACAAACCCCCGAGGTGACTTATTGCTATTATAAACTGGTTAACAACGTAATTAGAGCAGTAAACTGAAATGTTTTGTCATAGCCGTGGTATACGTCATAGCCGTGGTATACGGTCTGATATACCACGGCTTTCAGCCAATCAGCATTCAGGGCTCGAACCACCCAGTTTCTTAAACGAGATTAGGTAGAAATAACAGAGAGATTAAACGACTCCTCCAGCTCAGGAACTGAGCCGAAACAAAGGCTCAGTCGTCCCAAAGGCCTTCTGCCAACCCCAAACCTCCACACTGTCTGCCAACCTTAGACAAATTATAGCAGAGGTGTTTGGATGTGTGCGTGTAGTAGCCCGAAACTATTCCCTCATCAGCTAACACGAACACCTGCATATGTCGCTGGTTGACATGGCTATTTACACTATACTAGCCGCTGTCTGTAGCATGTCACACCTACTTTGGGAAGTATCACCACACCATTTCAATCATTCACAGATCTACAGTGTCAGTCAAATGTCTCCCTCGTCAAACAAAATGTCTTGTTATAGCTCACAAACCTCCTCAGAGGGCTACAGGCCACGTGTGAAGTGAGCATTCTATTGACAGTTATTTTTAAGGCTACAGATCTCGTGAAAACACATCTAGACTATATTAGTTACTTATGGAAATGGTGATTCTCAGAGCCATGCATGGAAGCATAGGCAACACTAGAAGCGAAACAGAAAAATGACTGGCTGTAAAATCGCATCCTACTAAGCACAGCTGCCACTTGGCGACAAACATTTGTTGCCGTGTCAACGCCGCTTTAGACGTCCCTGACAATACAGACCCTTGAGCCGCGATAACAGCACGTCTTCAGTTCATTGAACACTCCCCATGAACTACCAAGGGAACAAAAACGTCTGAACCAATGTGAACCAAAGGGAGCAAGGGATAGCAGGAGAGGAGTTCTTCTAAGCCTCTGTTCTTTGGTTCCCTAGCTCTTCTTGACAGTGAGTGTGGTTTACAAAAATTGGAGGTCAGCCCTGGAGTCCGCTGGCATTAGTTATATATCCAGCCTCGGGGCAATCCTATTTCGAACCCTCCATTGTCTCCAACGATCTTCCTCAGCATCCCCTCCCTTCATCCTGGGCTGAGGAAAATGATCCCCAGCTTTCTGCAGGAGAGGCTGGCAGAGTTCTCTACCTAAAAGACACTGGCTGGTACTCAGTGCTTTTGTCTGACAATCACTTCACTGTCAGAAACTAGGCTGCGTCGCTGGTGGAGAGGATTCATTTGGAATCGTGCTTTTTGTTCGGCTTTCTTTCACAAAGCTGGGACATAAATCAAGTTTATTGGAAAAGATTTGCTTCACTAAACAGAACCTGGTGATGTACAGTGAAATAAATAAGGTAGTGTAGCTGTTTTGGTGAAAGACGCCCTTGTGCCCTGACAACTATGAGTGAGAAAGGAAATATGAAAGGAGGAACAAATGACTTTGGGAAGGGGAAGGTAGGAGGCCATGAAGCCCTTTCTGATCATGGTGATAACATGGTCATGGTGTAGGCTCCTCTGACTAGAGGCCCTCTCTGTGTTACTGCACAAAGGTAGGCCCCGGGCGGCTACTTATTTACCAGCTGTCCCAAGACCAGTATTGTCACCCACCACATGCCGTCTAACACCAGGACTGGGTAAAGTAGACCAGATCCTAGATCCGTCACTGAGTGAGGAGTAAACGGAAGCAGAGAGCTCCCCAAACAAAGAGTAGAGCCTGAGGGGCTGAAGAGCAATCAGCATGTGTCTCAGCCTGGACCCTAATGGACCCACGGGTCTCGATTGAGCGTAGAGGGGGAGGGGAGCTAGGCCAGCTCCAAGACTACAGCAGCCTGCCTGCCCGGTCTTCATATGAAGGGGTGTGATCATCAGCCACAACAATAGAAATCTGGGGTAAAGGGGGTATTGGTTGGTGTGGGTGGTAGTTTCAATACATTTAAATCTGGATTTCCAGACTAATCTGTGAAAATGACATAGTTGTAAGCTATGTGAGGGCAAACGAGGTCTGCACCAAATAGAAGAGGCCCTCTTCAATCAACAACCTTCTTCCTGCACGAATGTGTGTTAGGATTTATGTGCTTTATAAATCAATGTTAATAGTGTGAAATGGATAGAAAACTGAACTGCTTCTAGGCCTATCAGTTATCTCAGTGTTGGAACTGGGAATGCTTTAAACATTTGTTCACTTATTCTGGAAATCTGATAACCGGTTTTTACTGAATTGGCCTAAACCCAGAGTTGCCTCTTTAGATTTTAGACTAATTGTCAATCCAGGGTAAAATTAGGTTGCCTCCTAAATCTCTTTGTAAGACAAATCCGGGCTAAATAGATCAGGGATAAACATGATCAGTAACTGCGTGTGCAATGCTTAAAAGTCCATCAACAATAGGATTGGCCACCTCTGGTTGGTGGGGATCAATAGACTGGTCTGCAATTGACAGGGCAGGGACAATGACTAGCAGTGCATGGTGATATCAGAACACCGGTGCAGACATAGAACACAGCAGTATACCCAAAACACTGAATGTGACTATTCTGTTGAACAAGTTCCATCCTCCCCAGGAGCCTATGCTCCTTCTCTTAAAGTAGGATCAAGAAGTAGTGTGTGACGTCATCACAATGACAATCTGCAGCCTGTGTCTTGTCCCAAATGGCCAATGATACTAAATGATTGACTGTAATTACCCTGCATCTGAATCTGAGAGAAGAGTGTAGTGGTGTTGACAGTAGTACTTGTGGAGATCGTTATAGACCTAGCTGTAGTAGCCAAGCACGTTTACATTTCAACCCAAAACTATGAATGGCCCAGCTTTTAAACGTATAGCACCTCTGTTCCAAACCACTAATGAGTCACTATGCCTATGTGTAGTAAAATAATATGTTATATTGTCATATACACCAGATAGGTGCCATGAAATGTGTTGTTTTACAGGGTCAGCCATAGTAGTACAACACCCCTGGAGAAAATTAGGGTTAAGTGCCTTGCTCATGGGCACATTGTCAGATTTCCCACCTTGTCGGCTCGGGTATTCGAAGGAAACAGTGACCTTTCAGTTACTGGCCCAACGCTCTAACCGCTAGGATACCTGTCGCCCAGTACCACCTCATCAAAATAATGTGTCTATCTGACAAAGCTGAATGGATGCACAAAACATGAATGAAAATGATCTAGATATGGAAATTTTTTGAATATGTGTGAGCCAATGAACTTCCGTTTTGATCAGATATATTCTCTCCTGCCATGTTAAATGAAGATATCCTGCCCAGCTCAAACAATGCACTCGGCTCTTGATCTAAACAGGGGCTTCACCATACATTATTGGGCCTCACCCAATCAAACTAACAAGTCAGTAGGCCTAACTGGTTTCCCATATATTCAACAGTTTATGCAATCGTGTTACATGCTTATTGAACTAGTTACTGTGTAAGTGATTTTACATAGGCCTGACAATAGATGGGTAGTGTGAGGTTTTGTATGACCAACTCACCTACAAGTAGGCCAAGTAAAACAGCTGTCATGATGGTGGTGGCAATTCATATTTGTAAGGCAAATGCTTCCATTCGGGAAAAAACAGGCAGGCAGACACGCAATACAATGCAAACAAGAGGTTTCATTTATTATCATTGTTCAGTTCATAAACATCTGCTGACACTTACTTCCCAATCACCTCGCACAGCTCGTAGACATCCTCGAAAAGCACGTCGTCGTCCGCCATGGTCCAAAGCAAACGGGGATGCTACCCCCGTGAAATTCGCCCCACACGGTATTATTTGTAGAGAAGCCAATGGCCTCAAGTGTACAGCTCTGACTGATCCTTGTTGGGGGAGAGGGGGAACTGCCACGGAATACCCCAGCAAGCTCTCAGAATTCCAATGGTCGAATAATTCTAGTTTCCTAAATTAATTTCCCAAATGGAAAACCGATGGAGAAGGTAATGTTAGCCCGTTAGCTAGAGCGCCAAGTTACATGCGCTGGGTTTAGCTCGACCGTTTTTGACACTCCTCGGCCCCACCTTCTCCTTCTCTCCCGGCTGGTTAATCCCACGACCAGACCCGAGGACGCGGGATTTATCAACCGTTTGCACAAAACACACCGCTTTGCATGCCCCGTGATTGTATTTTCGGTTAATGCCTACCAGATGCCTCTTCTTGGTCGATGCATCCGATGATGCCCCAGCCCGAGTAGGCAGCTTGCTCCCCCGCAAGCTAGCTGGCTAACTATAAAATGGTTGGCTATCTCCTAGCAATCTGGATTTATTTTACCGTTTGAAATAGCTTGCTAGCGCCGTTATTGCGCTGAGCACACCCAACGTATCACATATGTCTTGGAATATTACCGCACATGCAAAACAAGGTTGCAGCTACATGATCTTAAATCAAAGACCTTCATGCTTATCTCGTAAAATGTGCATCCATGTATATTTCGTTGGTATGTTGAAAATAAAATGATATTATTTCGTATTCCAGTCTCCTTCGAGCACCGTTACTCCAATTTTTACGCTGTCTCGGATGCTGCTCCTCCGGCTTCCAGAAATGGAAGACTCCTCCCTCTCTAGGTTATGAAACTGGTATGTGGAGAGCCATAATGGCTTCGTAGGCGCGCTCAGACTCTTTGCTAATTCCAATGCCACTTGAGCCAACATGACGTTCAGGGCGCCACCCTCCAAGTCCCCCAAGGCGCAGTTTCCTAATCGGTTTCACACTCCCCATTCCACCAATCCACGGTCGCATTCAATGCACCGCGCGCACGCGTTGACACCATCAAAAGCCCATCACCTTACGTCAGCGTTTCCACAATCCTTTCACTGCCCTCGAAATAATATTTATCTTGTATTGTGTATTAATTATTACTTTCCATCTGATACAGATTTGTCCGGACCAGTATTGCACGTCTATAAATAAGGGTATCAAAAAAGGACCAGCATCCATAACAGCATTGGAAACACAGGAGTTGACTATTGGAAATATATGAACATTTTTGAATATTAGCAAATGCCCTATTTCTATAAGCCCTTGTTGCCATGCATTAAAAAAGCAAGTACAACCAGATTCCTGCAAGTGATGGCATCACATTGGCTGGACATTCTTTTGCTCTGCCTCAACATAAACTGGCCTATGCCCCCGGCAGGAGATGAGATTTGAAGTGATGTCTGTTGTTCAGGTGTGCATCGAGAGATACTTTCTAATAATAAGTGATAAGAGACCTGACAGATATTAGACCTGTTAGGCATAGTCATGTCACAGCCACATCCTGGATCTGTCACATTTGCCTCTCTGCTAAATGTATCCAGCAGCCTAGTGCTTACAGGGAGGGGCTGGTTCTATCTGTGGAGTTGCATCGGATGCTGTCTGATAAGAATTAAACAAAATTGCTAACTTGTTGTTATAAAAGTGTATATAAAATGTATGTATATGTAGCAGAAAAGCTGTAAAAATTTTAAAAGATATGTGTCCTCCGAAGAGGGGGGTGATGGATGGGTTAATAAAACATTAAAATAAGGTGCCTAGTGGTTCTTGTACTATTGAATCCCAAAGAAACAACCATGTAGCCTAAGTCATAGGTTATTGCAATATAACTACCATTCTACCATTTTCAGTAAATACCTGGTAATTCATTGGCTTAATGGCAGTGAATGACTGCTTTGCTTTTGACTGATCCTTGGGCCACATTGTTGACACACTTGCGCCAATCTATTTGTATTATTCGGCCACAACGTCACAGGTGAGTGAGTCACTCTGGATTGGTTGACACTGCCCCCTTGAGGTGGTCATACAGAAAAAATAGATCTTATTAAATGACCAGAGGGGTTATGTCATAAACCCTAAAAGTTCCAGAATGGGGTGAAAATGGCAGCCAGGGAGAAATCCAAACCAGTCTAATTGGAATTAATGTCTATCCTGATTTTACTTATGCAGGAAAATAAAAGTAAGGCACATGATATATCTGAAATTGTGTAATAGAATTATTGTTAACCTAAAATATAGTAATGTAATTATAAATACAGTTTTCTTCAAATTCATTATTTTACACAATATCTTACAACAGCACTGGCAAACCATGGTTGACCAACTCCCTGACCAAAATGGCTGACCTCACTGCCATCATAAGAAGGTTCATATCCATTCTAGTATACTAATTCCTAATTATATGATACAGAACTCCAAATCTAGATGCAATGCAGGAATAATATGATAATATCCAAGACTCACTAGTCATAGGCTCTGTATTATACCCCAAATACACAATAAATAAATGTACTTTCACACAGAATCTTCCTTCAGACACAAAAATATGTTTCAGTCTACCCAGGCTAGCATTATGATGACAATTTCACTCCAACTCAGGGAGAAATGGTCCCATTTGATCAATTTTCAATTTTCTCTCATGAATAATTTGTGTGATAGGCCTAAAATGGTCTCTATCTATCAGTTGTTTAATAAGCCATGCTTCGTATAGAAAGGCAGCTTCTCACTGTACTAATTACTATGAATTATTGTACTATGAATAATGAACATTGCTATTCTAACATGCATTGACGTTTCATCTCTGGCTTTGTCCACTGACTAGTACTACAGAGAGGGTGTTGCGTAACCATACTAATGACAGCTCTCAACAAACTGATTGTGACAGAGTTAACTATTGTATGGTTTGGACCCTTTGGAGCCAGCTGCCTGAAGGCATGGATTAGGTTGTATCTCAATACTATAATTTGTTTCCTGTCTCCTGTCTTTCCTCTACTAATATGAAGTAACTGGTGAAAGCCAGTACCTAGTATATGCATGCACCATATCGAATTTGCCTTTCCTATTTTTTTCAGATTAGTGCAGATAAAGGAGATATGAGGAGAGGTTTAAGTATTAAGATGCAGCCCTTAGATTACGATCAATGGATTAATAACACAATTGCTTTGAACAGCCTGACTGAGGTGTACCGGTATCTGGTGCCACTAGGGCGAGCTGCTATTATAAAACATCCCTTGCAGTTTCCATGGCGCTCATACTCTGGCTTTACCCTACTATTGGTTGGATCTATTGGGGGCTATTGATGATCCGATTGGTTGGTGATGTGGTCATCGGATGGTGGAGAGTGGGTCTCATCTCATTCCCCCCACTCTAATATCCCCCTCTATCCCTATACCATTACACATGGGCACACTCAAAGATAATGAGGGAGCGAGATAGAGGTAAAAACAAAGAAAAAGGCAGGACTGGAAAGAGTAAGCGAGAGAAACAGAGAACAGAGAAAGGCAGCGAGAAAGAGAGTGGAAAAGAGGGAAGGCCACACCACACCACAAGAGAGCAAGCGGAAGAGAGAAAGAGAAAAAGAGCAGTTTCCATAGCAACAGGGAGGGACCAGTGGTAGTGTGGTGGTGGCAGCTACAGTAACACACAGTAGAGAGAGGCACTCTGGCGAGGTAACATCACGACTGCCTCTGTTTTCAGCTTCATTCAGCTCAATAGACAGTGAAGTCATTATTTACACAAATCAATATGCCTCTGACAGGACATTATGAAATTACAATAAATCAATACAATTTTATTTAAAAGGTTTTTTGTCAAGTCAATTGACAAAGAGTACTTCATAAATCCCAGAACTAAATCCCTAGCTACAGAAAGCCTATCAGGACTAAACCCCAATTCAATGTGCATTTAATATAAACCAAAAAATCTTTAATTTATTAATTGATATTGTACTCTGTGACAGAGGTAAACACAAAAAATTGACAATTGGTACTTATTTTAGATTGATATGGTGAGTATCTTCCTTTGCCTCTTTCTACATGCAGTACCTTTCAAAAGCAGATTTCACAGTGTAGATGAATGCACAGACATAGTGGTGAAATATCTTAGTATTGTGACAATGCTCATTCATTGTTGCTGTGACATGCATGGTAGTTATTACAAACCCATCCTCCATGCAGACACAAGGAAGCATCCATTTCTATTCACATCATAAAATCTGGACATTTGCATTACCGGAACTCATAGACTACACTTACACAGGCAGCCCAATTCTGATCTTTTGCCGAAATTACTGGCAAAAAATCTGACCTGATCGGCCAAAATACCAATAATTTGGCAAAAGATCGGAGTTGGGTTTCCTGTGTAAAGGCAGCCATAGAGCTACTGAAATCTGAAAAGTCATGCTGGCTTTAATAATCAAAATAAGTATATTGTTGAGAAGTTAAACGTGTCAAGATAGACTGTTAATCCACTCAGTGTACACACCAAGCCCTGATTGTATGCATGTCTACCATGCAGTCCAGTGACCACACACACAACTGTTAACATTGCTAACCAACAAAAATCAGGCAACTTTATTTGACAAAACAGAAACATAAGACAAATCCATAGTTATGGTTAGTTGGTTATCAAGATTACAAAACAGCATTCAGGAAGTCAGAACATAAAAAATGGAGGTTAACAGCAGTAAGAAGTTAATGTGCACTTGGTGAAGTACAGAAACAAATGGAAAATCATACTCCTGACACGTAATATTTAAATAGTTAAAGACACAATATGGAGCAACTGAACACTGACTTTATACTGTGCATTTCCTTCTATCTATAAAACTGATAGTATATTCTACACGTGACTAAATCACATGTTTTCCTATTACTACACTGATAGCAGGTTCACATTTTTTGGAATGAGTCTTGTCCTGGAGGCAGAACTAAGCGAATCCGCTAGATGGGCCAGCTGCAAAGTCAGAATTGGCTATATTGTAAAAAATTTATGAAAACTACATTTAACTTTTTGGTCTAAATTTAAGGTTAGGCATTAGGGTTAACATTGTGGTTACAGTTAGATTTTAAAATCAGATTTTGTGACTGTGCCAACTAGTGACCACTCTGCAGAGCTGCCTCCAAAACAAGATTCATTATGAAAAACGCTAACCTGAACACTGATATACCTACAGTACATTAGCCAGCGAAGGTGCAGTGATCAGGTGTTGGTATATTAACCCCGTAACAACAGGTCTGCAGACACATTTTGTTGAATAGCACAGGGTGGTAAAACTTTGGTCTGAGTGTAGGGAGAGCTGGGCTGTGTCCCAAATGGCACCCTATTTCCTACATAAGGCTCTGGTCAAATATAGTGCACTATGGGCATTTGGGACACAGCCCTGATCCTAGACCTGTTCTTCCAGATAAAAGAGGGCACAAGATAGACAGGGGCCGAGTAATCCTATGTTCAGTGTGTGGTACAGTATATTAGTAGTATATCATAGTGTATCAAGAGGTGTCACGTTGTGCACTTAAAGGGACATTTCTAACATTTTCAACATTGCATTCATCATCTCCAGAACTACCCTAACATCAACGTATGTGAAAATGCCATGTTTCTATGTTTTGAATTCAAAATTTGTTTTTCTAATGTCATCATCTGGTGTGCATCGTGATTTCAACCAATTATGAGTAGGCATTGCTCACTAATTGACTCAAATCACACGATGCACACCATATGACGGTGAACAAATATATATATATATAATATAGCTGATTGAAAACATAGAAACGTGACATTTTCACATACATTGATGTTGGAGGTAGTGCTGATTATGAATATGAAGTATAAAGATTCCATATTCAACAGGCCCAAACAACTGATCCTGGATCAGAAACCACCAGATAAATAGAATAAAAAGAGGGTGGACAAGCTAGACTCAGATCAGTTGGGCAGTAACAGGAAGAGAGCACCCAGGGGGGCATAAAGTGGCAGCTTCACATGTTCAGCCTCCTCCCAAACCCGTTTCATGACTAGTTCCGTGCTGGGAGAAAGACAACGATTCACAGTTAATGACAACATCCCGTGTGGCGACTCAGTTCACAGTAATGACAGCTTCCTTCTTCCTATGTAATGACTTCTTCAGTCGTGAATTGGCCCCGACGCCCTTAGGAGGCCAAGCCCAGGAGGAATCCACCCACAAACCCGCTGGACAGGACAATGTTCTTCTTGACAAACTCTGTGGCCTGCAGAGAGTGGAAGGAGGAGAGAAAACAAGCAGACTGAGGTCACCTCCAATAACTGAAGGGTTATAAGTGATAATAGATGGAAAAATAAGATTCTTATAAGCAGGGTATACTTTAGTTTCTGCTTGTGATAAATCCAGGAATGTGCTTTTACAGTGTGAGTTCGCTAGAGGGCGCAGTTGCTGCATTATTAGTCCATCAAATGGCTGCGGATGACTCAGGTATTTATGAACTTAGCTATTTCCCCCCAAATATGATAATTAAGTATACCTTTTTTTCTCATAAGTACATGCAATGCAAGGCACTGAGAGTCAAGCGGACTGGAAATCCAATTGAATTAAAAAGCAGCTCCCACACCCAGGTACTGGTGTTGGTCTCACGCAATAAATGAACAGTTATATAAAAGGCCAATGAGCACGCACACATCTCAAACATGTTCACCTTTTAGAATCACACAATCCTATAGGCACAATAGCCTACCATAGAGTTATGATTAGGAAAGTCAGGCAGTGTTATTAATACCTTTACCTCCTCGAAGAAGGAGTTAATTTCAGGGGCTGCTTGCTTGGTTCTCTTCTTCAGGTGTTTCTTTGCTTTGTTCACGTCCTTCTCCACTTTCTTCCAGTCCACCTGCACGTAGCCACTGTGATTCGCTATCTGCAGGAGAAGGTGCAGAAAGGAAAATGAGTGAGGATTGTTGGGTTGAATTTGAAGTGGCACTCCGTTCACTTTGTTACATGTGATCTCATTGGTGCTCCCGAGTGGCGCCTTAGTTGATGTGAACTAAGGCACTGCATCTCAGCGCTAGAGGCGTCACTATAGACCCTGGTTCGATTCCAGGCTGTATCACAACTGGCAGTGATTGGGAGTCCCATAGGGCAGCGCACAATTGGCCCAGCGTCTTCCGGATTAGGGTTTGGCCGGGGTAGGCCGTCATTGTAAATAAGAATTTGTTCTTAACGGACTTGCCTAGTTAAAAAAATAAATAATAATGGAATAGAGATGTGTATTATGTAACTACCTAGCGTCGACTCAATACAAATATTATGCATCTCTTACCTGTAACAACAGGAACCCTCCACCTATGGCAGTAGCAGCTATCTTCCCTACTCTCTGGAACAAGTATCCTGCACACCTGAATGTGAGAGAGAGGAGTGACTGATAGCAGTGTTGTAGTACTCGAGTCCAGGACTCAGACTTGACTCGGACTCAAGTCACAATTTTCATGGCTCAACTCGGACTGGACCAGAAGTGACTTTGTTGTCAGAAAATCTCTCTGATGGATCATTTAAAATAGGGGGCCTACTAGCTACAACAGCAAATGTTAGAGATATTCTTCAAATGTGCCAACAGTTGGACCACAGCTTTTAGCATTACCAAGGGACTTGTGACTCGACTCGAGAATAAAGGACTCGGACTGGAACACTAGGGACTAGAGGTCGACCGATTATGATTTTTCAACGCCGATACCGATTATTGGAGGACCAAAAAAAGCTGATACCGATTAATCGGACGATTTTTATTTATTTATTTATTTGTAATAATGACAATTACAACAATACTGAATGAACACTTTTATTTTAACTTAATATAATACATCAATCAAATCAATTTAGCCTCAAATAAATAATGAAACATGTTCAATTTGGTTTAAATAATGCAAAAACAAAGTGTTGGAGAAGAAAGTAAAAGTGCAATATGTACCATGAAAGAAAGCTAACGTTTAAGTTCCTTGCTCAGAACATGAGAACATATGAAAGCTGGTGGTTCCTTTTAACATGAGTCTTCAATATTCCCAGGTAAGAAGTTTTAGGTTGAGGTTATTATAGGAATTATAGGACTATTTCTCTCTATACCATTTGTATTTCATATACCTTTGACTATTGGATGTTCTTATAGGCACTTTAGTATTGCCAGTGTAACAGTATAGCTTCCGTCCCTCTCCTTGCCCCTACCTGGGCTCGAACCAGGAACACATCAACAACAGCCACCCTCGAAGCATCGTTACCCATTGCTCCACAAAAGCCGCGGCCCTTGCAGAGCAAGGGGAACAACTACTCCAAGTCTCAGAGCGAGTGACGTTTGAAACGCTATTAGGGCGCACACCACTAACTAGCTAGCCATTTCACATCGGTTACATCAAACTAATCTCAGGAGTTGATAGGCTTGAAGTCATAAACAGCGCAATTGCGAAGAGCTGCTGGAAAACGCACGAAAGTGCTGTTTGAATGAATGCTTATGAGCCTCCTGCTGCCTACCACCGCTCAGTCAGACTGCTATATCAAATATCAAATCATAGACTTAATGATAACATAATAACACACAGAAATACGAGCCTTAGGTCATTAATATGGTCAAATCCGGAAACTATAATTTCGAAGAAAAAAATATTTCTGTGAAATACAGAACCGTTCCGTATTTTATCTAACGGGTGGCATCCACAAGTCTAAATATTCCTGTTACATTGCACAACCTAAAAATGTTTTGTCATAATTACGTAAAATTCTGGCAAATTAGTTCGCAACGAGCCAGGCGGCCCAAACTGTTGCATATACCCTGACTCTGCGTGCAATGAAAGCAAGAGAAGTGACAGAATTTTCCTAAATCTGCAGGTTTAAAAATATATACTTCTGTGTATTGTTTTTAAGAAAGGCATTGATGTTTAATGTTAGGTACATTCGTGCAACGATTATGCTTTTTTCGCAAAAGTGCTTTTGTTAAATCACCCCCCATTTGGCGAGGTTGGCTGTCTTTGTTTGGAAGAAATAGTCTTCGCAGTTCACAATGAGCTAGGTGGCCCAAACTGCTGCATATACCCCGACCCTGAAGAAAGGCATTGATGTTTAGGTACACATTGGTGCAACGACAGTGCTTTTTTCACGAATGCGCTTGTTAAATCACCCATTTGGCGAAGTAGGCTATGATTCAATGATAAATTAACAGGCACCGCATCGATTATATGCAACGCAGAACAAGCTAGATAAACTAGTAATATCATCAACCATGTGTAGTTAACTTGTGATTATGTTAAGATTGATTGTTTTTTTATAAGATACGTTTAATGCTAGCTAGCACCTTACCTTGACTACTTGCTGCACTCACATAACAGGTTGTCAGCCTGCCACGCAGTCTCCTCGTGGAGTGCAATGTAATCGGCCATGATCGGTGTCCAAAAATGCAGATTACCGATTGTTATGAAAACTTGAAATCGGCCCTAATTAATCGGCCATTCCGATTAATCGGCCGACCTCTACTAGGGACTTGGGACTCAAGGTTGAGTGACTTGACTACATCACCAACTCATACCATGCATTTCATCAGTGAAATGTGTTGATGTGTTTCCTAGGGGCCAAAGATCCAGACATTTGGGTTGCATACCAGCCAGTGACCCCTCCCATCACGATCTGCGTGGTCACAGAGTATTTCTCTGCGAGGGGACCAGAGTTATTCCCAAACACCATGCTCCACCATTGGTGCCTCCGGGCGTACTCTGTCAGGTCCACCACCTCATAGGTCTCATCCTCACTCTCCGGCTCATCCTTTTCTGATAAGATGTCATCTGGGATGAAGGAAAGACATACAAAGAATTTAAACTGTTTTGCTTTCACTTTCTATCATCTAGGCAACCTAGTGCAGGTTTCAGGTCCAAATTCTGTCCAATTTCCTCAGTCAAGAAACAGTTCCAATGCATCCATCTAAATCTTTGCTGTAACTTCATAGTAGTATTGATAGGATTCACAAAACACATTAATTCATTGAATATTGATTTAAAACATGACTGGAATACTTGTTTAGTTGGTAATCCCGTTCACGTCATTACTATAAAGTGTATATCTGCGATAACGGTACAGTAGTCGGGATAGGAGCCATGGGTGACAAAAACAAATAGGTTCACAATGCCAATGGCTGGTATTTGGGTCGATGGGCGATTGCATGCCATTGTTTAGAAATTAGGCTAAATTGCTAGCAACAAAGCTAGCCATCTAGTCAGTAAAGTCCACCTGTCAAAAGCCGCAGCTGAACGA
The DNA here is from genome assembly GCF_045679555.1 of Salvelinus alpinus. Classification (NCBI taxonomy): domain Eukaryota; kingdom Metazoa; phylum Chordata; class Actinopteri; order Salmoniformes; family Salmonidae; genus Salvelinus; species Salvelinus alpinus. Next base: position 61,116,775 of record NC_092095.1, on the reverse strand, counting down.
ATAGCAATATTTGAGTGTTTAGATTTCTTGATATTGGAGCTATCTATATATAGTATAGCTGATTCGTTGTTATAATTCGAGATTATTTTATCCATAAACATGGGCTATCACTAACCTTCTTTGCGATCCGCCATTTTGGAGAAAATTACATCAGGATGTTGACTGCTGTATGCAAGCCCCGCCCCTGAGCTTTATAAACCTCTGCTGGCCCCGCCTACAGAATGATGCTTTGCCACATCAGTATTTTAACACTTTGCTCTTTCTTTGAAATGTTGCAGGATGTTGATCATTTCATTTGGAAGCATAAAAATGTTCCATAAAAAATAAGATTCGATTTCCCTCATATTAGATTCAATTTCTGCCCAAAATAGCTATCACTTTATCCCTTGAACATTTAAATTGATTTGAATGTAATTCAAATCTACATCAAATACTGTAACTTATATATAATCAATTGATATCAAAATAAATAGTAAGATTTTATAAAGTAATATGTTCAGAGGGTTTTATGATACATCAAAAAAGCTATTTGGATAATTAGATTTGAGGATTTTACATTGGATGGATATGTCTTGTCTGGGTATTGAGTCTGGGTATTTTTAAAATGTCTACAGCTGGGGGGGGAACACCAACAATAATGATTGCTATTCATTTCATTTTCAAGACATGTACAAAAGTGAGAATGTAATTCATAACACAGTAGATATACTGCACATAAATACAGTAGAACTAGCTAGTACATTTAAAAAAAAATGCAAACAGATCTAATTGGTATCAACCACAAAATTGTATAGGACTGTGGGGCCTAGGGCAAGGATGATGATTATTATGATGTGAACATTGCAGGGTGAGAAATATTTGAGAAGTAGTTACACAGTCCTAATCAGAATTTTTACCTCCACACAACATTGCAACGTTTTATTTAGACATGCTTACCCATCAACAGCAAATAATACTGGTATCAAGTATTTGCACAAATTTCTCAGTTGACACTCTTAAATGTATTTAGTAATATGACAGTTTGCATGTAGCTATTTAACATTGTTATTTATGCACTTTTCAAAACAAATCAATCAATTTGAATACCTATACAATATAACCATTATTGCTTTTGAGAAAATAATGAACATGTATAATTGATTTCTGTGGTTTGTAAAAAGATAAATGAAGATGGGTAAAAAAAACTTCATGTCATATGCTGATATTCAGACATATCTATTGGCTGAAGAGGTAGGGGAGGCGTGACTACGGCGGCGCGTGGGTTCGCTTGCTTGTGTGACACAATTATAACAACTTTAAGCTGGTGGCTGTGGGGAATTTTATGGTCAAATAATACTCTTTTCAAACTGCAAGAATTGAACTTCATGCATTACATTTGATTAGTTGCATAAACGGTGCCTAAAAATGTGACGCGAATACTTTTTGGAGGGGTACTTGTTTTCCTGAAAGGATTTACCATTTTGAATTGCGTTTTGATCGTGGAGAAAAGTTTATTCTATCTTAATACATTTTTAGTTTTCCTTCTTTGATTTGGTGGAGTATTTCGTTCGCCCTCTCGTCGCGATTCCATGCAATCGTGCGGAGTCTCGCTCGCTGTTGCTGCCTGCGCTGCTGCTCGGAGTCTCGGCTCGGCTTCTGGTGGTGATGAGGAAAAGAAAATGGCGGCGGGAAAAGCCAGTGAAACCGAGGAGGACTTTCCGACGCTGACAGCCCAAGAGAGGGACAGCTTGGTCGGAATTGACAGGTCGGAGTCAAAGCCCTGCACACACCTCTGGTGTATTCTTAATATTCTGTTCACGCGTTTGCCGTTTTTATACGTTAAATCCATTTGCACGGCAGTGCAAGTGATACTGAACCGCCTGTGTTGTCTTCTTGCTTGCAGCTCACTGTTTGGATTTCAGAGGCTTCATGAAGATGGCGCCAGAACGAAGGCCTTACTGTTGAAGGTAGCTCGCTAAGTTGCAAACACACAGGACCAGCCGGTCCTTGAACCACAACACTTGCACCTTGTACATCCTTACCCACATAGTAATACGTGTAACTATGTGTAACTAACATAGCCAGTCCACTCTCAGGTGAGAGCACGGACTCTGGTTAACCATACACCCATCACACGATGTGCGCAGAGCGACCCTGCGGCTACGCAGCGTTCCTACCCGAGTTCTTTCCCTGGCTAGCTAATCCAATAGTGAAAATGAACGGCTTTTCCATTGCATAAACACATTTTAGTAACCCAACTGGCTATTTTCGTTATTAGGGTGGCCTTGCATTTATCTAACTCGTCAACTTAGCTATTTGTTAGTCACAGGCTTATCATATCAAATGTTTCTACCAAGCTGGTTTGTATTGGGTGCAGTAGAAATGGCTAACAAGCCTGGTAGCTGAAGAAGCTAGCAAATTAACGTTAGCCAGCTGGCTGTGTAATATAACATCTCAAGTACATACTTGCGGGCTAGTCATTTATATTGATAAGACGAACCACCACATGCTAACCTTTTAATTTAGCCTGCTAGCAAATGTCTAGCTAGTCCCCTGTTAGTTTGATAACGTTAACTAGCTTGTGGAACGTGCGTTGTTGGACTCTGGAGTTGGCCAGCTCATTCTGAATGTTTGCTAGCTAGAGATTCAGTGGTCAGGGACATATAGAATTTGGCTTTTTACAGATAACATCATTACTGTGATATAAGCGTTAGGTAACGTTTTGTAGCCAGCTAGCCAAATCTACCGAGTATGATAAAGTGACCTTACTTGTTTTAATGGCTATTTAACGTTCTGTCATGGAGTAGACTTCCCGTGGTGCCAGGGAAATATGTTTGCTTGCTGCACTGTGTATCTGGCTCGTGCAAAATGTATGCATGAATTTGAGCCGTTCTCGTGCCCCGGAGTTGGTGTTGATTGTGTAGAGCTCGAGACGGGCTTTCGCTATGTTCCAATGGCTGCTAACTAACGTTAGCTTAACGCGTTAGCTGTTTGGATAGCTAGCTAGTAATGGCTGCTTGGGCCGGTCCAAGATGGCGGGACAGGGAGTAGTGACACCGAAATCTAGCTATGTGGTGAGCTCAATTAACACATCTATCGAACGAAATTATATGCAATTCGTTAGCAGGTTTTGATTGACCCCTTTAGCCGTGGGGCTTATGTTGGTTTGTTGACAGTTTTCATTGACCCTCTGGATGGGTCCCTTCGTAGCTAGGTTTTGCATCCCAGCATCAACCTGTAGCTAGCACATTGGACAGTGAACAAAGGGCAAAGTTGCACACACATTTATACATTTTTGCTCTTTATATTGAATTTTTTATTTTCAGAGTTGGTGTTTACAATTGGAGGAAGCTTCTATCCCCATACTATGTTGCCACCAAAAAGAAGCGATTGGCCTCCTAGGGTGCTTAGAAAGTAGGCTTGCTGGCAACGTAAACAAAAAAGCATAATCTATTGCAAATTCAAATCACTGGAGGGATGGTGGCAAACTGGCCACACCACTATGCCAGCCAGTTCAAACCCTCGCCAATTCAGCCATTCTCCCTGCATTATTTCCCCTGGTATTTTTTATCAGCAGCAGTGGCAAAGTTGGCTTTGTAGTGGGAGCGTGGCTAATGGAGCTGTCACTGACTGAAATTTTAGCGTCCCACTTGGCCGCAGAGACTATGTTGATATTTTAAAGTTAATTTCCTGCAATTCTACATGTTTTGCCATGTGGCTGAGAGAAATGCAGTTGTAAAGCTAATTTCCTGCAATTCTACACATTTTGCCATAGCTTATCCTGTGTTTTTACGCTATTTGAGTGACTCAAATGTAACAAAATCAATGGGGACCCCATGCCATGACATTTTTAGAATTTGATTCTCCTGACTGTCTAGTTTGTATTTTGGTGATCGTTAGTTATCTAAGGTGATCTTATTTAAAAATATATATATATAAATATATCTTTTTTACGTACTTTATATCTGGGTTTAGTCATCTTAATTTTACACTGAGAATGTTTAACATCCCGATAAATAATTATATATAAATATTTAATAATAAGGAATACAGGGGAATGACTGTACTGTCTCAGCATTTAGCTGGGACTTTATACCCATGCATTCTGTCCACATTTATTATCTCCAAAGTGATGCAGGGGTCCAATGAAGGAATGACCCCGTTGTCTCTTCATATCCGAGATACAGTTCATTTTAAAATGTCATGTCGTTTTTTGTTGCTCTTTAGGTCTCACTTTAAAGGTTGCTTAGATTCATATTGTATAGGTTAAAGGTACTCCTTATATCCCTACTCTGAGAAGTGGGTGGGCAGATGCTAGCGGGATGTCACATACTAAAACCAGCCCCTTGCACTTTGGGGAATGCAGCCCTTGGCCAAACTGCCCCATGTAACATTACTAGCTACCCTACACCCTGGTATTCACCCCAGCCATCACATGACACACTCCTAGGGATGTGGTCAATTTAAATCTTGACCTTAATGGAACATATTTTTCATGCACTAAATGAATGACCCGTATGCATTTCTGCTGCATTGCACCTGGTTTTGCAATTGTCTTGCTACTCTCTAAAATGTCTATTTTGATGTAGCCCACCTCCATCAGCTGTTTTATATGGCGCATTGACCTCCAGGGATAAGTTTGGACATTATGATGATAAAACCAGTAGCCTATGTGAAGCTACTGACTTAACATTTGTAAGACAGTGTCACTTTATGTTTTTTAAACGGTGACCTTTTTCCTCAATTGGTTTGAGTTCCATTTTTATATCACTTGTCTCCTGATTTTTTTTATTTTTATGTTTTGCTGTGAGGTGTTCTACCACCTCATTATCTTCTTCTATAGCTTTATTAGTTTTGAGTGTCTGCCCTGTCTGGAACGGTGCACAGTCGCTCTGTTGCACACCTATCTACGCCCAGATAACGCAGAGTTCAACTCCACTGACAGAACTGGGTCACTGTATCGCCGCCACTGGATTAAGTGGCAACTACATAGAAATAGAATGAGTAGAACTACAACAGGTCTTACAGTGAAATGCTTACTTATAAGCCCTTAATGAACCAACAATGCAGTTTTAAGAAAAATAAGTTAAGTTAAAAATAATTTAAGAGCAGCAGTAAAATAACAGTAGCAAGGCTATATACAGGAGCTACCGGTACAGAGTCGATGTACTGGGGCACAGGTTAGTCAAGGTAATATGTAGGTAGGGGTAAAGTGACTATGCATAGATGATAATCAGAGAGTAGCAGCCGTGTAAAAGAGGGGTGGACAATGCAAATAGTCTGGGTAGCCATTTATTTCATTAGCTGTTCAGGAGTTTTATGGCTTGGCGGTAGAAGCTGTTAAGAAGCCTTTTGGACCTAGACTTGGTGCTCTGGTACCGCTTGTCGTGCGGTAGCAGAGAGAAGTCTACGACTAGGGTGGCTGGAGTCTTTGACAATTTTTAGGGCCTTCCCCTGACACTGCCTGGTATAGAGGTCCTGGATGGCAGAAAGCTTGGCCCCAGTGACGTACTTGGCCGTACGCACTACCCTCTGTAGTGTCTTGCGGTCGGAGGCCGAGCAGTTGCCATACTTGTGGTCGGAGGCCGAGCAGTTGCCATACCAGGCTGTGATGCAACCAGTCAGGATGCGCTCTATGGTGCAGTTAATTAGTCCCTAATCTATGGATTTCACATGACAGGGCAGGGGTGCAGCCATGGGTGGGCTTGGGAGGGCATAGGCCCAACCACTTGGGAGCCTGGCCCACCCACTGGGGAGCCAGGCCCAGCCAATCAGAATGGGGTTTTCCCCACAAAATGATTTTATTACAGACAGAAATGCTCAATTTCATCAGCTGTCTGTGTCGCTGGTCCCAGAGGATCCCTCAGGTGAAGAAGCCAGATGTGAAGGTCCTGCGGTGGCATGCTTACTCGTGGTCTGCGGTTGTGAGGCCGGTTGGATGTACTGCCAAATTCTCTAAAATTATGTTGGAATCAGTTTATGATAGTTGAATGTTAATTTCTCTATCTGGCAACAGCTCTGGTGGACATTCCTGCATTCAGCACACATCTGTGGCATTGTGTTGTGACAAAACTGCACATTTTAGTAGCCTTTTATTGTCGCCAGCACAAGGTGCACCTGTGTAATAATCATGCTGTTTATTTAATCAGCTTCTTGATATGCCACACCTGTCAGGTGGATGGATTTTCTTGGCAAAGGATAAATTCTCACTAACAGGGATGTAAACAAATTTCTGTGCAACATTTGAGAGAAATAAGCTTTTTGTGCGAATGGAACATTTCTGTGTTCTTTTATTTCACCTCATGAAACATGAGACCACATGTTTGGGATGTGCAAAACTACCATTGAATGAGTGTTGCATATTAACTTCAATGCACGAGGATGACATTAAAAGGAAGAAGCATAAGAGCGGGTACTTCCTTTTGGAGTTTTTTAGTGTCCCCATCCAAGTACACAAAATCAATGTTTCATGCTACCCTCATCCTGACCCTTTTTTGAGAATAAACTGATTTTAGATCAATGAATGAACATCCCCCTCCACATTCACACACACTTACAAATGGGTATACAATCAATTTATAGTTTTTTTTATTTGCAGCAGCTGTGACTGTTTGATATGAAGTGGAGCGCTAACATGTTATGGAATCAATTGCAGTTTGTTTATTGGTATAAAATCACATTTACAACTTGTTTGCTTAGTCCAATATCATTGTATTTGTGTTTTACTTTAATGAGACGTTTTGCTCGTTAGGAAATAACTGATGCATTGTGGGAGCTCATTACCAAGCACCAATGTTCGTTCCTGCAGCATTGTGTATCAGTGCCACATTAGGCATCGTCACTTTAGTGGAGTAAACGGCAAACTTTCATCTAGTTTGTTGTCATATGAACTTGAATGCTTGTTAGGCCTACTGTGTGGTGTGTGCGCGCATTCTCATAAAGCCTGAGCCGCTGCTAAATTTAATTAGATTGATTTCGTCATCTGTGATGATAGTTGAATTCTGGGCTTGGCTTCCCTCAGCTGTGCTGTCTGTCATTTCTCCTGGCCCCTCCCCCCTTCCACCATAAACAAACCTCCAGTCAGTCTGAATGGCAACATAAGAAGGCATTGACAAACATCCCCAAGCACTCAATCACGCCGAGACTATTCAGCTGTTCAAAGAGAAAGTACCAGGGCCCGACACTAACTTTTTGGTCCATCAGCCACTGTGGCAGATAGATAAAAAATATATATATACACTGCTCAAAAAAATAAAGGGAACACTTAAACAACACAATGTAACTCCAAGTCAATCACACTTCTATGAAATCAAACTGTCCACTTAGGAAGCAACACTGATTGACAATAAATTTCACATGCTGTTGTGCAAATGGAATAGACAAAAGGTGGAAATTATAGGCAATTAGCAAGACACCCCCAAAAAAGGAGTGATTCTGCAGGTGGTGACCACAGACCACTTCTCAGTTCCTATGCTTCCTGGCTGATGTTTTGGTCACTTTTGAATGCTGGCGGTGCTCTCACTCTAGTGGTAGCATGAGACGGAGTCTACAACCCACACAAGTGGCTCAGGTAGTGCAGTTCATCCAGGATGGCACATCAATGCGAGCTGTGGCAAAAAGGTTTGCTGTGTCTGTCAGCGTAGTGTCCAGAGCATGGAGGCGCTACCAGGAGACAGGCCAGTACATCAGGAGACGTGGAGGAGGCCGTAGGAGGGCAACAACCCAGCAGCAGGACCGCTACCTCCGCCTTTGTGCAAGGAGGTGCACTGCCAGAGCCCTGCAAAATGACCTCCAGCAGGCCACAAATATGCATGTGTCAGCATATGGTCTCACAAGGGGTCTGAGGATCTCATCTCGGTACCTAATGGCAGTCAGGCTACCTCTGGCGAGCACATGGAGGGCTGTGCGGCCCCACAAAGAAATGCCACCCCACACCATGACTGACCCACCGCCAAACCGGTCATGCTGGAGGATGTTGCAGGCAGCAGAACATTCTCCACGGCGTCTCCAGACTCTGTCACGTCTGTCACATGTGCTCATGTGCTCAGTGTGAACCTGCTTTCATCTGTGAATAGCACAGGGCGCCAGTGGCGAATTTGCCAATCTTGGTGTTCTCTGGCAAATGCCAAACGTCCTGCACGGTGCTGGGCTGTAAGCACAACCCCCACCTGTTGACGTCGGGCCCTCATACCACCCTCATGGAGTCTGTTTCTGACCGTTTGAGCAGACACATGCACATTTGTGGCCTGCTGGAGGTCATTTTGCAGGGCTCTGGCAGTGCTCCGCCTGCTCCTCCTTGCACAAAGGCGGAGGTAGCGGTCCTGCTGCTGGGTTGTTGGCCTCCTCCACGTCTCCTGATGTACTGGCCTGTCTCCTGGTAGCGCCTCCATGCTCTGGGGACTACGCTGACAGACACAGCAAACCTTCTTGCCACAGCTCGCATTGATGTGCCATCCTGGATGAGCTGCACTACCTGAGCCACTTGTGTGGGTTGTAGACTCCGTCTCATGCTACCACTAGAGTGAAAACACCGCCAGCATTCAAAAGTGACCAAAACATCAGCCAGGAAGCATAGGAACTGAGAAGTGGTCTGTGGTCACCACCTGCAGAACCACTCCTTTATTGGAGGTGTCTTGCTAATTGCCTATAATTTCCACCTTTTGTCTATTCCATTTGCACAACAGCATGTGAAATTTATTGTCAATCAGTGTTGCTTCCTAAGTGGACAGTTTGATTTCACAGAAGTGTGATTGACTTGGAGTTACATTGTGTTGTTTAAGTGTTCCCTTTATTTTTTTGAGCAGTGTATATATCTCTACCAGCCACTCATGTCTTTTTACAACAACAAAAAACAGATGAGCATGCTTTAATGTTTTTAAAACAAATGTATTACTAGTAAGAAGTGATGTGGTACATTGCTCAATTTTATATATTTTTTTGTAACCTGTCTTAACTAAAATATCACATGAGGCAAACATGTTCAGCTGTCCGTTTTAAGGTCGGGAGGTTACCGTTGCAACAAGGGCACTTGAGTTGCCAGTGACTGAGTGGTCTTAGACACTGCATCTCGACGCAAGAGGCGTCACTGCACTACCTGGTTCGAATCCAGGCTGCATCACATCCAGCCGTGATTGGGAGTCCCATAGGGCGGTGTACAATTGGCCCAGCGTCGTCCTGGTTTGGCTGGGGTAATCCGTCATTGTAAATAAGAATTTGTTCTTAAACTGACTTGCATAGGTAAATACATTTTTTTAACAGAGAATCAAATTCAAACATTATAAAAACTCCAGAGTGGCGCAGCAGTTTAAGGCATTGCATCTCAGTGAGGGACGCATCACCTACAGACCCAGGTTCGATCCCAGGCTGTCACAACCGGCCGTGACCAGGAGTCCCGTGGGGTGGCGCACAATTGGCCCAGTGTCGTCCGGGTTAGTGGAGGGTTTGGCCGAGGGGGGCTTTACAAGTAGCCCGTCATTGTAAATAAGAACTTGTCATTTTTTTGGGCCGGAGGGGCTTTACTTGGGTCATCGCTTTCTAGCGACTCCTTGTGGCGGACCGTGTGCCTGCAGGCTCACTTCGGTTGTCAGTTGAACAGTGTTTCCTCAGACACTGGTGCAGCTGGCTTCCGGGTTAAGAAGCGTGGTTTGGCGGGTCAAGTTTCGGAGGATGCATGACTCGACCTTCACCTCTCCAGAGCCTGTTTAGGAAAATGTAGCTATGCGATTGCAATTGGATATCATGAAATTGTGGAGAAAAGGGTGGTAAAATACAAAAACATATACAGTACTAGTCTAAGGTTTGGACACCTACTCATTCAAGGGTTTTCTTTATTTTTACTATTTTCTACATTGTAGAATAATAGTGAAGACATCAAACATATTAAATAACACCTATGTAGTAACCAAAAAAGTGTTAAACAAATCGAAATATATTTTAGATTCTTCAAAGTAGCCACCCTTTACCTTGATGACAGCTTTACCCGCTCTTGGCATTCTCTCAAACCCAAATCATCTCAATTGGGTTGAGGTCGGGGGATTGTGGAGGCCAGGTCATCTGATGCAGCACCATCACTCTCCTTCTTGGTCTAATAGCCCTTACAGAGCCTGGAGGTGTGTTGGGTCATTGTCCTGTTGAAAGACAAATGATAGTCCCACTAAGCCCAAACCAGATGGGATGGCGTTTTGCTGCAGAATGCTGTGGTAGCAATGCTGGTTTAGTGTACCTTAAATTCTAAATAAATCACTAACAGTGTCAACAGCAACGCACCACCACACCACCTCCATGCTTCACGGTAGAAACCACACATGCAGAGATAATCCATTCACCTACTCTGCATCTCACAAAGACACGGCGGTTGGGACCAAAAATCTCCAATTTGGACTCATTAGATCAACGTACAGATTTCCACTGGTCTAATGTCCATTGCTCGTGTTTCTTGGTACAAGCAAGTCTCTTCTTCTTATTGTTGTCCTTTAGTGGTATCTTTGCAGCAATTTGACTATGAAGGCCTGATTCTCCTCTGAACAGTTATGTTAAGATATGTCTGTTACTTTAACTCTGAAGCATTTATTTGGGCTGCAATTTCTGAGGCTGGTAACTAATGAACTTATCCTCTGCAGCAGAGGTAACTCTGGATCTTCCTTTCCTGTGGCGGTCCTCACGAGAGCCAGTTTCATCATAGAGCTTGATGGTTTTTGCGACTGCTGCATTTGAAGAAACTTTAAGTTCTTATTTTTCCATGCTGACTGACCTTATTGTTTTTATGGACTGTCGTTTCTCTTTGCTTATTTGAGCTGTTCTTGCCATAATATGGATTTGGTCTTTTACCAAAAAGGGCTATCTTCTGTATACCACTCCTACGTTGTCACAACACAACTGATTGGCTCTTTACGCATTAAGAAGGTAAGAAATTCCACAAATGAAGTTTTAACATGTTACACCTTTTTAATTGAAATGCATTCAAGGTGACTCCCTCATGAAGCTGGTTGAGAGAATACCAAGAGTGTGCAAAGCTGTCATCAAGGCAAAGGGTGGCTACTTTGAAGAATCTCAAATATAAAATATATTTTAAATTAGCTTCTCTGGGATATGTGGGACGCTAAAATTCCTCAAACATACAAGTATTATACACCATTTTAAAGAAACTTCTCGTTAATCCAGCCAAAGTGTCTGATTTCAAAAAGGATTTACAGCAGAAGCACACCGTGCGATTATGTTAGCTCAGTACATCGCCACAGAAAAACACAGCCATTTTTCCAGCCTAAGAAAGGAGTAACAAAAAGCAGAAATAGTTAAAATTAATCACTAACCTTTGATCTTCATCAGATGACACTCACAGGACTTCATGTTACACAATACATGTATGTTTTGTTCGATAATGTGCATATTTATATCCACAAATCTTGGTTTACATTGGCGCCATGTTCAGAAATGCCTCCAAAATATCCGGAGAAATTGCAGAGAGCTATGTCAAATAACATAAATACTCATCATAAACTTTGATGAAAGATACATGTTTTACATAGAATTAAAGATGCACTTGTTCTTAATGCAACCGCTGTGTCAGATTTCAAAAAGCTTTACGGCAAAAGCACAATATTCAATAATCTGAGAACAGCGTTCAGCCACAAAAGGAAGCCATACAGTTACCCGCCAAATTGTGCAGTCAACAAAACTCATAAAAAGCATTATAAAGCTTCACTTACCTTTGCTGATCTTTGTCGGAATGCACTCCCAGAACTCCCACTTCCACAAGAAATGTTTGTTTTGTTCGGTAATGTCCATCATTTATGTCCAAATAGCTATTTTTGTTAGCGTGTTTGGTCAACAAATCCAAAGTCAGGAAGCGCGTTCACTAAAAGCAGACGAAATGTCAAAGTTCCATAACAGTCAGTAGAAACATGTCAAACGATGTATTGAATTAATCTTTAGAATGTTTTTAACATAAATCTTCAATAAAGTTCCAACCGGAGAATTACATTGACTTATTACATTGACACAGAGTTACATTGACACAGAGCTCCCTCTCATGTGAACGTGCATGGTCAGAGCATGGCCAGGTTATGGTAGACCTGACTATTTCCTGTCTCCTTCGGCCCCACTTCACAGTAGAGGCATCAGACAAGGTTCTACAGATTGTTGACATCTAGTGGAAGCCGTAGGAAGTGCAAACTCATCCATATCCCACTGTGTTCAATAGCGGCTGTGTTGAAAATCGACCAACCTCAGAATTCCCACTTCCTGTTTGGATTTTCTCTCAGGTTTTTGCCTGCCATATGAGTTCTGTTATACTCACAGACATCATTCAAACAGTTTTAGAAACTTCAGAGTGTTTTCTATCTAATATGAATAATAATATGCATATATTAGCAACTGGAACTGAGGAGCAGGCAGTTTACTATGGGCACCTCTGTGCACCTTTTCATCCAAGCTACTCAATACTGCCCCTGCAGCCATAAGAAGTTAACGATGGCATTTTGAATGCACAGATACCGTAATGAGATCCTGAGGCCTTTGTCGTGCCATTCATCCGTCTCCATCAGCATGTTTCAGCATGATGATGCATGTCCCCATGTCGCAAGGATCTTTCCACAATTCCTGGAATCTGAAAATGTCCCAGTTCTTCCATGGCCTGCATACTCACCAGACAATGTCACCTATTGAGTGTGTTTGAGATGCTCTGGATCGACCTGTACGACATTGTCTTCCAGTTCCTGCCAATATTTTGCTACTTTGCACAGCTATTGAAGAGGAGTGGAACAACAGGCCACAATCAACAGCCTGATCAACTCTATGCAGTGGAGATATCATGCTGCATGAGGCAAATGGTGGTCACACCAGATACGGACTGGTTTTCTGATCCATGCCCATCTATTTCTTTAAGGTATCTGTGACCTGCGGATGCATATCTGTATTCCCAGTCATGTGAAATTGAAACGAGCAGTTCATGCTTGAAAACCCACAAGTCAGAGTTAAAGCAGTTCTACATCGAAGAGTGGGCTGAAATTTCTTCAAGGCGATGTGAGAGACGGATCAACAACTACAGGAAGCTCTTGGTTGGAGTCATTGCAGCTAAAGGTGGCACAACCAGTTATTGTGTTTAAGGGGGCAATTACTTTTTCACACGGGCATTGGGTGTTGCATAATATGAAATACGTGTGGAGTTAATCTAATATTAGGTTTTGATCTGATCACATACAGTAATTTATTTTGACGCAAAAGTAGAGACCTTTAGAAAGGAGTAAATACCTTTTCACAGGTGTGTGTGATTCGTTGTGCTTTGTGTGATTAGCTACCAGCTATGGCACAAAACGACACTGACCACAGCAACTGCAGCATTTATTGTATCTATAAATGTGCTCATACTTGACTTTGAACTACATTTTTATTCGCAAATGCGAGGAAATGCTTGTACTGTAGAGCCCTGACCATCCGCCAATGTGGCTGGTGAAATAGACATCTTACCTGCCAATGCCAAAATCTACCTGCATTTGGCGGGGGTTAATTTTAGGTTCTGGAACAGACATTTACGCACGTATCTCGTCTGGTCTGCATAGCACACAGGATGTAACCAAATGACTGGTCCCACAGAGGGAACTCCTTTTGTAATGGAGTTAGTTGCCGTACGCAGATAGTATTCCCACGTTAGGTTCTGTTCTTCCCCAGCCCATTCCTTGCCTTCTGAGTGATCTAACACACCTCAGTATTGCCCACTATCCCTCAACGTTGATGAATATTGAGTAGGCCAAGGGCATACGTGAATCTTGTCACTCACTAGTGTTATTGGTTCACTGTCATATCACAAACTCCCCTGAACTTGGTAGTCGAGTTGAGTGACAAGTGGACGTTCTATCCACCTCACCCTCCTCAAACACACACGGACACGCACGTTTCAGAGACAAATACCTAATGCTGTCATCGAGTTAATCATTAGCTGGTCATTATCAACATTCTTTAAGTGCTCGATCTGCAAACAGTTTTGAATCGGTCTTGTTCAAACATACTTTTTTCTCTCTCTCGCCTGGTGAGTGACTGATTTAAGAGCCACCCAGATATAGGGCCTAACTGTAAATGACACCAGAATTGGCAACAGTGAATTAAACATGAAAAGTTAAGCGGATCTCTTAGGCAAGAGTCATTCCACTTGTGAGTGTTTATGGCTAATATGCACTTACAGTTGAAGTCGGAAGTTTAAATGTATTTGGCTAAGGTGTATGTAAACTCAGTTTTTCACAATTCATGACATTTAATCGTAGTAAAAATTCCCTGTCTTAGGTCAGTTAGGATCACCACTTTATTTTAAGAATGTGAAATGTCAGAATAATAGTAGAGAGAATGATTGATTTCAGCTTTTATTTCTTTCATCAGATTCCCAGTGGATCAGAAGTTTACATACACTCAATTAGTAAATGGTAGTATTGCCTTTGAATTGTTTCACTTGGTTCAAACATTTCGGGTAGCCTTCCACAAGCTTCCCACAATAAGTTGGGTGAATTTTGGCCCATTCCTCCTGACAGAGCTGGTGTAACCCAGTCAGGTTTGTAGGCCTCTTTGCTCGCACACACTTTTTCAGGTCTGCCCACAAATGTTCTATAAGATTGAGGTCAGGGCTTTGTAATGGCCACTCCAATACATTGACTTTGTTGTCCTTAAGCCATTTTGCCATAACTTTGGAAGTATGCTTGGGGTCATTGTCCATTTGGAAGAACCATTTGCAACCAAGCTTTAACTTCCTGACTGATGTCTTGAGATGTTGCTTCAATATATCCACACACTTTTCCGTCCTCATGATGCCATCTATTTTGTGAAGTGCACCAGTCCCTCATGCAGTAAAGCACCCCCACAACATGATGCCGCCACCCCCGTGCTTCAAGGTTGGGATGGCGTTCTTAGGCTTGCATATCTCCCCTTTTTCCTCCAAACATAATGATGGTCATTATGGCCAAACAGTTCTATTTTTGTTTCATCAGACCAGAGGACATTTCTCCAAAAAGTGCAGTTGCAAACTGTAGTCTAGCTTTTTTATGGCGGTTTTGGAGCAGTGGCTTTGCAGAGCGGCCTTTCAGGTTATATCGATTATAGGACTCGTTATTACTGTGGATATAGATACTTTTGTACCGGTTTCCTCCAGCATCTTCACAAGGTCCTTTGCTGTTGTTCTGGGATTGATTTGCACTTTTCGCACCAAAGCACGTTCATCTCTAGGAGACAGAACGCGTCTCCTTCCTGAGTGTATGACGGCTGCATGGTCCCATGGTGTTTATACTTGCGTACTGTTGTTTGTATAGATGAACGTGGTACCTTCAGCCATTTGGAAATTGCTCCCAAGGATGAACCAGACTTGTGGAGGTCTACAATTTTTTTTCTGAGGTCTTGGCTGATTTCTTTTGATTTTCCCACGATGTCAAGCAAAGAAGCACTGAGTTTGAAGGTAAGCCTTGAAATAGATCCACAGGTACACTTCCAATTGACTCAAACGACGCGCCAAATAAATTGACATTTTGGATATATATCGACGGAATTAATCGAACAAAGGGACCATTTGTGATTATGGGACATATTGGAGTGCCAACAACAGAAGCTCGTCAAAGGCATGAATTATATTTTTATTTCTGCGTTTTGTGTCGCGCCTGCAGGGTTGAAATATGCTTCTCTCTCTTTGTTTACTCTGTTGCTATCCTCAGATAATAGCATCGTTTTCTTTCGCCGAAAAGCCTATTTGAATTCTGACATGTTGGCAGGATTCACAAGTGTAGCTTAAATTTTTTATCTTTCATGTGTGATTTAATAGTAATTTATTTGAATTTGGCGCTCTGCATTTCCTCTGGCTTTTGGCCAAGAGACAGTAGCGTCCCGCCTAAACTCATTTTTGGATATAAATATGAACTTTACCGAACAAAACATACATGTATTGTGTAACATGAAGTCCTATGAGTGTCATCTGATGAAGATCATCAAAGGTTAGTGATTAATTTTAACTATTTCTGCTTTTTGTTACTCCTCATTTTGGCTGGAAAAATTGCTGTGTTTTTCTGTGACTTGGCTCTGACCTAATATAATCGTTTGGTGTGCTTTCGTCGTAAAGCCTATTTGAAATCGGACACTGTCGCTGGATTTACAACAAGTGTATCTTTAAAATTGTGTAAAATACATGTATGTTTGAGGAATTTTAATTATGGGATTTCTGTTGTTTTGAATTTGGCTCCCTGCAGTTTCATTGGCTGTTGACGAGGTGAGACGCTAACGTCCCACATACCCTAGAGAGGTTAACAAGACATTTGTGGAGTGGTTGAAACACTTAGGTTGGAGTCATTAAAACTCGTTTATGTAAACTTCCGACTTCAACTGTAAGTGTGTGTGTTCTGCAGGTGTGTGTGTGTGACAGACTATCTGAAGGAATGTTCTGGTGCATTTCTTAGTTGCTGTTTGTGTATATTTAGTGATTGTGCTCTGTTTCAGAAGCCATGTCCTCAGAGAGCTGTTACTCAGAGTGCAGGGAAACGCTGTTCATGGGTTTCTAGAGTTCAGCAGTAGTCCTCCAGGAGTGGGTGTGTTTCATGTGTGTGATTAGGCCTCAGGCAGAGCCATCCCTGTGAGTGATGCGCATCTCGCTGTGTTTTTTTATTTTCCAGTGGAAGAAGTCCAAATGAAAACCTTGGCCCAACACACACAATGAACGGAAATCCATACCATCGCTCCCATTTATATGGACATTGATAACTGATTGAAAAGAAAGTGGCACCCTATCCCCTATATAGTGCACTACTTTTGACCAGGGCATATGAGGCTCCGGTCAAAATTAGTGCACATGTAGGGAATAGAGGGCCGTTTGTGACGCATCCCATGTGAGACTTCCTGGTAAGAGACACTGCTGTCTGTGTTCATGCTGAGTTTCTTCTTGCTGTATTTGTCCCCAGGCCGTTCGTTCCTACGATTCTCTCATCTTGAAGGCTGAAGGGAAAGTGGAGCCAGAGTTATTCTGCCAGCTAGGCCACTTCAACCTCCTCCTGGAGGAGTACGCTAAAGGTGAGATGAAGCCCCTCGTGCTCTTTCCCCCCCCGCTCGGCCCCCCCCCCTCCACCCCTTTTGCGAACATTAAGTCAACATTTCTACATGCCGTGTGGCATTATTCAAGTGTGTTAACTTCTGTGCCGCATCAGCGGGGAGCTAACATGATGCCTTCCAGACTCCCAGTGCAGCCTAAAGTCAAGTGGAGCAGGCAGGGTGCTTTCACACTTTAATAAGGTGGACATCGGCTGCACTGATAGACTGTTGAACCGTGAGACACATTTGACAGAAGTACCAACGGTAACAAAAATGATAGTTCCGAACCATTTTTCATGTTGTAGTATTGGAAAAAGTCCAGAAGTTTCAGTATAGCGTGCAACACCAGTGTCTACTCTGGTCTTGGCACATGGGCTCCAGCCAACAGCTGGCAGATAGAGTGCAGGTAGGCTAGTCTACCCGATGAGAATATTTGTCAAACGGCAGTCACGCATCGATCAAGCCCCTTGAAATGTATTGTAACAGAGCATGAAGATCACCGTGCACTGTCAGCACCCTGTGAAGTTCATCTGGAGTTCCCACTAGGCACAGATGTCTATTCCACATTGGTTCAATGTCGTTTCATTGAAATTATGTGGAAACAACGTTGAGTCAACCAGTGTGTGCCCAGTGGATTATTTCATCTGTAGCCTAATAAACTGCATAGTTTCTCGAGTCATAGTGGGAGGACCATATCATCGTATGACTCCCAAGTTTACTTCCATATGAATGTTAATAAAATCAGTATTTGTGCAGAAAGGCATTTCCACCAGCATTTCTCGCATAATTCATTTTAGAGACACAAGAAGATCCCACCGTGTCGAAAGAACAAGTTATCTATCCATATTTATAAAATGGTATTGAATTGTGCATAAAAACAGTATGGTAACATGGTTTCTTTTCACACTCGATTTCCTTCCTTTATTTGTTATTTTTACCTAGTCCCCCCCACCTGGGTTAAACTTTATTAAACTTAAACTTTAATTTCAGTTAGATGCAGTTGACCCCAACTTGGCATTGCTGATAACAAAGCTGGTCGGTGTTAACCTTTTGGTATGTCTGGTATTTAATATCCCTCTTCTTTCACAGCATTATCAGCATACCAGAGGTACTACAGCTTACAGTCCGACTACTGGAAGGTGAGAAAATATTACTGACGGACACACACTCTGAAAGCTTCTGCATGCTTTGGTTTTGGCTAGCGCCTATTCAAACTGAACAAATGTGCTCACAAACTCAAAAGACCTTCGCTTGGAAAAAATAGAGAAGGTGACAATAGCTCTGTTTGTCCCTCTTTAGATGCAGTACCCAGTATACACTTCCTCAAAATTGTCAGAATTAAGCTAACTCAAGGTCTTTCATTTACTTTGATGTTTTTGTCAGATCTTAGTCGTGTAATTTACATCTAAGATGTTTGGTGCCGTGTTTCTCAAGTGAAATGTGCATGAAAACAAGTCGTCTATCCTTGATGACAAACACTTAATTGAAGAATTCCTACAATTGACCAAAGACGGACGAAGAGGCGTAGACTTTGGCTCAACTTCAGCTTGCCTCGAGAAAAAATGTAGCGTGCACGAATAGCTGAACCACCGTTGCCAAAGATCACAATGAACAAACACGTCACAAAATGTCGTCGTAATATATGAACGAACTGTTCCCAACAGTTTCTGATGGGGAAGCATGCTGACACCTTTACTCACACACTCACGCTCTTATCTGTGGAGCTCTTATAGTAGTAATGTCTCCATTCCACTTCTACTGCAGATTATATTCTGCTCATGTTCATCCTCAACCTGCCATGGGATAGATTAACCCATTCACATGGCGCCGACCAACCAGACACAGGAAGTGTGTGTGGTTATGATTCAGGGGTTTGTCTGGAGGAATGCTGTGGGTTGTGGCTTTCAGATTAGACTCATTCTCTGCCGTTTTCTGTTTGAGTCGAGAAATCTGTGGTAAGATGTGAGCATTTGGTAGGCCTACATGGTGATTCCATTTGAGCGTCGGCCAGCAGAGACGATCCCCTAAAGGCATCTGTAGTGCAGTAACCAATCATTGCACAAAGAAAGACTTCTATTGTTTGTGGTTAAAATGAATGGTCCATAACTAATGACGACAGATTAAGACGGATGCCTTGCAGAGTGGGTTTCTGGAAGGGCTCCGGTGCAGACGACATGTCTGGGCTGCAGCCATTTTGAAAGCATTGTTTTATGTGTAGGCGTGTGTGTGTGGCCTGTAACTAATTAGTCTTAATGGTGCTCCGTGTGCATCTGCCTCTTCCAGAATGCTGCCTTCCTATATGGCCTGGGCATGGTCTACTTCCATTACAACGCCTTTCAGTGGTGAGTAGCTGTCTTATACAACCTAAGTATGGAGGACTAGATTATGATGGTATTATAACTGTTGTGTGTGTGTGTGAGCATGGGGAAAGATGTGTATGGTTTCCATGGTGACACCGTCACCAGTTGCAGCCCACATGGCACCCTATTTCATTTTATAGTGCACTAGATTTGACCATGACCGCAACGGCCCTGGTGGACAGTAGCGCATAATGTAGTGAATAGGGAGCCAGTTGTGAAGAAACCATGAAGATCTCCTGTTTTAATCATGTTGTGAAGAAACCATGATGAAGACCTCCTGTTTTAATCATGTTGTGAAGAAACCATGATGAAGATCTCCTTTTTAGTCATGTTGTGAAGAAACCAGGAAGATCTCCTGTTTTAATCATGTTGTGAAGAAACCATGATGAAGACCTCCTGTTTTAATCATGTTGTGAAGAAACCATGATGAAACCTCCTGTTTTAATCATGTTGTGAAGAAACCATGATGAAGATCTCCTTTTTAGTCATGTTGTGAAGAAACCAGGAAGATCTCCTTTTTAGTCATGTTGTGAAGAAACCAGGAAGATCTCCTTTTTAGTCATGTTGTGAAGAAACCAGGAAGATCTCCTGTTTTTAGTCATGTTGTGAAGAAACCATGATGAAGACCTCCTGTTTTTAATCACGTTGTGAAGAAACCATGATGAAGATCTCCTGTTTTAATCATGTGGTATTCTCTCCTCTGGAGGACTGTGGTCTCTGTTCAACACTGCAGCGCTGATTCTGCATCTTCTCTGAGTGGCGTCTCCCATTTCTAACTTGGAATATACTTATCTCTTCTCCCCTCCCCCAGGGCAATTAAAGCTTTCCAGGAGGTGCTCTACATCGACCCCAGTTTCTCACGAGCCAAGGAGATCCACCTGCGACTCGGCCTCATGTTTAAGGTCAACACCGACTACGAGTCAAGCCTAAAGGTACTCTACCTGCCTCTTTCCTCCACCAGTGGAGCCATCACAACATTTCCAACAGTTAGGACATCCAGAGAGGAACATTAGTGTAGAATTATTATATATATTTTTTTTAGGTTGGCACCTTATTCTATTGATCAGGGATGGGCCACTGATGGGGGTGGGGGCCATAAAATCTGAACTCATTATGGGGGTCTGTGGCTCGCGGTTCTGTGTACCCACATCCATACCCACACATGCAGTCAGAGACAGCCCTGGCCTTTTGGGGATCCTACGCACAAAGTAGTTAATTTCATGCAATTCTACTCATTTTGCCATGGGGCGGAGAGGAATGTTTGCAGTTTTTGATATCTGAGTGAGACTGACAAACAAAATCAATGGGGGACTGTAAAGAGGACTTGCAGTGTGCAATCTCTTCATCAGTTGCCCTCTCCCTTGATCGTTCTCTCCTGCTCTTTAATTGCAGTGCAGAAAGTGAGCAAGGAGAGAGGCAGCTTGCTGAAGAATTGATTTCCTTGTCCGAGTCTGACAGTCAGGGAAAAGGAGTGTCTCAGTGCATGGGGATTCATGTAAAGGAATTACCTTTTGCATTGTTCTTTTGTTTCTGTGTATTTCTTGTCTTTCAGTGGATGTTAATACCTTGATATTCTGTTCTGTCGACAGCATTTCCAGCTGGCTTTGATTGACTCCAACCCCTGCACTTTGTCCAAAGCGGAAAGTAAGTAGTGTGAATAAAGCTAATTCGGTAATGCAAGTTTCATTTTTTAAATATGCATGTTTAAACACATGTTGATGTTCATTTGAGATTTAACTACAGAAATGTACTGGACAAATTGGCCAACTATGTTGATTGAGAGTAGGGATGGCCATGGGTAAGGGACTACTCAAACTGATGTAAAAAAAAATATATATATATATATATACTGTAATACTATTTTGTGAAATATTTGTCTTGAGGACAACGTTAATTTGCTTTGACTCTAGTGTTCCATTTGTGCATTTGCAGGACACAACAAAAAATAAACAAAACCAAGCATCACACAGTTCTGCTCGCTAAATTCCCTTTCCCCTGTGTCTCTCTCACTCAATTGCGTACCGACGCATGCTGTGTGCGCCTACAGAAATAAATGCCTATTAAATCCATTCAGAAAGTATTCAAACCCCTTGACTTCCACATTTTGTTACGTTACAGCCGTATTCTAAAATGGATTATATAAAACAAATTCCTCATCTACACACAATGCCCAATAATGACAAAGCGAAAACAGGTTTGTTAACATTTTTCAAGAACACAGTGGCCTCCATTCTTAAATGGAAGAAGTTTTGAACCACCAAGACTCTTCCTAGATCTAGCCGCCCGGCCAAACTGAGCAATCGGGGGAGAAGGGCCTTGGTCAGGGAGGTGACCAAGAACCCGATGGTCACTCTGACAGAGCTCCAGAGTTCCTCTGTGGAGATGGGAGAACCTTCCAAAAGGACAACCATCTCTGCAGCACTCCACCAATCAGGCCTTTATGGTAGAGTGGCCAGATGGAAGCCACTCCCGAGTAAAAGGCACATGACAGCCCGCTTGGAGTTTGCCAAAAGGACTCTGACCATGAGGAAACAAGATTATCTGGTCTGATGAAACTATTTGGCCTGAATTTATTTATTTTTATTTAACCTTTATTTAACTAGGCAAGTCAGTTAAGAACAAATTCTTATTTTCAGTAACGGCCTAGGAACAGTGGGTTAACTGCCTGTTCAAGGGCAGAACAACAGATTGTACCTTGTCAGCTCGGGGATTTGAACTTGCAACCTTTCGGTTACTAGTCCAACGCTCTAACCACTAGGCTACCCTGCCACCCCGAACCCTGAATGCCACGTCTGGAGGAATCCTGGCACCATCCATACGGTGAAGCATGGTGGTGGCAGCATCATCCTGTGGGGATGTTTTTCAGTGGCAGGGACAGGGAGACTAGTCAACATTTTTTTACATTTTAGTCATTTAGCAGACGCTCTTATCCAGAGCGACTTACAGTAGAGTGCATACATTTTATTACATTTTACATACTGAGACAAGGATATCCCTACCGGCCAAACCCTCCCTAACCCGGACGACGCTATGCCAATTGTGCGTCGCCCCACGGACCTCCCGGTTGCGGCCGGCTGCGACAGAGCCTGGGCGTGAACCCAGAGACTCTGGTGGCGCAGCTAGCACTGCGATGCAGTGCCCTAGACCACTGCGCCACCCGGGAGGTGGATTGAAGATTGAAGGAAAGCTGAACGGAGCAAGGTACAGATAGATCCTTGATGAAGTCCTGAGCACTCTGGAGCAGGTTCTCAGATGGGCGAAGGTTCACCTTCCAACAGGAAAATGACCCTAAGTGCACACAGCCAAGACAACGCAGGAGTGCTGGCTTTTGAGGCTCCACCGGACCGGGTTATGTGTTGTGAAGCTAGCCACAATAAGGATTAGGCACAATAGTGGAATTTGATGTTTGCCTTCAAAATAAAAGTTTGACAGTGATGCAAATGAATACAGAGTATAATTATGCCCTACTTTTTTATTTTGAAGGCTAACCGCAAAAGCCACTTGTGGCTAATCCTTATTGTGGCTAGCTTCACATAGATGGGTCCGACCACCATTTAATCAAATAAGAACTGTCTTATAAGTTAGGGTTATTTTATATGTTGACAGCTAGCTAACTATATAGCTAGGTAACTATAGCTACTGAAACGGATGTCGTTTTGCTATGTTTTTGGGGAAGGACTTTGTTAGCAAGCTAGCAATATTTTTCTTTACCGGCATCATAGCATGCGTATTGATGAATCGTTGTAAACAAATGAAATATTAGTGATGGTGTAATGACTACGTAAAAAAAATTATGAACGCGTTAAATTATTGTATGACGTGCGGTATGTTTGACGTAAAGTATGTCATTGTATTCATTTGCATCACTGGAATTAAGCCATAATTTAATATCATGCTAAACGAGGTTGGAATGTTATATAAAATCAACTTGTTGATTTGAAATCACTGGATGTATTATACTTTAGAATTGCATTGTGGGCATACTTATTTCACTGTACGGTTTTACCTATGGATTGTGGATAAATGACGTGGTATCATTCTACTCAGTGACACCCAGAGAGCATTAGCGTCTTAGCTCTTATTGCGGGACTCTGAAACAACTATGAATTGAGCCACAGGTTTGTCAACCTACGTGTATTGAACACTATTCCCGAGGGAAAACAAAACTGCGTGAATGTTTTGGAGTCTGATAACTCTGAGGAGGACGTTGGGAAAAAATATCTTTGGTATTGAGTAGACTGATACACCATTTCATTGATCCCCAATCCTAAGGTAAAGCTGTACAGTGCAATATGAATGCCAATACATACAATAGGCTGACTGGGGAGGTGATTTCAGTCACAGTCCCACGATAAGAGCTACAACGCCAATGTTTGCCTAAACTCTTCAGTTGTGTTCTGTGGGTGGCACTGAGTAGACTGATACTGCATTTCATTGCTTCACATTCCAACCTTGTTTAACATTATCTAGTATAAATATGTCATGATTCCACCAATTGTAACCTTCTACATCACTTTCAAAGAGGTACGTTTATTTTTAAGGCAAATTGCAAATTACACTATTGTGCCTAATCCTTATTGTGGCTAGCTTCACAACACAAACCGATCTGGTCGAGCGGCAAAAGGCAGATGATGCTAGCTGGCTGCTTATAAAGTTAGCTTTTGGGCAACAGGGTTAAGTAGCTGGCTAGCTATTTATTTTCATGAACTGAAGTTCAATTTCAATAGGTGAACAACAAGTGGCTACCTAGCTACTACTTACAAGGATTCCTAAATCATTGCTAAGAATAGTAAAAATGACTGCAGTTTTTACTGGTCATTGTTTTCAGGCTGGTTGTATTGGTGCTAGCTAGCTACCCCAGAAGTTGCGGTCGAACAAATAATGCTTTCTTATCAAAGGGGTATTGTAAACACATAGTTAGTGGCCGGTGTTTGCTTTTTGTCAAAGCTGTACAAGTGCTACTGATGGTAGTGGTGGCACTTGGATTGCACGTGCAAATTCACAACACAACATTCTATAATAGAACTGTTATTTAACGTGCATCTTTTTTGACACGCCAAGACCCAAACAGTGATCCATAGTATGTCGTCAAGCTAATAGCAGTGATGCTATTACTGTGTACCTCCGGTAGGGAAACATCTGAAAAATAGCACACTTGGTAGTGTGTACCGGTGCTCGACCAGTCGCGAAAGCCAACATCACACACGACAGAGAATGGTTAATTGTCAAGGGCAATGAATTCCGTAATCTTGGCGTTAATGGATTTCGCCTTTGAGTTGTCTCGCTGAAATGTTCTTACTCTTTCAAAAGACTGCTCGATCCACACAGCAGACATTGTGGGCTAGGTTAGGAATGCTGTGTTGCGTGTGTCGTGCACAATTTTACTTGGCATCATTACGTCTTTATACATTATATAGGTATGCACGTCAGCTTTGACATCTGTTTTAAACTAGACATCGGGCTGATACCAACGTTGGCATTTTTAGCTAATATCGTCCGATTCCGATATGTTCACTGATATATTGTGCATCCCTACTGATAAAGAATCCAAATTGCTAAGTTGCCTCATATTCAGGCAATAAAAAAACAAGTGCCATTTTTTAAATGAATTTGTTTAAACTGATATCCATATTTTTTTTTAACCTTTTTAACTAGGCAAGTCAGTTAAGAACAAAATCTTATTTTCAAAACATGGCCAAAAGAACTGCCTTGTTCAGGGGCGGAACGACAGATTTTTACATTGTCAGCTCGGGGATTCGATCTTGCATCCTTTCGGTTACTAGTCCAACGCTCTAACCACTAGACTACCTGCCGCCACGTGACATGTATGTGCAGGCCAGTGACAACACATCTCAATTTAATCTATTTTAAATTTGAGCTGTAATGCAACAAAATGTGGAAAAGGTCAAGGGGTGTGAATACTTTCAGAAGGCACTGTAGCTAACCCAACAACTGTAACATGCTGACCAGATCGGACACGTCGCATGCGCGAGCGTCGCAAAATAAATGTAGAAATCTATGTTATTCAAATTATTGCAGCCACACTGCTCCTGTGCGCCAACGAGCATCTGCATTGCCAAGGGCTAAAATATAAGTAATTTCTATTTCTGACACAGATCGCGCTGCAAGTCCTGCCTCTCATCTCCTCATTATACAAGCAGGTACCCACGTGCCATCTCCTCATTGGTTATACCTACATGGGTGATTGAAAGACAATGTTTTGCCGGTTGTCGTGGTAATACTATGAAAGTGTAGATGCCAATGACCATATACGTTCAAAGATGAAAAAGTCTGGAAGGAGGAGAGAACTAGAAACTATTCGGTTGGACGTTTTATGTGTGGATTCATTGTCAGAGTAGTCGACCTTGTGCATTTCAGGTAAAATAACTAAATGTTTATATCCCAGGACAAATTAGCTAGCAACATCAAGCTAGCTAAATAGGACAAATTAGCTAGCAAGTGCAAGCTAACTAGCTAAATTGCCATACATGTTTAATGCTTTTCGACCTGTCCCCAAATTAATGTCATTGGTTCAGAGTTTGTTTTGATATTTTAACCTGCGTGTTGTGATTGCGTTTGGTGTAGGGTGACAAAATACATTTACGCACGCGCGCAGCCGGTTTGGTTTCCGTGTAACAATGTATTTGATCAGAGTGAAAGGAGGTGGCGTGGTAGGGTTTATCTAGCATACCGAATACATTACACTGCATGATATTATTGTTATTTCATTCAGCTTTCTCCCCCTCTACTGGCTCCTATCGCCTGGAACCTGTTACCTAGGAGACCCCAATACCCGTCCTGCTGGAGTGTTTCCAATCAGGCACACGGACAAACACACACATCCTCCCTCTCTTTCTCTCTCACACACCCGTCCTTTCTATCTCTGTTACACACACATCCTCTCTCGGTCTTTCTCACACACACGGGTACATCAAGGGCAGTCTCACCTCTGTGTATCAGTCTGGTTGGGCTCATTCACTCTGCTCAGAGACACACAGCACTGCTCTACAGACAAGTCAACCTGCTGCCACCGGAGGAGACAGCCTAGCAGCTCATCTGTTCAACACAGTGGATTAACTGCAATCGTTTCTCTGTTTATTGGAGTCGTTACATTTTGAAGTAGCCAACCATTTGTATTTTTTTTGTCCTTCTCTTCCTCAGTTCAGTTCCACATCGCCCATTTGTATGAGATTCAGGTAAGCTTTGTCCTTTTCCTTTCATCTCATTGAATTGTGTTTGTACTGTATCTACGTGCTTTCCTTTTCAGTAAGTATTCAACAACGCTGTTCAAGAATAACTTACCCTAAAATATTAACTATACAACTATTCTTTGCTAGCTAGCGTTTTAGCAGCTAGGCTAATTGATCCGAGAGAGCCTTGTGTTGTGATCAAATGACCACCATCATAGAAAATGGATGGGTTTCCCTATCGGCCAGTTCCGTGTGGTTGCCATGGTAACAGGAGTCCCTATCTCTCGTATGCCTGTGTGATTTGTCTTTCACACTGCTTTGGCTTAAGCAGCAGCTCTTAATAATCGGACCATGTTGGCTGACTGACTGCAGTAGCACCACAGGAGTGCAGAGCTGTGGGTCAGTCAGTGTTCTGCTGTGTCAGTAGGACGTTGCTGCAGCAGAGTCATTTCATCCAGCAGTCTGTTGGGAGTAAAATGTCTTGGTGCAGGCTAGGGACACTGCTTAATCTGTCAAATATGGCACGTCATTTGTTATTCTCACCCTCCTTTTTTCCCTCTTTCTCGTTCCCTCGCTCTCGTTCTCCCGTTTTCTGCAGAAGAGATACCGGGCTGCCAAGGAGGCGTACGAGAGCCTTCTGCAGACGGAGAATCTTCCAGCACAGGTGAAGGCCACTACCCTGCAGCAGCTAGGTAAGATCACACACAGCTGATGAAAAGAATGACTGGGTCTGGCACTGAATAAATGGATGGATGAGATGATGGCTAGTGCAGGGAAGGTTGACCTATTGTTCTGTGTCCTCCCCTCCCCCTCTACTAGGCTGGATGCACCACACGGTGGAGCAGCTAGGAGACCGAGCCAACAAGGACAGCTATGCCATCCAGTGTCTGCAGAAATCACTGGAGGCAGACCCCAACTCGGGACAGTCCTGGTACTTCCTGGGCAGGTGCTACTCCAGTATTGGCAAGGTCCAGGATGCGTTCGTCTCCTACAGGCAGTCCATAGACAAATCAGAAGCCAGTGCAGACACTTGGTGTTCAATAGGGTACGCATTAGACCGTACGTCTTCTCTCTCTCTCGATCCATCTTTGTTTTGCTCTGCTATCACTCTTCCACTCCTCTCCCTCTCACCATCCCATATCTCTTCCTCCTTTGTCATTCTGTCTGTCACCCTTTCCACTCCACTCTCTCTTTAACCCTTTCCACCCCACACTACTGTGTCCTCTACTCTTTTTCTATATTTAACCCTCCACCTCTCACTGCTCTGTCCTCTCTACCCCTCTTTTTCTATATTTAACCTTCTCCACCCCTCTTTCTCCACCTCTTTCTATATTCAACCCTCTCCCCATCCCTTTTTCTCCCTGTTCCCCTCTCCTCAATCATTTCCTCTCTCCATTAGTGTTCTGTACCAGCAACAGAACCAGCCCATGGATGCTCTGCAGGCGTACATCTGTGCAGTGCAGCTGGACCACGGCCACGCGGCCGCCTGGATGGACCTGGGCACGCTCTACGAGTCCTGCAGCCAGCCGCATGACGCCATCAAGTGCTACATCAACGCCATGCGCAGCAAGGCCTGCTCCAACGCCACCGCGCTCACACAACGCATCAAATGCCTGCAGGTGAGGAGAGGGGGAGAGAGGTGTTCAGTCCCAAATCAACCTCTAGCTCCCTACCGCTTAGATGGTTAGGGGAGGGGATACTCCTGAGTTCACTGACCACTGGTTGGGTGCTTTTTTTTTCCGCCTGTTGGAGATCTGAAAGAATTTGGAAAGGTGTCAGCAAAGTGGAAATGGTTTAATCTAGCCCTCTTTGTTGACTAGGTTATCACCATGTTTGCTCCCATCCTTTCAGAACTAAAATGGGTGTTCAGGGGCTAAGAGTTGATTTTGGACTGGGTGGGAGAGGTCTGAAGAACCACTTTGAATCTCACTGCTGGAGAGACCTATGATCCGAGCTGCTGGGCTACTCAAACTTGACTATTCTGAACTACAGATTGTGGAAACCATTTTCTGAATACCAGAAGGCAAATCTGTGTGTGTTCACAGTGGAACCTGGCTCCTCCAGTTCCATACCCCATGTGTCTTGTCCATTTTGATGTAAAAACATTACCCCACATTCATCTGTATGTATGAATGAGGGAACATTCTCCAGTCACCAGTAATTTGAGCATAATTCCCTGGCATTAAGACAACGTGATGGTTTGTTTTAATGATTATGTGTTGTGTAAATTCATTCAAAGTGCACATATGACCCCCAACATGACTTCCCTGTTTGGTTGACCACTCTACTAAAGACCATAACGGGCAAACATCCTCACTAACAGATGGGGCCGCTGATATGCCAAGCTAGTAGCGAACTGGCTACATGAGAGCGACCGTAACAAGACAATAATATTTTGATCGCAAGATCATTTTAAGTCATTAAAATGTTGTTTTCACACGTTTTCATTTCCATAGGCTCAGTTGAGTAACCCCCAGGTCACTAGTCTACAGAGTAAAAGTAAAATGCTTCCTCTTATTGATGAGGCCTGGAGTCTACCAATCCCAGCAGAGCTAACCTCCAGGCAGGGTGGCCTGAACACTGCACCGCAGGTGAGACCAGATAGACCACTCCCCCCACACACAACCCTCTACACACACCACCCCCACCGCCAACGGGCAACACATCACCTGGAGCTTCTCCATGAGTCTTCCTGTGGAGTAACCAATGCCCTAGAGCAGTCATAAGAACCAATTTAACCAAGTTATGCTCACAATCTGGAAAAGTTAGTGACTGGGAAAACCCCTGGTAAAAGTCATTCATATAGCTGTACCTGGTGGGATTTTTAGGTGTAGCTTGTTAAGGCAGCAATCTAGTCATGGTTGGCAAACTAGTCATACAGTGGCTTGAGACATGACATGCAAATGTTATGACGTGATTTGCCACAATTTCTTGTTATGACTGCTTAGGGCTTTTGTTATGACTGACAGGATCAAGGGAAGTGTTGCCCATCCCAATCCCCTCCTCCCTTCCTCAATCTCCCTGACACAGCCACAGGCCAACCTCACTACCCACTGTCTACCAGTATCTGTTATCATGGCTTCACAGCTCAAAGAACCAATTTGGTTAAATTAAATTGGTTTCATTTAATTTCTCCATTCAAAAATAATATATTTTAATTGTGACATCCAGAGTATTTACACAATATAAAAATACATATAAAAAAAAAAATACTAATGTATTTTTACCAGATTAAAAATAAAATTTGTTATTCTACACTGAGACGATTAGCAAGACGTCAGTTGATTGTCGTTGTGATTGGTGAGGTTGTGCCTCAGTAGAATAGTTCCAGGTTGACATTCTTCCTCTCATTCATCCTGAGGTCATCAGGTGCCTTGCTGCCTCTGAAACCTAGCGGCGCCCCCTAGTGTTGCAGTACCATTCATTCACTTTCATTATAGACAACATTAGTTCTAGTGTGTGTGTGTGTGTGTGTGTGTGTGTGTTCGTTGAGTACAATGTAATTCTCAGCATCAGACTATACAAACTGAAGCCGTCTTCAGATGTTTGTTTTTGGGAGGAGATGGGAGAGGGTTGTTATCACTTGTATTCATAAGAAAACAGGTTGACATGGTTTCAGGTGTTCTGATTATGACCACAACCCATGTTTTCCACAAATCCATTTTCATGTAGAATGGAGGATGACAATTCACACCTGGAGTTGCCTTTTTGAACATTTTGATTATTTTGTTTTAAAAGCTGCATCTGCCAAGGGCTTGGCGTTGTGGTATGAGCAGGCAAAGCCTTTGTATGGCCAAGCGTCTTTGGATGACACTCCGTCAACGTGGAAGGGTTGACAGTTTGTGATGAGAAATTCCAGTCTACCGGTCGTCTTCAGGGTATCATTGCAGATTGTTTGTAAAAAAATTAAAATGCAGGGAAGAAATATGTATGTGTTTTGAAGTCCCGACATCACCCTCCTGCTTTTGTTCTCCCTCTCTAACTGCCTATCCCTTTTCTGTCACTTCCTCTCCATCCTTCACGTTGCGTTCTGCTCCTTGCTACCTGCCCTTTAATTTTCCCTGCGACGCTCTTCTCTTCCTCTATTGCTCTCTCCTTTTATCCCTCTATCTCTGCCTGAGATCTACCCCTTCCTGTCCCTTTCTCTCTTCTCCTGCATCCCTCCTGTATTTCCCTGTCTTTCTGTGCACTTTCCCTCACTACTTTACCTTCTATCATGTTTTCAACACCCTTCACTGCCCTCTTGCAACCCCTTCACTCTCCCTCCTCCTTCTCCTCCCCTTCCCTCCCTCTCTGTAGGCGTGTAAGCCCCAGCACAGCTCGGAGGGAGGGGGATCGAGCCAGGCTCTGCCCCCACACGTGGGCCCTATGGGCCAGGGGGAGGACCAGTCCAGCCCTGCCAAGAGGAGGAGGGCCTCCAGCCCAGCCAAGGTACATTACACTATATTCAGATGGAGGTCTGATGTGTTTTTGTAGAACAGACATGATTGTCTATCAGGTAGCATAGGAAATCGTGTGAGCAGTATGTTACAATACCACTCGCATCCATTTAAATATTTTAGGTTGGCTGAAGATGAGGAATCTCTCACTCCTAACTCTGAAACACTCCTTTTGCAGAGCCAGCCAGATTCCTGGGCTAGTAACTCGGCACAGCAGGCAGTCCCCAACTGGTACCTGTCACCACAGAAACTGCAGGTAAACACACTTCACACGCCCTGCCACTCACACCTGGGTCCCCCTGCTGATTCCGTCTCTACACACACTAATCTGTACATCCTCGGTGCTCCCAGCTCCTGGACCAGTTGAGGAGTAACCGGGCCAGTCTGAAGCCCCTGCAGCTGCAGATGCTGGAGCAGCTGGAGGCACAACTCAACCTAATGCAGCAGCACCAGCAGCAGGTACACACATACACACACGCTTATTACCCCCAGATGTTTACCTGATGGCCTGCAAGCAGTATACTGTATGTCTCTTCTAATTATTCTAATGTAGAGTAATATATTGACTAATTCATGTTAATCCACTGAAAGTGCTGTTGTTAATTAGACTAAACCCTGATGTTGTGATTATGTTGTGTTCTACAGATGAGACAGAATGCATCTGGGCAGCTGCGTCCCTCCCTCTCCAACGGCCCCTCAGCTACCAACTCTCTTCCCCCTCCTCACTCTAGCCTGCCCCCCTCCCGGCCCCACCTGGCCCCTCAGGGCTCGTTGCGGCCCCCCTGCTCCCCTCGACCATTGGCCAACGGGCCTCTGGCAGGCGGGACACCACACGGACACTCTGACACTCTTTCTGTGGGCAATAATAATAATGATGATGACCCGGTGGCGGCCACAGGACCCAACGGAGACGTGCCTTACCTGCAGCCCGGCGCACTACTACCTCACACCTGCACAAGCACCCAATCACAGGACACAGCGCGCCGGGCCCTGCACCTAAACTCCACTCAGGTAGGACCTGTTCACTCTATTCAGGTCTATGTGAAGCTCATATAGGCTCTGAGTGAACTGCTGTTATTTTCTGTGCTAGTTCTTGCTTAGTTATCTCAGATGTTCCTTAGTGAGGAGAGAACTAGACCTACTATGTGTTCTTTAGCTATAGTCCTTATTCTGATCTAACAGTGGGGTTCCCTCCCTGCTCCCCTCTCCCTACAGGGGCTTCAGAAGGGTTCCGCTCCACATTGGGCGGGTCCTAATGGGGATGGGTCTCTCTCCTCCTCTGGGGGGTCAACCCACCCCCTCTCGCACCCACAGACGCCCCACAATCAGGTTGGACATTCCGCCGCCCCGTCGCCGCGGCAACAGGCTCTCAACCACCTCCCGTCCCCCCCTTCTCCCCCTCACTCTGCTACCTCAGGTGGAGCATCTGGCACCCCTGCTACCAAAGAGAGCACGCCCCTCGGCAACGGCCCCGCAGCCACGGCAACAAAGGGGCCTGGGGAGACGACGACGGCCAATAGCACTGCCGCGGCGGAAAGCTTATCCAATCACGTACAGTCGGCGGCGGGAGACGGCGGGACGAGCAACCGGTCCCCTCACCACAGCTCAGACAATCCTAAGGGGGGCGACCCCACCACCTCCGCCCCCCACAAGAAGATCAACAACATCCACCCGGCCGTCTCCTCGGCCGCTTCCTCCCCCATCTCTGCAATGTCCACCGCAACTCCCTCGCCCAAATCCACCGAGCCCGGCCAGTCGACGGGCCCGCACGGCCTCAACAGCCCCTCCACCACCACCGCAGCATTATCATCAGCCGGCCCCGCCACCGTCGTCAATGGCAACGGCAAGGGGGGCATCTCCGAGGACTCCCAGAGCCCGTTGAAGGCGGACCCCCCTGCCACGTGTCGCAGACCCACGCCACCCCATGCCCGCACACCCCCATCATCCTCTTCCTCCGTGTCCATCTACCCCTCCTCCACTGACGTGCTCAAGGCCTGCAGGTTAGACTGGGGGGGACCCAGTACCATTTCTTCTTGGGCTGTAGGAACTTTTTGATTGTCTCCCTCTATTGGGAAGATGTAGTATTGCATTTGTTGGTGGAGGGAACTGTCAGAGCAGAGATTTATACTGTAAAACCAAGAGGCTAATTTTGTTTGTACCTTTTTCTCTCTTTGTCCGTCTCTCCTTTCCCTGTTTTTCTCTCTTTCAGAAACCTGGGGAAGAACGGTTTGTCTAGCAGCAGTATACTGCTGGATAAGTGTCCCCCTCCTCGCCTGCCTCCTCCTCCCTCCCCAGTCCTGCCCAAGGACAAACTCAACCCCCCCACACCAAGCATCTATGTGAGTATGGAAGAAAGACTTCTCGTCATAGTATAATAATGAAAGGGGAATGTTTTAGTCAATGTTGTGATTTTGATGAGAATCTTACAAATGTATATACACTCAACATTCAAAAGGTGGTGTTTTGAAGACGTGAGATATATATTTTCAATTGAAATAATATTGAATGTCCTTTTTAAAAATAAATGTTATTGTGTGTTTGATCCACAGCTGGAGAATAAGAGGGATGCCTTCTTCCCTCCGCTGCACCAGTTCTGCACAAACCCCTCCAACCCTGTCACCGTCATCAGAGGGCTGGCCGGGGCGCTCAAACTGGGTGAGTCTACCATTTCTACTGCCACCTGCTGGTTAGGACTGTCATTACAATACCCGGTTTTGCCTTTTCTCATTTGGGCAAAAGTCCTTCCACCACCCTCTCTCCTCAGTGACCTTGAAACCAATAAGTGGTGGAGGAGATGTTAGTAGGTGAACAGAT
Organism: Salvelinus alpinus; assembly: GCF_045679555.1. Classification (NCBI taxonomy): domain Eukaryota; kingdom Metazoa; phylum Chordata; class Actinopteri; order Salmoniformes; family Salmonidae; genus Salvelinus; species Salvelinus alpinus. Next base: position 61,082,950 of record NC_092095.1, on the reverse strand, counting down.
GAGTCCTCACCTCCTCAATAGCCATCTTTCATCAACTGCTGCTCCCGAGTGGCGCAGCGGTCTAAGGCACTGCATCTCAGTGCTAGAGGCGTCACTACAGACCCTGGTTCGATTCCAGGCTGACCATGACCGGCCGTGATTGGGAGTCCCGTAGGGCCCAGCGGGTTAGGGTTTGGCTGGGGTAGGCTGTCATTGTAAATAAGAATTTATTCTTAACTGACTTGCCTAGTTAAATAAAATAAATGGTTATGAGTATCCTACCTGATTCCTTCAAAGAGCTTTAAAATCCTCCCTCTCTTTGCCGCCTCTCCTCAATTACCTTTGACCTTTTTTGAAAGGAGGCGAGAGAGGACGCAGGAGTTGAACCAATTCAATTGAGAAATGCCCCATGAAGGAGTCCTTGGTGCCGACCATTAACTTTGATGTTGCACTTATGCAAGCCCCAATGCAGCTGGAGCATTAACTGGTTTCCATGTCCTTTATTTGAGTGAGTGCCCGCTTCCACCCCTTCACTCTTTCTCTCGCTCTCTTTTTAATAACCATCTCCTACCTCTTCCCCTCTCTCAGACCTGGGTCTGTTCTCTACTAAGACCCTAGTGGAGGCTAACCCAGACCATCTGGTTGAGTGTCGTACCCAGCTGTCTCAGCCCGCTGACGAGAACTGGGACCTGAGTGGCACCAAGAAGATGTGGCGCTGCGAGAGCGGCCGAGCTCACACCACCATCGCCAAATACGCCCAGTACCAGGCTGCCTCCTTCCAGGAGTCACTACGGGTTAGTAGAGGGAGATGCACACACACACACACACACACACAGGGTTTCCGTTAGGAAAATGTGGCGCTGGAGAACGTGAATGGAAAGATTTAAATTTACCGGATCAGTATGCATTGGGTGCGTAGTCCATTAAGGCATCCACCCACGGTGCTCAGAATGACAGAAATCACATGTAGATTATGGTAATGCAGTTTAACAGAACATGCAACTCCTGTAATGAAGCAGACAATAAAACATAATTTTCAAACATTTGCCAAAATGGAATTTGTTGGGAAACACCATTCTAAACAGGTCACCTGGTAGCAGTTCCATATGTGACCGATGAAAATCTCTGTTAGAAACTTAGAAAGAGGGGGAATCTAGAGGCAACAACTAGGATGGGTTGTTAATATGACTAGGATGGTGCCTTGGCTTCTGGACAACTAAAGAAAGTTAATCTGAAAACCAATAGATAGATGGCATAGTGGTGGGTCCAATAGGGAAGTAAATGGAAATACATGTAATAATGACACCTGTCTGTAATCATTCAAAATGCTTCACCAGAAAGCATGACTTAGCCACAGAGGGACCGAGGATCATTAGCTTATTTTGACAAAAATATCTGATTGTTTCAAATCATAAGCTTCTAGGCCTATGCCTATTCGGGAGCCTGTAATGTGGGCAACGCGCGTGGCAATGAGCCTCAGTTGTGGCTGTCAGTAGAAAAACATCTCAAATATGAAGATAATGTGTATTGAGTATAATTTTAAATGTTTAGACAAGAAGAAGGAGGGGTGTGTGGCGAAGATAGAGGCAAGTCGCTCTCCAGAATGACTCGGCTGTTTCCCGCCAAATCTTACGCATTCATTGTGTGAATATTTTTCTTCTTTTTTTAGCAATTCCCCATTACATACAGTACCAGTCAAACGTTTGGCAACATCTACTCATTCAAGGGTTTTTAATGTTACAGTTTTCAACATTGTAGAATAATAGTGAAGACATCAAAACTATGAAATAACACATATGGAATCATGTAGTAACCAAAAAAGTGTTTAACAAATCAAAATATATTTGAGATTCTTCTAAGTAACCACCCTTTGCCTTAATGACAGCTGTGCACACTCTTGGCATTCTCTGCAGTGATATGCCATCACCAGTAGTCAATGTACTGTTAATCCCTGTCATTTGGTAACATTGTTTTATGGTATTGCGTGTATTAGGGCTGGGCGATATTGCCAAAATGTCATATCCCGATAACAATACATATCCCAATAACAATACATATCACGATATAGCACATTTTCTGTAAATTCAATTTAGAGAAAGTTTTTGGGGTCTCATCCGTAGACTCTCCGTACTGTTTCACATGGTTCTTGCGTAGGTGGTAAGAGGTTAGTGGTGTTTGAGCCTCTTGTCGGGACCGTCCTGCGGCATATTTTGCGTTGGACGGTTTTCTGGACCGTGTCAGACTTTTCATACCCAAACCACGTCCATGCGACCAACGTTGACCCTCTTTTAGGTACGAGCTCCGTGTCTCCGTGCTCGATCACATTCACTCTCTTCCATGTTTGTTTGTGTTGCAAATTTCCTTCCACACGACGCAAAGCGTCGTCCAATTGACAAAAAATATTGCCGTAAAGAGTGATTTGTGACTAAACGAAATAAACGATAGAGCACAATATGAAACGATAGACGGTTTTCTATTGTCACACGATATATATTGTCATATAGCCCAGCCCTAGCTTGTATTAATGAGTCATTTACCATTCTCAAGAGTGGGAACGTTGTTTGCAGAGTTCACAACCTGCTACACTTGTGAGAAACGAGTGTTGGTTTATTTCGTAACCAATTACGAGATTTGTAAATGTTTTTAATTCTGTTTTGTTTGGAGTCCTCCATGTGAGCATGTCTGGTTTCTCTGTCCTGATAATGTTGAGGGAGCACTCGCCTGAGGATGCATAGACGTACCTGTCCTGCTGCCGTTGTTTTTAACATCCACTGTGAATGATAATACATTAAAACTATACTGTAGTTCCTTGCAGTAAGCGATTTTGATCAATCTTTCTGACAATCTCCCCCTCGATAATCACCAATCCTCGGTGTGAAAGAGCAATGGACGTTATAGTAATTTCTTTAGCTGCCAATGGATCACGGGGTATCAGTGTCCATATGGCAGGCTGGTGATCTCGCCTTAGTTGACTTCACTTTTAGATTTGTATAATTTTTATTCCGATTTTTGATTAACCACGTGACAATGGTTTTGAGAAACAACTTTATTATTGAAATAAACATTCAGGTTTCAAACATTTAAGTATGTTTTCAAAATGCATATTGCCTCCAGCTCACATTGTAAAGTGGTGGGTGACGTGCTTGACAGCCTGTTGAGCTGCACTTGAATGGTGAATGGGAGGCGCGCTTCAACTACCAGTTGAAAAATAAAAATAGTAGCTCTTTTTAATCATTTACTAAAACTGTTAACATGCGATTGCATTTAGAAATTGTTGTGCATTGAATGGGCTGATAAAATCACATGTTTTACTCCAGCAGCAACCAGCTGAGGAAATCTCACTCAAAATAGGCTCTGTGTGCATGTGATAGTTGTTGGATAAATACACGATGGCTAACAAAATTCCACAAAATTATTCAAATCTACAGACCAATAAGCATGACGGTAAAAATGTATTTCCATCAAAATAAATGGCAATATTTTGTCATGGGATTTATTTTGGCCGGCAACTGTTTTATTTATCGGCTTTTCTTTTTTTGGGGTAGCAATATCCGTCAATTGTAGTATAACGGAAACCCTGACACACACACAGACCTGTTTCCCAATGCTCGGTGTCTTTTTGAATGGGATCCTCTTTACTCTCAGGAGGAGAATGAGAAGAAGGCGTTGAAGGAGCCCTCAGACACTGAGCCAGCATCAGCAGAGAGGTGAGCAACACACACCTGTCAGGATTTCTCACTGATAAATTCACAACCTTAACCTTTTTCTAATCATAATTTCTTCCTGCTGTGTTCAGTGCGGCACGCAAAAGGAGGGGTCCCCTAAAGCACATCAAATTTGGGACCAACATCGACGTGTCGGACGAAAGAAAGTACGTGTTTGTGTGGTCAGACATGGCATTGGTCACACGTTGCAAGATTTTGCTAAACCCCATTGCCTCCTCTGAACACACCTCCTTTCTCCTCGTCCCCCAGGTGGAAGCTACAGCTGCAGGAGCTGAGTAAGCTGCCTGCGTTCGCCAGGGTGGTGTCTGCTGGCAATCTGCTCAGCCACGTAGGACACACCATCCTGGGCATGAACACTGTCCAGCTCTACATGAAGGTCCCCGGCAGCAGGATACCAGGTAGATGCACACACACACTGTACATATTAGGCAAGAGCACGGTACAGAGATACAATTTTATAGGACAAGCTGTTGCAGTTTCTAGTGATTTTTTTTATATTGATACTTATGAGTTACAAAGACCAGATTGTTAAAGATGCACTATACAGAAATCCCTCTACCATTTCCTGGTTGAAATTCTAATAGTTTGCCTAATTCACTTTGTGCCAAGACAAGCAAGTACAGTGTAGAGAATCATTAAACCGCTGTGAAATGATATTTTCCATAACCAAGAATATTGTATTTTCAGCTATTTTAAAGCTGGTGTACAAAACTGAAAGTAAGAGGCAAAAACTAAAGTTAAGAATGGGAAGCATGGAAATTTCTCACATAACAGATCTAGCGCGTTCTAGACTTGCTTTCAATGAGAATGACAGATCTATAAATAACATTTCTCTGTGATTTATTTTTTTGGGGTCGCCCAAAAAGTTAAATAATACAGTTCTAACTCGGTATTGCTTTATCTCTGTGGTCCAGGTCATCAGGAACACAATAACTTCTGCTCTGTCAACATCAACATCGGCCCTGGGGACTGTGAGTGGTTTGCTGTGCCAGAACCCTACTGGGGAGTGATGAGCAACTTCTGTGAAAAGTAAGGACCTAACAACCATAGAGGCTAGTGATAATACATTACACAATAGTGATGTTGTCAGTGAATGAGAAATGGGGGGGGGGGGTCTGCGAGAAAATAATATATACAAAAGAAGGAACGACATCAGATGGGGTGTCAAGGTGAGGGTTGGCTTCTTTTGTGCCTCGCTTTGAACACGAAGAGCAAACTGTCTGAATGAAAAAGGAGTGATTCAGGGAGATATTGAGTGAAAGGAAGGAAAGGAGCTGAATTGAATCCAGGAATGAGGGCATTAATGAAACAAGGGAGATCTAACTAACCCATCTCTTCTCTCTGGCCTTCCACAACAAAACTATTCTGATTTTAAATACAGACAAAGGAATGGCCCAGAAGACAGAAAATACTGAAATTAGATGGTCTTTAATGCGAGTCCTAATTCCACATCTCTTACAGAAATGAGAAAAGACTGAAATAAATACTCCCCCTTGCTCTTTTCCTCCCCCTTGCTCTTTTCCTCCCCCTCGCTCTTTTCCTCCCCCTCGTTCTCCATCAGAAACAACATCAACTTCCTGATGGGTTCGTGGTGGCCTAACCTGGAGGACCTGTATGAGGCAGATGTGCCTGTCTACCGGTTCATCCAGCGGCCGGGGGACCTGGTGTGGCTCAACACGGGCACCGTCCACTGGGTCCAGGCCATTGGCTGGTGCAACAACATCGCCTGGAACGTAGGACCCCTCAGTGGTAAGCCTCTGATGCAGCTTTTGCTTGCTCCTTCAGTTACTGTAAAAACACTTAGTCATTTAAAAAAGACATGTATTTATGAATACAATTTAATACATGGATATTATCTCTTAAAGTGATAGTTGACTCCAGAATCAGTTTGTCAGCTGTTTCTAGACCTGTAAAGTGTTGTAATTAATTTCACAACATCCACAGCCCACCAGTACAAGCTGGCCGTGGAGCGTTACGAGTGGAACAAGCTCCAGAGCGTCAAGTCCCATGTACCCATGGTGCACCTCTCCTGGAACATGGCCCGCAACATCAAGGTGTCCGACCACAAGCTCTTCCAGATGATCAAGTAAGTCACCGTATTTTACAGTTTATTTTCACACTGTGAGCATCTCTCCTGCCACATGTTAGAACTGTGTGTCCACTCTGTCATGAGGGGTGGAGAGTGACAGGGATGCAAACTAGTTTCCTCTCTGCGAAATACGCCAAAATAGGTGACCTATGTGATTCGTGTAGAGGGGGGCGCTTTGGATCACTACTGGCTGTAAGCGAACGAGTGATGTGCGTTAGGCGCAATACTGGCTGTATCCAAGGCTCAGCCAATCATTTACATAACAACAGAATGCAGCGCAGCACGCGACTGAAGAGAGAAGAGATGATCAATTTGCTAGTTACAGAATCAGCGCGCGCTCTGGAAAGACAGCAGTAGGGTGCAACGGCAGTTTGCCAGTTACAGTAGCGCATCCCTGAACGATAACGAAGAGGTAGGTGAGAAGTTTGACCACGGAGACGGGGTGAGCAAAACTGAAAAACAGCTGGCGTTTGGAAAGTTTTTGAGGTGAGGGAGAAGTGTGGTGGATCAAGAATTGTAAGCATTATTAAATATCTTGCTGTGGTAGCTGGATCGACTTCTCCGTTAGCTAGCCAGAAAAATGTTGAGCAACATTAGCCAACTGAACTGATCAAATAATTGAGTTTCTTTTCAAAACGTTCTGCCTAATGAAGTCCGATAGCTAGCTAGATAACGTTACATCAGATGAGCTAACGTTAGTAACCTAACCAATTCGCTGTAGTATTAACTGGTACATGACTCCTTGCAGTGGATAAAAAGAGGTATGCCAGGTGTACTCTCTGCCTGAAAGAGATCAATTATGTCAACAAAGAGTATCATGCTCTGCTGGTACATTGTAGAACAGATGTCCACAGGCAGAAAGTGTACAATGTAATAACGTGCAGTGTAACCCAAAGATATTGCTTTTGTTGTGTTGAATTTGACAGTAAAACTTTTGTGAGTGAGGGGGTAATATTACATTTTTTACTCAGTGAACGTTATTTTTGTACAAATGTAGCCTTGTGACCTTGATCGACGTCTACTAGACTGGCCACTATATTAGAGCAAAAATAGTATGCCCGTTTCATTCTATTTCTACATTGTTTTTTTCCCACGTGCAATATTTAGATGTGTGTGCTCACAAGCGTTCTATTATAAAGGCTGTCATGGCTAACTGCAATATTAGTGTATTGTTTTTTCAAGACTTCGAGTGTCATTTGCAGGGAAGTCTAGGCAACAAATAATATTGGATTGCTTTCCTTAGATCTTTTTGCTGTGAGTTAGGTTCACATTAACCACTTATTTTACACACAGAGACTGATCATGTTCTTTTGTTGTTTAATTAGTTAACCTGCATTTCCCCTTAGCAGGGATTTGTTACCTTTTTGTGCCTTCAGCAGTTTGCATCCCTGGAGAGACGGGGCTTCAGATTGGATGATGACGTGCATTTTGATGACGTGGCTGCTGGAAAACGTAACCTTAAAACATGTAGGTGTCTGAGTTTCTTTTAATGTCATGGTGTGTTTGATGTAGGTACTGCCTGCTGAGGACGCTGAAGCAGTGTCAGTCGGTGAAGGAAGCTCTAGCCGCGGCAGGGAAGGAGACGGTACTGCAGGGCAGGAACAGGGATGAGCCTGCGCACTACTGCACCATCTGTGAGGTACGTCAGGGGCTCCGGCCCATTTCAACCCCTAGTCCCTTACCCAAGCTGCTACCCCACACAGTCGTTACATTGTCACTATTGATACGTTTGTTTTGAGTAACTGACAGTAATGTTCTGGTTGACGACTGAGAAATTGACTACAGACCATGACTATCATATGAGTAACTGACAGGATTATGTGTTGACGACTGAGTAAATGACAGTTTTTGACTTCAGTGTGTGTGTTGGTTGACTGTTACTGACGTGTGTGCGTGTGTTGGTTGATTGTATTACAGATAGGAATGGGCATTTTACATGTTTTGACTGTTCATATTTTTTTTGAGTACTCAAATGGGAAAAAAACACTTATCTATTTGCAAACAGTGAACAACAATTCCTAATATCATCACCATTACAGATAACGAATCCTAATTGCTAAATTGCCTTATATTTATTCAGTGAATAAAAAAACAAGTGCCATTTAAGAAGTTTGTTAACTGTAATATCAACAGGTTATATTATATCGTGGAAAAGTAGTAACCTCAGCAATGTGGCGCTTGCTTGTAGAATGGCATAGCCTTGTTTTGTTAATTTAGCAGACAAGACTCTTCTTTCCCGCGCGCTTATCAAAGTCAAGATACCTACACTACATGGCCAAAAGTATGTGGACGCCTATCTCATTCCAAAATCATGGGCATTAATATGGAGTTGCTTCCATTCAGCCACGAGTCTCAGTGAGATCAGGCGATTGGGCCTGGCTCGCAGTCGGTGTTCCAATTAATCCCAAAGGTGTTCGATTGGGTTGAGGTCAGGGCTCTGTGCAGGCCTATCAAGTTCTTCCACACCGATCTCGACAAACCATTTCTGTATGGACCTCGCTTTGTGCACGGGGGCATTGTCATGTTGAAATAGGAAAGGGCCTTCCCCAAACTGTTGCCACAAAGTTGGAAGCATAGAATCGTCTAGAATGTCACTGTATACTGTAGCATTAAGATTTCCCTTCACTTGAACTAAGGAGCCTATCCCGAACCATGGAAAAACAACCCCAGACCATTATTCCTCCGCCACCAAACTTTACAGTTGGCACTATTCATTCGGGCAGGTAGCGTTCTCCTGGCATCCGCCAAAACCAGATTTGTCCGTCAGACTGCCAGATGGTGAAGCGTGATTTATCACTCCAGAGAACGTGTTTCCACTGCTCCAGAGTCCAGTGGCGGCTAGCTTTACACCACTCTAGCCGACGCTTGGCATTGCGCATGGTCATCTTAGGCTTGTGTGCATCTCCTCAGCCATGGAAACCCATTTCATGAAGCTCCAGATGAACAGATGCTAACGTAGCTTCCAGAGGCCATTTGGAAGTTGGTAGTGAGTGTTGCAACCGGCAACAGACGATTTTTACGAGCTACAGCACACGGCGGTCCCGTTCTGAGCTTGTGTGGCCTACCACTTCGCAGCAGAGCCGTTGTTGCTCCAAAATGTTTCCACTTCACAATAACAGCACTTACAGTTGACCGGGGCAGCCCAAGCAGGGCAGAAATTTGATGAACTGACTTGTTTGGCCATGTGTATCTTATAGTTTAAAAAAATGTATTTAACAGAATAAAATAGAACAGAATAGTGTGAATTGCGTCTTGCGTCTGGTACAGTTATTCTCAGGGATAATTTTAAACGGTCAGGGTTACAGACCCAAACCTTTTGGATATACAGAAGTTCTATTTAGTTATTATGCCTGTTTGGAATGTTTTTAATGGGTTAACAGTTCTCCATTGAACAGTGCATGGGGATGAATTATGGCCAGGACATCTGTTTGGTGAATAGGCCTAGGCTTAATGATTCTGATAAATGTCTTTATCAAAGTCATGTTTTTAGTGTGGAACCTGTCTATGTTTAGGGGGTGATAGTGTTGAATAACCAATTCTAGCAGTTTGCAAGGTAGGGTTGTCATTAGTTAGTTATCACAGCCACAAAGTCATCATTTAGTTTCATAAAATCTCTTATTTTAAACCTTTATCCCTAACCACACTGTTAACCTTATGCCTAAGCACATTTTTGTTTGCGGGACACAGCCCCTATATGGAAAGATAACTCACAAACATGGTGTTCTCCGTTTTGCTTTTCGGACCCCAAAAGCAGCTTGACTCGTCTGAAGTCTGTACAGCCGATTATGCCAACGTCTGTCTGTAGCCCATCTGTTTGGGCTACACACTAATATGACCCCTCTGTGGAAAGGTTTTGCTCTAGGATGCCCACAGGCCTCACAAGACTTGACTGAAGGTGCCCCGGTACCAGTTGAAAAAATGAATGGAAGTATATATGGAGACAGTTTAGTGCCAAAAATAAAGGTTTAAATTTATTTTAATTTTTTAATTGTTGACTGATCTTATATCTCAGATATAGGACAGACACTACAGAACAAACTTCATTGGGTTTATTTTTGGGAACTGCTCCATGTAGTGAATCTGTTATTCATTGTGTTTGTATGGGCTATATATCTATCGCGCTCTCACTCTACCGGGGTCACTTAGAAAGGTCCATGTTTTTGAAAGAAAAGCAACACATTTTTGCCCTTTTTTTAAATAACATCAAATTGATCAGAAATACAGTGTAGACATTGTTAATGTTGTAAATGACTTTTGTAGCTGGAAACTACTTTATTTTATGGAATATCTACGTAGAGGCCCATTATCAGCAACCATCACTCCTGTGTTCCAATGGCACGTTGTTAGCTAATCCAAGTTTATAATTTTTAAAGGCTAATTGATCATCCTTTTCCCATTTGTGTTAGCACAGCTGAAAACTGTTGTGCTGATATAAAGAAGCAATAAAACTGGCCTTCTTTAGACTAGTTGAGTGTCTGGAGCATCAGCATTTGTGGTTTCAATTACAGGCTCAAAATGGCAAGAAACAAAGAACTTCTTCTGAAACTCGTCAGTCTTCTTGTTCTGAGAAATGTTTTTTCCATGCCAGAAATTGCCAAGAAACTGAAGATCTCGTACAACGCTGTGTACTACTCCCTTCACAGAACTGGCTCTAACCAGAATAGAAAGAGGAGTGGGAGGCCCCGGTGCACAACTGAACAAGAGGACAAGTACATTAGTGTCTAGTTTGAGAAAGACGCCTCACAAGTCCTCAACTGGTAGCTTCATTAAATAGTACCCGCAAAACACCAGTCTCAATGTCAACAGTGAAGAGGTGACTCCGGGATGCTGGCCTTCTAGGCAGAGTAGCAAAGAAAAAGCCAGATCTCAGACTAGCCAATAAAACAAAAATATTAAGATGGGCAAAAGAACACACACTGGACACAGGAAGATTGGACAAAGTATTATGGACAGACAAATCTAAATTTGAGGTGTTTGGATCACAAAGAAGAAAATTTGTGAGACACAGAAAACATGAAGATGCTGTAGGAGTGCTTGATGCCATCTCAAGCATGGTGGAGGCAAACTGATGGTCTGGGGGTGTTTTGGTGGTGGTAAAGATTTGTACAGGGTTGAAGGGATCTTGAAGAAGGAAGACTCCATTTTGCAACGCCATGCCATACCCTGTTGACTGCGCTTAATTGGAGCCAATTTCCTCCTACAACAGGACAATGACCTAAAGCACAGCTATAAACTATGCAAGAACAATTTAGGGAAGAAGCAGTCAGCTGGTATTCTGTCTATAATGGTGTAGCCAGCAAAGTCACCGGATCTCAACCCTATTGAGCTGTTGTGGGAGCAGCTTGACCGTATGGTACGTAAGAAGTGCCCATCAAGCCAATCTAATTTGTGGGAGGTGCTTCAGGAAGCATGGGCTGAAATCTCAGATTACCTCAACAAATTGACAAATAGAATGCCAAAGGTCTGCAAATGGAGGATTCTTTGACGAAAGCAAAGTTTGAAGGACACAGTTATTTCAATTAAAAATCATAATTTATAACCTTGTCAACATCTTGACTATTTCCTATTCATTTTGCAACTCATTTCATGTATATTTTAATGGAAAACAAGGGAATTTAAGTGACCCCAAACTGTTGAACGGTAGTATGTATGTTAATTCTACTTCGAGGGGTGTTAAAATTCTAAATGAAATAGCTAGATGGTCCTTGGTATGACCTTACACCAATTCCCTACAGCTCAGTAGAACGCTCCCCCGACTTACAGGGATATGACTGAACAGCTTCAGGATGGAGTTTTCACCTCAGGTCCACTACTCTATTACGCATGCTCATCCCTAGTTACTGATGTGTGTTGGTTGACTGCGTTACTGACTGGTGTGTGTTGGTTGACTGCGTTACTGACTGGTGTGTGTTGGTTGACTGCGTTACTGACTGGTGTGTGTTGGTTGACTGTGTTCAAGGTGGAGGTGTTTAACCTGCTGTTTGTGCGGAGCGAGCTCCTCTCCAGGAAGCAGAAGCAGTATGTGGTTCACTGCCAGGACTGTGCCCGGAAAGGCAGCGCCGAGCTGGACAACTTTGTGGTTGTAGAAAAACACCGGATGGATGATCTCATGCAGGTCTACGACCAGTTCACACTAGTAAGTCACACTTTGATTTGGCTCTATTAACATTGTTGGGATGTACATAGATCCTGTTAAAGGACTACTTCCTCATTTGATTGGTATACTGGCCAGTGTTTGTATCGTGAGTTCCATGTGCATTTCATTAAATGGAATTCTAAAAAATACTTTATTTTGTTTCCTGTTTCATGCGTTGAATCGGTATTGAACTCTCCCCCTTTTTCTCACCAGGCCCCTCTGCATTCATCTTCATCTTGACATTAGACATCCCTTCGGCTTCTGTGGGGCGACCAAGCATTACAGGAACTTTCATTTCAAAGGAAAAATGGACCATTTCTGATATTCAGGAAAGTCGAGACAGTCTCCCCGTATGGCTGTTCTCCACAGCGACGGCTGGAGGCAGCAGCGGCTGCGTGTGTCTATGCAACCTGTCAAGTGCGCCGTGTCAACCCCCCTCTTCCCCCTGGGGGGCGCCAGAGAGCGCACTTCCCAACACAGGACTCCCCTCCTTGTAACAATGGTTCAGCTCTTTTTAATGGAGGACTTAATCCAAAAACATTTGGGAAAGGGGTGGGAATTATTATTGAGTGAAGATGTTTTGTAGATATTGTATCTGTCACAACCACCCTAAAAGACTACTGACTGGACAACCTGTTCTCTTTTTTTTTATTCTGTTAACAGGCTGAGATGTGATCCCTTTGTTTTCCTGAATTCTCCAGGTGTTTTCCTTCCCTCTAAGGAGCACTAGCCTAACTGGTCTTTTTCTATGGTAGATAGTAATTTTAAGACTCTTTGGATGGCAAAATCTACAAAAAAATTGTAATGTGAAGAGTTTAGGTGATTATCCTTTTTTTTTTTTTTTACAGCTTTTATGTTTTATCTTTGTTATTTTGGAGCTATGACGTTCAGTTTTTGGTTGTTTATTAGGTTAAAAAAAAAAGAGCAAAAATGTTGGGGAAAATCAATAGCCAAGTCACAAAGAAAAATGGGTTGCACATTGACCTAAAGGAGAATTTAGCTTTTTTTTTAAATAACCAAATATATTTTTGATGTAAATAGCATGTTATTGAAGGGTCCAGACAGTTTTTTGCAATTTCACTTGGATTTGAGAAACTTACCGCAACCAGCGATTGAATTCCTTCATCTTCGTTGTGCAGTATGTGGGCTCTGGAAAATGAACAAAGGCTCCAAAAACAGCCCAATATGTCCTTTTTGAGACGGTAACGCTCAGTAGTGATGCAGGTCTTTAGATAGTGGACAGATGACGTTGTCATTCTGAACTTTATCCGCAACGTTATATTCCATTTTGTTGCGACTCAAGCGATACCTCCGTCCATTCTACAGGTCACAGCCAAAACACTTGCGTAAATGAGGGATACAAAGTATTGAAAGGAGATGCTTCCACACAGGAAGTTCCAGACGCTTGTTGAATCTATGCCAAGGTGCATTGAAGCTGTTCTGGCAGCTCTTGTTGTCCCAACACCCTAGTAAGACGCTTTATGTTGGTGTTTCCTTTATTTTGGCAGTTACCTGTAACAGCAGTCTACACGGAGAATGAAGCAGCTGGATATAGGAAACGTCTTGAGACGCACAAAATGGGATATAGTATTGCGGCATGACACAATTTCAAAGACCTGCTTCACGTTTTTTCAGGGCCCCCATACTGCACAACCAGGATGAGGAAATGATTCGCTGGTTGTTAAGTTTTTCAAACAAGTGAAATCGCATAAAAATGTGGACTTCTATAACATGCCATTTACATCAAAATACAGATTTGGTTGTTTAAAAAAAAAAGAGCCAACTTCTCCTTTTTAAGGATTAAAGTTTGATTTGTGATTTTTGTTATGTTTCTAATCTTGATGTAAATTTACACTATTTATAAATACATATTTATTGCTTGAAAATATTTGTTGATGGAATGCTGTTATTTTTTTCCAGAGTACCTGCCATTAAATTTGAAGGAGTTTTGTCATTTTAACACAACTCCTCGTACATTTTCTATATATAAATAAAACTGCTTAGCAAGCGTTGTACAGAAACTGACATTTAAAATTGTTTTATTGTTTTGAAGAATGTTTTATGACGAGTCATTAAACACAATTGTCAAATAATCCATGGATGTAATTACTTTCACCAGTGTGTGTGTGTGTACAGTATGTCTGCAGAAATAATGAATTGTTTTGCGCTGCAACTTCTAAGACATAATGTACATTTCAAGGCCACGGTGAACAAAGGATCCCAGTAAAATATTGTACTTTCTAGACAACCGGGCCCAATCCAAATACAGCGGACCTCATTAACGCATTAGAAATCACAACAATACTTCTATAACTTGTATTTATTTGATGATACAAAAGCATTGTCACACGGTCTCTGAATTGGGAGAAAATACTTACCGTGAGATTGAGTGAGTTATTTGAGTAGGGCCTAAAACCCAGCAGACAATGTAGCTGTAGAATCATCCACACAGAATTCTACACTGTATGCCAGGTCAACAACCTACCAGCACACTGAACGTAAATTTAGAATACAAGCTATACTAAATCAATCACAGTACATGTAATTGAGACACGAAGAACATGGTAGCCATCAGCGACCCAGTAGCCAGATGTAGCTGCTGACTGCCCCACAGGATCTACACTGACTACTGAGCAGCTGACAGACACCGACACGGCTACCCACAAGGACAACCTTGCTTGGCACAGTCCAAGCAAAGACGGCCGTCTCTTGTCACTGGGTTAGCACTGAATACCTGGGAGCTTGTGACTTATTTAAACACATTCAGCAGAGGATCACTAGTAATCTAATAAGGCCTTGTTAAGTGTGTCTCCGTGTCTGTTTTTAGCCTCTGAGATGGAGTACTGCTGGTTGGCGGGTTAAGACCCTTGCAGTAAGTAATCCTGACTGGGCCACTCATTCACCTACAAAGAGGGAGTTTTTCTGCATGGCCAGTCTGTATAGCAGCGCCGTCATCCGGTCCAGGCAGCTTCATACCTATACAGAGAAGAGAGGTCAGTTGCATAGAACTGACATTACAATGCAGAAATTGACATGCAGTCAATGGAGCTCAGTTGACCACATCTCTTCCAGGTGAATAGTTCCTGTTTTATTATTATACTGAGGACTTCTAGTTGGAGGGAGATTGATTCTCCTTTAATCAGCCTGTTGTGACGTGGAAACAGAAGATCGAAGAAAATGGAAAGTCAAACGGGAGCAAAATTCTACCCCACCTTAACCTAACCCCAATCCCCAGGACCCCTCAAATTCAACTCTGAACTTTGAAGCCAGTTCCCCTCTAATCAGGGACTGATTTAGACCAGGAACACCAGGTGTGTGCAATGAATTATAGGGTAGAACAGAAAACCAGCAGCCTCCGGACCTCGTAGGGTAAGAGTTGAGTACCCCTGCCCTAGACATGTCTGCTCTGAACTGCTGATTTAATCATTATGACACTGATCCAGGTGCAGTTAAGTAGACTAGTCACTAGAGTGACAAAGCAATTTTGCATGACGCCACTGAACCTGGCTGGCCCATAGAGATTGATAGAGGACTCATCTTTATATCTGTGCCATTATAGCATCTGTGACAGCTTGTGTAGCGCCATTGAGGTTACACCCATTGGAATCCCCACCCAGTTTACTACTTGACTACTTTAAAATGGTGGTGGATGATGGCAATGTCCAAGCTAAAACGGGTTATATCCATGATGAGTATATCTCTATGGGGTGGCCCCCTCTATTACTGTATCTCTTTGGTTGAAATCTTGAGGCCCAGGTAAGGGAATTGTGTGGTCAACTGCCATATATGGGTATAGAGACACTAAACAGTCAGGCGTGTGTGTTTGTGTGTTGAGGGACTATCACTTGTGACAGGCTAAGATTCAATACGATCGCGCCGGTAGAGTGCTGCCGACAATTCATGTTAAACGCTGCAGATGTAGAGCTGCCGACAATTCATGTTAAACGCTGCAGATGTTGGCTCAATCTGAAATGACCTTGAAATGTCAAGACAACTTAACTGCTATCCACTGACTTCTCTGTTTTCCCCTCTGACCTGTCTAGCTATAATGGACAGAGCAGACAACACCAAGGCCCAGATCCAATCAGATCCAGCGTTAAACAGCGATCGCAGACAGCCGCATAGCAGATGTTCTGGCGGTGTTGAGATGGAACTGGGTTGAAGCCCTCAAATCGGGGAGCAGCTGCTCTTGCGATAATTGTCACGAAGCCACACCCACGCATTAGAAATTCAGAATGAGAACATTTAGGCTATATAAAAATAATTACGCTGAAATTAAAAATCATTCAACGTAATACACATTCCAGTGTTCGAACTTGTAAAGGCGGCTGCATGGGATTTCTGTTAATGCGACTCCGTTCAGCCAATGGCAATGTCCGCTTCTGGTATAATGCCAGGAGCCGCTTGTGGATTTGACAGCTCCACCACCGACTATGCAGATGTCGGCCAAAGCGGATCTGATTGAATAGAGCACTAAATGAATAGTCAAGTCCACCATGAGATGGATCATGTGACTCGCAGGCTTCTTAGAATGGAGGCTTTAAATGTTAGTTCCATTTACAACCAGTTCTGCAAACGCAGTCTATGGCTAGGTTCCTACTACCCATGATGATTGAATTCTCCTAGACTTGCCCTTGTCGTAGAGACTGGGGGAAAGGTAGGGGCAGCAGGTGAGAGACAGAGGAGACTCCCTGGCTTGTCTGCTATCAGGTAGAC
Organism: Salvelinus alpinus; assembly: GCF_045679555.1. Lineage (NCBI taxonomy): Eukaryota > Metazoa > Chordata > Actinopteri > Salmoniformes > Salmonidae > Salvelinus > Salvelinus alpinus. The sequence continues at coordinate 61,066,305 of NC_092095.1, read as the reverse complement.
AGGAAACTAGCGGGGCATGATACGATGTTAAAGAGTTAGCAGAACTCATAACACTGAATATGTCTTTCCACCACCATGTGAGCACTAACCAACGGTCATGGCCCATTTCACTCCCCTCTCTCTCCTCTGTGAGAGTTGGCGACGTGAGAGGTATTTGAAGAGAGAGGCAATTTTTCTGCAGGGGTAAGTGTGAGCTGTGCCCTTAATGGCCCCCGTTTCTCCCTCCCCCTCTTCGTTTCCTTCCTGTTTCCTCTCTCTGGCCGTGTTGCAGACAGGTGGCCCTGACTGCTAATTTTAGCCCTGTTCATTGTCCCGATGGGTTTCTCACAGCTATGGGCCTGCAATCAACCAACTGGTTCAGTGTGTGAGCTGGGGTCAGTCGGACAACTCTCTTCGTACACACACGCACACCAACACACAGACGTACACCCACACACTCACCTTCCTCATCTCTGACTCATTCATTCATCCTGACTTCTACAACTAACATGCTGTATTTTGATTGGCTCCTGTCCCCAGCCAATGCCAGGTCTCTCTCATGTAGCCCATTGATAAAGTCAGGGTCCTATAGAACATGGCACACGCTGTTCCTCCAGAGGCCAAGTCCATTCATTCATAACACAGCCATATGCTCAGAGGGTGTACGAGTGACACCAAGCCCTAAACATTACCATACATAACAATAGTTACAACCACCTGCACACACACACACTGCTGCACACATGAGAGAGACCTGTACAACTAGTAAAACATCTGACGGATACATAACCACGATGACACACACTCACCCCAACAGGTTTTGTACTCACTGTGTTTGATGCTACAAGACCATGGTGCTTGCCTACGGAGCTGTGAGGGGAACGGCACCTCAGTACCTTCAGGCTCTGATCAGGCCCTACACCGAAACAAGGGCTCTGCGTTCATCCACCTCTGGCCTGCTCGCCTCCCTACCACTGAGGAAGTACAGTTCCCGCTCAGCCCAGTCAAAACTGTTCGCTGCTCTGGCACCCCAATGGTGGAACAAACTCCCTCACGACGCCAGGACAGCGGAGTCAATCACCACCTTCCGGAGACACCTGAAACCCCACCTCTTCAAGGAATACCTAGGATAAAGCAATCCTTCTGCCCCCCCCCCCCCCCCCCCTTAAAAGATTTAGATGCACTATTGTAAAGTGGCTGTTCCACTGGATGTCATTAGGTGAATGCACCAATTTGTAAGTCGCTCTGGATAAGAGCGTCTGCTAAATGACTTAAATGTAAATGTAAATGTAAATGATTCCCAGACCCAGGGCTCCTGGCATCTCTTTCAGTCCAGCTTCACCGTTCACACTCTCTCTTCTCTTCTTTCTCTCAGTGGCAGCTCTTTTCCTTGTCACCTTTCTTTCCTCTGCGGAGAATGAGAGAGGGGGCAGGAGAGGGTGAGGGGAAGGAAGAAAGAGAGAGGGGGGAGAGAGAGGGTGAGGGGAAGGAAGAAAGAGAGAGGGGGGAGAGGAAGGAAGAAAAAGAGGGGGGGAAGGGAAAGAAGAAAGAGAGATGGGGAAGGGAAAGAAGAAAGAGAGAGGAGGCAGAGAGAGGGGGAGGGGAAGGAAGAAAGAGAGAGGGGGGAGAGGAAGGAAGAAAGAGAGGGGGGGAAGGGAAAGAAGAAAGAGAGAGGGGGGAGAGAGAGGGGGAAGGGAAAGAAGAAAGAGAGAGGGGGCAGAGAGAGGGGGAGGGGAAGGAAGAAAGAGAGAGGGGGCAGAGAGAGGGGGAGGGGAAGGAAGAAAGAGAGGGGGGGAAGGGAAAGAAGAAAGAGAGAGGGGCAGAGAGAGAGGGAAGGGAAAGAAGAAAGAGAGAGGGGGCAGAGAGAGGGGGAGGGGAAGGAAGAAAGAGAGAGGGGGAAGAGAAGGAAGAAAGAGAGGGGGGAGAGAAGAAAGAGAGAGGAGAGAGAGGGGGAAGGGAAAGAAGAAAGAGAGAGGGGGCAGAGAAGAAAGAGAGATTCCATGTGAAACAGCATTCCAGTGTGTTCAATAAGTAATGAGCTGTAGATGTGTCAGTCTTGAGGCAGGGCCCAGTGTTCTCTTTTTCTTTCTACTTGTCTGTTCTTTGGCTCTTTTCTCACCTGTGTCCATCGTGTACATCTCCTATCCTATATGTCTCAGTCTTTTATCTCACAATGAATCCACATACTTCAGTATGCATGTGTGACAGAAAGTCACTCAGTCACGCAGTGTGACATGGAGATGGCAGACTTCTTTAAAAGGAGCCGGTAGCATTAGGGGGCTGGGCTTTCTCAGTCTGGCCAATGACTGGTCCGGAGGCGCAAGTAACTCTGACATATTTGTGAATGGGGAGGCTTGGAAGAGGACACTCATTGTGAAAAACTAAGGGAGTTGGTTTTCAGTGTAGCAACTGACCCAGAGAAAGTACTATGAAAAGAATGATGGTGCCATGATCTCAAGTACAGAGCAATCATATTGTGTTGCATCTGACTCTTGATCATTCATTGTGTCAGTGTTTTAATCAAATAAATGAATACAATTCATCTACGGTAGTTCTGTCAAATTGAGTTTGGCCATCAGGTGACCTAGGTGGTTTTCCATTGGTTCTTCCCGTGCTGCGTTTCTGCAGTATGTTGCCATGGAAACCTGGAGCCAAGGGTACTTGGCTGTTCAAAGTGGAGGAGTTATGTGTGTGTGTAGAGATAGATTTTTTTGTTTAATCTTTATTTAACTAGGCAAGTCAGTTAAGAACAAATTCTTATTTACAATGACGGCCTACCCCGGCCAAACCCTAACCCGGACGACGCTGTGCCAATTGTGCGCCGCCCTCATCTGCCCCTATGGGGAGGGAAACAGTTAAACACTGCCCCTATGGGGAGGGAAACAGTAAAACACTGCCCCTATGGGGAGGGAAACAGTAAAACACTGCCCCTATGGGGAGGGAAACAGTTAAACACTGCCCTATGGGGAGGGAAACAGTTAAACACTGCCCCTATGGGGAGGGAAACAGTTAAACACTGCCCCTATGGGGAGGGAAACAGTAAAACACTGCCCCTATGGGGAGGGAAACAGTTAAACACTGCCCCTATGGGGAGGGAAACAGTTAAACACTGCCCCTATGGGGAGGGAAACAGTTAAACACTGCCCCTATGGTGAGGGAAACAGTAAAACACTGCCCCTATGGGGAGGGAAACAGTAAAACACTGCCCCTATGGGGAGGGAAACAGTAAAACACTGCCCCTATGGGGAGGGAAACAGTTAAACACTGCCCCTATGGGGAGGGAAACAGTTAAACACTGCCCCTATGGGGAGGGAAACAGTAAAACACTGCCCCTATGGGGAGGGAAACAGTTAAACACTGCCCCTATGGGGAGGGAAACAGTTAAACACTGCCCCTATGGGGAGGGAAACAGTTAAACACTGCCCCTATGGTGAGGGAAACAGTAAAACACTGCCCCTATGGGGAGGGAAACAGTTAAACACTGCCCCTCTCTGGAGGGAAACAGTTAAACACTGCCTCTATGGGGAGGGAAACAGTTAAACACTGCCCCTATCTGGAGGGAAACAGTTAAACACTGCCCCTATGGGGAGGGAAACAGTAAAACACTGCCCCTATGGGGAGGGAAACAGTTAAACACTGCCTCTATAGGGAGGGAAACAGTTAAACACTGCCCCATATGGGGAGGGAAACAGTAAAACACTGCCCCTATGGGGAGGGAAACAGTTAAACACTGCCCTATGGGGAGGGAAACAGTTAAACACGGCCTCTATGGGGAGGGAAACAGTTAAACACTGCCCCTATGGGGAGGGAAACAGTTAAACACTGCCCTATGGGGAGGGAAACAGTTAAACACTGCCTCTATGGGGAGGGAAACAGTTCAACACTGCCATATGGGGAGGGAAACAGTTAAACACTGCCTCTATGGGGAGGGAAACAGTAAAACACTGCCCTATGGGGAGGGAAACAGTTAAACACTGCCATATGGGGAGGGAAACAGTAAAACACTGCCCTATGGGGAGGGAAACAGTTAAACACTGCCCCTATGGGGAGGGAAACAGTTCAACACTGCCCTATGGGGAGGGAAACAGTTAAACACTGCCTCTATGGGGAGGGAAACAGTTAAACACTGCCTCTATGGGGAGGGAAACAGTTAAACACTGCCCTATGGGGAGGGAAACAGTTAAACACTGCCTCTATGGGGAGGGAAACAGTTCAACACTGCCTCTATGGGGAGGGAAACAGTTCAACACTGCCTCTATGGGGAGGGAAACAGTTCAACACTGCCTCTATGGGGAGGGAAACAGTTAAACACTGCCTCTATGGGGAGGGAAACAGTTCAACACTGCCTCTATGGGGAGGGAAACAGTTCAACACTGCCTCTATGGGGAGGGAAACAGTTCAACACTGCCTCTATGGGGAGGGAAACAGTTCAACACTGCCTCTATGGGGAGGGAAACAGTTCAACACTGCCTCTATGGGGAGGGAAACAGTTCAACACTGCCCACATGGACACTCACTAGTCCTCTCACACAAGTCATCCACCTCAAACATCTGACAAACACACCTACAGTACAGGAGATACTGCAGCCTGCACATCACTAACTGCAACACACATCCACACATCCACAAGTCAACACACACACACACACACCAAATTCTCCTCTTTTCAATGCAACATGAAATGTTGAGGAATGTGTGGTAGACTAGTCATTCCAATCTGATGTGAGTGCTGAGAGCTGATAGAATCCCACTTCAGGATTGGGTTGCTCATTGGAATAATTGTCATCTGTGAGTGGGCGATTGCTTTTGTAGGCAGGCGTCGAAGTGTGGACAATCTCAGATGATTTTATGCTAATCCAGCACCGCCATTACTGCTCTAACCACAGTAAACTCTGGTAGACATATGCCTTTGATGCTACGCTATTATATTCATTACTGATATCTATTACGTGTGTCTCATATTTTCATTTCTGCATTTATCTACTTGAAATATCAGGGGAAGCGTAGGCAGTGGTGGGAAAAGTACCCAATTGGAAAGGGGGATACCTAGTCAGTTGTCCAACAATGTATTCAACTGAAATGAGTCTTCCACCAGAGAGGTGAGGGGGGCTTCCTTAACTGTCTAACTGTCATACTTGAGTTAAAAGTAAAGATACCGTAATAGAAAATGACTCAAGTAAAAGTGAACGTCACCCAGTAAAATACCACTTGAGTAAAAGTCTGAAAGTATTCAGTTAGTGCTAAATACGGCTGCTAGAATCCTGACTAGAACCCAAAAATTTGATCATATTACTCCAATGCTAGCCTCCCTACACTGGCTTCCTGTTAAGGCAAGGGCTGATTTCAAGGTTTTACTGCTAACCTAAAAAGCATTACATGGGCTTGCTCCTACCTATCTTTCCGATTTGGTCCTGCCGTACATACCTACACGTACGCTACGGTCACAAGACGCTACGGTCACAAGACGCAGTCCTCCTAATTGTCCATAGAATTTCTCTAAGCAAACAGTTGGAGGCAGGGCTTTCTCCTATAGAGCGCCATTTTTATGGAATGGTCTGCCTACCCATGTGAGAGAAGCAGACTCGGTCTCAACCTTTAAGTCTTTACTGAAGACTCATCTCTTCAGTGGGTCATATGATTGAGTGTAGTCTGGCCCAGGAGTGTGAAGGTGAACGGAAAGGCTCTGGAGCAACGAACCGCCCTTGCTGTCTCTGCCTGGCCGGTTCCCCTCTCTCCACTGGGATTCTCTGCCTCTAACCCTATTACAGGGGCTGAGTCACTGGCTTACTGGTGCTCTTTCATGTTGTCCCTAGGTGGGGTGCGTCACTTGAGTGGGTTGAGTCACTGACGTGATCTTCCTGTCTGGGTTGGCGCCCCCCCTTGGGTTGTGCCGTGGCGGAGATCTTTGTGGGCTATACTCGGCCTTGTCTCAGGATGGTAAGTTGGTGGTTGAAGATATGCCTCTAGTGGTGTGGGGGCTGTGGTTTGGCAAAGTGGGTGGGGTTATATCCTTCCTGTTTGGCCCTGTCCGGGGGTATCATCGGATGGGGCCACAGTATGTCCTGACCCCTCCTGTCTCAGCCTCCAGTATTTATGCTGCAGTAGTTTGTGTCGGGGGGCTAGGGTCCGTTTGTTATATCTGGAGTACTTCTCCTGTCTTATCCGGTGTCCTGTGTGAATTTAAGTATGCTCTTTCTAATTCTCTCTTTCGCTCTCTCTCTCGGAGGACCTGAGCCCTAGGACCATGCCTCAGGACTACCTGGCATGATGACTCCTTGCTGTCCCCAGTCCACCTGGCCGTGCTGCTGCTCCAGTTTCAACTGTTCTGCCTGCGGCTATGGAACCCTGACCTGTTCACCGGACGTGCTACCTGTCCCAGACCTGCTGTTTTCAACTCTCTAGAGACTGCAGGAGCGGTAGAGATACTCTTAATGATCGGCTATGAAAAGCCAACTGACATTTACTCCTGAGGTGCTGACTTGCTGCACCCTCGACAACTACTGTGATTATTATTATTTGACCATGCTGGTAATTTATGAACATTTGAACATCTTGGCCATGTTCTATTATAATCTCCACCCGGCACAGCCAGAAGAGGACTGGCCACCCCTCATAGCCTGGTTCCTCTCTAGGTTTCTTCCTAGGTTTTGGCCTTTCTAGGGAGTTTTTCCTAGCCACCGTGCTTCTACACCTGCATTGCTTGCTGTTTGGGGTTTTAGGCTGGGTTTCTGTACAGCACTTTGAGATATCAGCTGATGTAAGAAGGGCTATATAAATAAATTTGATTTAGTTTAAAATATACTTAAGTATCAAAAGTAAATGTAATTGCTAAAACATAATTTCAAATTCCTTATATTAACCAAATGGCATGATTTTCTTGTTTTTTACATTTACGGTCAGCCAGAGGCACACTTCAACACTCAGACATAATTTACAAACAAAGTATTTGTGTTTAGTGAGTCCGTCAGATCAGAGGCAGTAGGGATGACCAGGGATGTTCTCTTGATAAGTGCGTGAATTGGACCATTTTCCCGTCCTGCTAAGCACTCAAAATGTAACCAGTACTTTGGGTGTCAGGTAAAATGTATGGTGTAAAAAGTACATTATTTTTCTTTAAGAATGTAGTGAAGTAAAAGTTGTTAAAAATATAAATAGTAAAGTACTGATACCCCAAAAAACAACTAAAGTAAAAAATACTTTAAAGTACTACTTAAGTACACCACTGAGCATAGGCTAACTGTCAATTTTGTCTACCTTCTTTATGACAGTGGATAGTTGGGATATTTAGGAGATTCCATTGTCAGGTATTTTGACCCTTAGCGAAAACCATTGTACAGGTGTAGGGTCTTAATTTGACCACCCTGTTGTCGCAGGAAATGCAAACATGTAGTGTGTTCACGGTTTAAAAATACTTCTAAAGTTTGTATCAACACCTACAAACATGTCCTTTAATTATAATCCACACAATAATTTTAATTTCCTGTTGCTGCAGGATTATTTTCCTGTTGTGAGAAACTGGTCAAATTAATAACCTACACCTGTAGCTCAGTAGCCTACCATACCTCTCTACCTGTTGGAAAGGATTGGAAAAAAACAGGCCGGAAATCCAAACTAACCTCTAACTGTGACAGCATTTACATTATGCTCGGGCTATATCTACAATGTTGCAGTGCAAACAAAGAAATGTGCTGGTGGTAGCATAATCGTGTGCTTTTTTCTATTTCTTTAAAAGGCTGACCTTTGAGTGAAAGAAACAGTAGTTTTGGTGTAAAATAGGTGAGAGTGCTAGTAGCCTAGTTAGTCTTCGTCATCTGACTACTTTCCCTTGGACACTGGGCTGTCAGTCAGCAGATCCATCAGCATAGACAGTATCATGTGAAGACGAAACAACGTCAGCAACCCAAATGCCGTTTAGAACTAATGAGGAAGCCGAGGAATGTGTGTAGTCCTTTCAGAACTTGCCTCATTCTTCCTTCTGGCCCCTTCTCTCCCTCTTTTCAGTCATGGGTTCTCCCCTGGGTAATCGCATTCCAAAATACACAAGAATTCCCCCTCTCCTCACATACCACCCCTCCAACCTAGACTCAGGGGTAGACGTAACATAGTAAACGAACATCCGAGATACTCAAATTAGTATGATATGTATTAATTTGTGGAAGTCCATCATCCATTTCGTATATGTTATGATTTACAATTCGTATGATATGTTACGAATTTGCAACACGTATGATGTTACGAATTCCAATTTGTTGTGGCTAACGTTAGCTAGGTGGCTAACATTAGCTAGGCTATGGGTTAAAGTTAGGGGTAAAATAAAAATCCACCAAAACCACTAATTCCTATAATTTGCAGTGCTAAATAACACTTATATGTGAGAACAATATCTTTTGTGAACAAATGTTTATTTTTATCGTTATAATAAGGTTGGTAGCAACATGTGAAAATCGTTATGGAAATCTGTTGCAGCTCAAGTCAACTACAAAACCCACAATGCAATCCTCTCTTTTTGCTGGCTGGTTAGCTATCGAGCAAACGTAGCCACACATAATAATACCAAAGTCAATATCAGCATGTGAAGTAGCTAGTTGGCTGTAAAATAGCCTAAACAAACTGCACTATCAATTTAGGAGACTACAATCTCACCATGTTCAACCTGCAGATCGATGTGCCTCACAGAGTGGAGTCTGACATTCACAATGGCCATGCGATGGCACCATGCAATGCACCCTGGACTGAAGAGGCAGACAATGTGGTGAACCCTCTGTTAAATTACACATTTCTCAAGGTAGGAATACTGTAATGGCTCATTCAAGAGAAGACAACCTCCCGCGTTGACATCGACCTGTATCGAAATCGGACATGTACGTTAGACGTTTTCGCAATCCAAAAGTTGTATTCTTATTAACTTCCAGTGTTGTGAGAGCAACTTTATCACAATGCTACGTCATACCGGCCTAATTTCTGCCTGCTAGAATGGCAATATCTCAGATACACATGAAAACATGAAATGACCCCAGGAATGGATAGAACATCACTCAGAAATGGGTGAATCTTTCCTTTAAGGTTAGGAGTTAGGTTAAAGGCTTTGGGTTAGCTAACATGCTAAGTAGTTGCAAAGTAGCTATAAAGTAGTAAGTAGTTGCAAAGTTGCTAATTAGCTAAATTGCTAAAGAGATTCCAACACACAACCTTTGTTGCTAGACACCCGTGATGGGATTCGAACGCAACCTTTGGGATGAACCTTTGGGTTTGTGTTATACCACCCTCCTTTTGTTTTTGCATTAAGTAGCCTTCTATCTTATATAACCATACCAAACTTAACATATACTAATTTGAGTGTTAATATGTTCAAACTTAACATATTCTGATTTGAGTGTTGATATGTTACGTCTATTCTATGAGACCAGGCTGACCATTCTCTCCTCCAAAAGGCAAAAAACCCACAGCTAAGTACAGAAACCTTTCTCAAAACCCGTCTCGTTTAACATTATGGTTGGTTCACGGTTCTATGTTAAAATAGACAAGTGTCATTTAGTTTATGAGCGACCGTTGTGTTTATAAAAGAGATCAAAACGCTAGGCGCATTCCAGTGATCTGGAGCCAACTTCGCCCGACCGTGAGACCCTGGCTGCGCCAAGCCGCGAGACCACACACTTTGTTGCGCTACCACACACACCGGACCACAACTTTCCCCATAATTCTGCAGTAGCCTATCTATAGCTTCGTTATAGCATTGCATGAACAACTTTAATGATAAAGTAGAATACTCTTACAACTTTCATCAGTTTAATTGACAGAATAAACAAATGTGATAAGCGCATTGGAATGTGGCATTCTATTTTGCCCTGCAAGCAAACATTATATAACATTGTTTTCAGAACAACCAGATTTCAGAAGATCTAGCCATTATTCTCACCACTAAAGTAGCTCAACCCCTAAGCGAAAGAAAATGGTTTATCCATTCAACCAGCCTACCTTTTGTGACTGCATGTGTTGAACGGTCCGCGTCGAGTTGTAGCCGATCTGAGAAAACATTGAGAAACAAACTGACTTCTGTTTCCAAGAAGCAGCCAGGAGAAAGTGGACAGGAAAGTTCTTACAAATGCGTAAAAAGTGAATTATCGAGAATGTAGCCAAGGCTACCTCATGATGTCTTACCAATATCCTCCCATCTCCTCCTCCTCGTGTCTATTCCCCGTCCATATCCTTAGCCTGCCCGCCCTGCGCCTCGAGGGTTTTCTTTTATGGACCGCACACCAATAGGCTATGGGTCGGAAGTGCCGCGCTTCGCAATGCCTTCCGCGAAGGCAAGTTGGTGCCTATCCACAGAAGACATACATTCTCCATAATTACCGCTGATCTCATTGTCTACCGCAAACACTTCCGAAACCCCCAGGCCAGTCGAGGGAGGGGTCTCTTGTAGGTCAATATAGGCTTAACCAATGTCACAATCAAATGTGTTTTTCATGCCATGGTTGGTTATTCGACGTCCGGTAATGAAGACGGAGACAGACGGTTCATCGAGAATGTGAGTATACTGTCGCAAGTACATGACACACCGATTGCTTCAAATAAATTAGAAATTGAAAATCAAAGAAGTCAAAAGGTGATGTGAGTCAACATCTCAGCAATTGACTGGGAGAGAGAGAGTGATAATTATTTGTGTAGTCAATCTGCAGAGTCACAGCCTTTCTTCTTCAATCATTTCTTGGGTGAGTGGCAGACTACTTGTTATTTATTCCCCCTAACACACCTGCGCTATCACTGCCAAGTCTAAACCCACAGACACTCATAAACACAAAAGACATCAAGGATTCTAAAGTGGCAAAACTCTGCTATAAGGAACACTAACGTGAAATCTACTTAGACAAGTATTTAAAAAAAAAAAAAAAAAAATTTAAAGAAGGCAATATCAACCACCTATCTTGGGCCCCACCCTCTTCAGCCTTCACCATACCCCCCAACACACACACCGGCACTCTCACGACTTTCCCAATATCATTGCTTCCGAAAGAAATGTCCGGGAACAAATCATAAGTGAACACACATGCACAAACACCATCTTTTTCCTTAGCAGCTGTTGTCAATGGTAAATTATTCCTTCTCCTACATCTCAACAATAGTGGAGACATTGGTAAGACAAATATCCTTATCACATTCCTACAACATGATCGGTAGAGCTCATTTTGAAAGAGTACTGTAAGCAGAACAGTACTGATAGGATTTCAGAGTAATCAGCAGCGTGACTGTTTGACTGCAGAGCAATATCTAGGCAAATTTAACACAGCTGTAGCTGTGAATCGTCTGCAGTGCTCCAAATACAAAGACACACATATACACCCACATACAGTATGCACACACACACAGACACACGCACAGCTGAGATAGTGAGTTCTTACCTGTGCACATGGTCCAGACAGTGTCTGCTCAGAACACTCCGAACAACGTGCTCTGGCTCCTCTCTCTCTTTCTCTCTCTCTCTCTTTCTCGCTCTCTTCACAATGTCGTTTTTTCTCTTAGTCTTGTTTTGCATATTTTTTCTGCTATTATTTATCTTCTATCTCTTTTTTTCTCTCCATTCACTGGTCACTGTTCTTTCATTATCTGATCTTCAATTCTCTCACCTCTCCGTCTCCCTCTCTCTCTACAGCAGTCTATGGAAACCTGTTGTGGCAATCTCACTCTCTTTTGCTCTCTCTCTCTCTCTCTTTTGCTCTCTCTCTCTCTCTCTCTCTCTCTCTCTGCAGTAGCCTACAGAGTATAGGTGCTGTCCTCTGTCTGTCTGTCCATCTGTCTGTTGGTCAGTCTGTCTGTGAGCAGTGTCTGTTGTGGCAGTCCCAGTCCATACTGATCAATGGGCTAGCTGCAAGCAAGCTTAACTACCTAGCGCCTCCCACCCTCAGCTTAACACTCCAGAGCGTGTGTGTCGGCGTGTGCGTGTCGGCGTGTGCGTGTCGGCGTGTGTGTGTGTGAGAGAGAGGAGACTTCCATCCCACACACTGCTTTCCAGAGCTTTTAGCCTCCACAGTACCTACCCAGAAAACACTCGCCAGCTGACCACTCCATACCCCACGCGAAGCACTCCAGCGCCGACACACAATTCACATCTTAGTATTGAACGTCATTACCCATTTCCCTTCCTTCATCAGCTATTATATTGACAGCCTTAATACTAGGAAGATGTGTTCTTAATTCAGGCCTTGTATGGACACAGAGACTAGCTGTTAGCCAGCCTGCCAGCTTAGTGGAGTCTGCCACTAGCATAGTCAGTGTAGTCAGCTCAGCTATCTCCATTGAGACTGTGTCTGTGCCTCGACCTAGGTTGGGCAAAACTAAACATGGCGGTGTTCGCCTTAGCAATCTCACTAGGATAAAGACCTCCTCCATTCCTGCCATTATTGAAAGAGATCGTGATACCTCACATCTCAAAATAGGGCTACTTAATGTTAGATCCCTCACTTCAAAGGCAGTTATAGTCAATGAACTAATCACTGATCATAATCTTGATGTGATTGGCCTGACTGAAACATGGCTTAAGCCTGATGAATTTACTGTGTTAAATGAGGCCTCGTCTCATGGTTACACTAGTGACCATATCCCCCGTGCATCCCGCAAAGGCGGAGGTGTTGCTAACATTTACGGATTTCAGATTTACAAAAAAAAAAATGACGTTTTCGTCTTTTGAGCTTCTAGTCATGAAATCTATGCAGCCTATTCAATCACTTTTTATAGCTACTGTTTACAGGCCTCCTGGGCCATATACAGCGTTCCTCACTGAGTTCCCTGAATTCCTATCGGACCTTGTAGTCATAGCAGATAATATTCAAATTTTTGGTGATTTTAATATTCACATGGAAAAGTCCACAGACCCACTCCAAAAGGCTTTCGGAGCCATCATCGACTCAGTGGGTTTTGTCCAACATGTCTCTGGACCTACTCACTGCCACAGTCATACTCAGGACCTAGTTTTGTCCCATGGAATAAATGTTGTAGATCTTAATGTTTTTCCTCATTATCCTGGACTATCGGACCACTATTTTATTACGTTTGCAATCGCAACAAATAATCTGCTCAGACTCCAACCAAGGAGCATCAAAAGTCGTGCTATAAATTCTCAGACAACACAACGATTCCTTGATGCCCTTCCAGACTCCTTCTGCCTACCCAAGGACGTCAGAGGACAAAAATCAGTTAACCACCTAACTGAGGAACTCAATTTAACCTTGCGCAATACCCTAGATGCAGTTGTACCCCTAAAAACTAAAAACATTTGTCATAAGAAACTAGCTCCCTGGTATACCCGAGCTCTGAAGCAAGCTTCCAGAAAATTGGAACGGAAATGGCGCCACACCAAACTGGAAGTCTTCCGACTAGCTTGGAAAGACAGTACCGTGCAGTATCGAAGAGCCCTCACTGCTGCTCGATCATCCTATTTTTCCAACTTAATTGAGGAAAATAAGAACAATCCAAAATGTATTTTTGATACTGTCGCTAAACTAACTAAAAAGCAGCATTCCCCAAGTGAGGATGGCTTTCACTTCAGCAGTAATAAATTCATGAACTTCTTTGAGGAAAAGATCATGATCATTAGAAAGCAAATTACGGACTCCTCTTTAAATCTGCGTATTCCTCCAAAGCTCAGCTGTCCTGAGTCTGCACAACTCTGCCAGGACCTAGGATCAAGAGAGACACTTAAGTGTTTTAGTACTATATCTCTTGACACAATGATGAAAATAATCATGGCCTCTAAACCTTCAAGCTGCATACTGGACCCTATTCCAACTAAACTACTGAAAGAGCTGCTTCATGTGCTTGGCCCTCCTATGTTGAACATAATAAACGGCTCTCTATCCACCGGATGTGTACCAAACTCACTAAAAGTGGCAGTAATAAAGCCTCTCTTGAAAAAGCCAAACCTTGACCCAGAAAATATAAAAAACTATCGGCCTATATCGAATCTTCCATTCCTCTCAAAAAAAAATCAAAAAGCTGTTGCGCAGCAACTCACTGCCTTCCTGAAGACAAACAATGTATACGAAATGCTTCACTCTGGTTTTAGACCCCATCATAGCACTGAGACTGCACTTGTGAAGGTGGTAAATTACCTTTTAATGGCGTCAGACCGAGGCTCTGCATCTGTCCTCGTGCTACTAGACCTTAGTGCTGCCTTTGATACCATCGATCACCACATTCTTTTGGAGAGATTGGAAACCCAAATTGGTCTACACGGACAAGTTCTGGCCTAGTTTAGATCTGATCTGTCGGAAAGATATCAGTTTGTCTCTGTGAATGGTTTGTTCTCTGACAAATCAACTGTAAATTTCGGTGTTCCTCAAGGTTCCGTTTTAGGACCACTATTGTTTTCACTATATATTTTACCTCTTGGGGATGTCATTCGAAAACATAATGTTAACTTTCACTGCTATGCAGATGACACACAGCTGTACATTTGAATGAAACATGGTGAAGCCCCAAAATTGCCCTCGCTAGAAGCCTGTGTTTCAGACATAAGGAAGTGGATGGCTGCAAACCTTCTACTTTTAAACTCGGACAAAACAGAGATGCTTGTTCTAGGTCCCAAGAAACAAAGAGATCTTCTGTTGAATCTGACAAATAATCTTGATGGTTGTAAAGTCGTCTCAAATAAAACTGTGAAGGACCTCGGCGTTACTCTGGACCCTGATCTCTCTTTTGACGAACATATCAAGACCGTTTCAAGGACAGCTTTTTTCCATCTACGTAACATTGCAAAAATCAGACATTTTCTGTCCAAAAATGATGCAGAAAAATTAATCCATGCTTTTGTTACTTCTAGGTTAGACTACTGCAATGCTCTACTTTCCGGCTACCTGGATAAAGCACTAAATAAACTTCAGTTAGTGCTAAATACAGCTGCTAGAATCCTGACTAGAACCAAAAAATGTGATCATATTACTCCTCCCTACACTGGCTTCCTGTTAAGGCAAGGGCTGATTTCAAGGTTTTACTGTTAACCTACAAAGCGTTACATGGGCTTGCTCCTACCTATCTTTACGAGTTGGTCCTGCCGTACATACCTACACGTACGCTACGGTCACAAGACGCAGACCTCCTAATTGTCCCTAGAATTTCTAAGCAAACAGCTGGAGGCAGGGCTTTCTCCTATAGATCTCCATTTTTATGGAATGGTCTGCCTACCCATGTGAGAGACGCAGACTCGGTCTCAACTTTTAAGTCTTTACTGAAGACTCATCTCTTCAGTGGGTCATATGATTGAGTGTAGTCTGGCCCAGGAGTGTGAAGGTGAACGGAAAGGCTCTGGAGCAACGAACCGCCCTTGCTGTCTCTGCCTGGCCTGTTCCCCTCTCTCCACTGGGATTCTCTACCTCTAACCCTATTACAGGGGCTGAGTCACTGGCTTACTGGTGCTCTTTCATGCCGTCCCTAGGAGGGGTGGGTCACTTGTGTGGGTTGAGTCACTGACGTAATCTTCCTGTCTGGGTTGCCCCCCCCCCCCCCTTGGGTTGTGCCGTGGCGGAGATCTTTGTGGGCTATACTCGGCCTTGTCTCAGGATGGTAAGTTGGTGGTTGAAGATATCCCTCTAGTGGTGTGGGGGCTGTGGTTTGGCAAAGTGGGTGGGGTTATATCCTTCCTGTTTGGCCCTGTCCGGGGGTATCATCGGATGGGGCCACAGTGTCTCCTGACCCCTCCTGTCTCAGCCTCCAGTATTTATGCTGCAGTAGTTTATGTGTCGGGGGGCTAGGGTCAGTTTGTTATATCTGGAGTACTTCTCCTGTCTTATCCGGTGTCCTGTGTGAATTTAAGTATGCTCTCTCTAATTCTCTCTCTCTTTCTTTCTCTCTCTCGGAGGACCTGAGCCCTAGGACCATGGCTCAGGACTACCTGGCATGATGACTCCTTGCTGTCCCCAGTCCACCTGGCCGTGCTGCTGCTCCAGTTTCAACTGTTCTGCCTGCGGCTATGGAACCCTGACCTGTTCACCGGACGTGCTACCTGTCCCAGACCTGCTGTTTTCAACTCTCTAGAGACAGCAGGAGCAGTAGAGATACTCTGAATGATCGGCTATGAAAAGCCAACTGACATTTACTCCTGAGGTGCTGACTTGCTGCATCCTCGACAACTACTGTGATTATTATTATTTGACCATGCTGGTCATTTATGAACATTTGAACATCTTGGCCATGTTCTGTTATAATCTCCACCTGGCACAGCCAGAAGAAGACTGGCCACCCCTCATAGCCTGGTTCCTCTAGGTTTCTTCCTAGGTTTTGGCCTTTCGTGCTTCTACACCTGCATTGCTTGCTGTTTGGGGTTTTAGGCTGGGTTTCTGTACAGCACTTTGAGATATCAGCTGATGTACGAAGGGCCATATATATTTGATTTGATTTTTGACTAGCTATAACCCTTATATAACAGCCACAGTTTCTTTCTGCTCCATCCACTATCTGAGCAACAGCATCCAGCACACAATCAATGGGAATTATTTAACCTCAAGAGTCACAAGGGTCAAATCTAATTAGAATGAATTAACCAGCAGTTTGGGGAGAAATCCATGGATCAGAAGACCTGCTGTGCCTCGACCCAAACGGGTGAAACTAGACCAATGTTTTTGAAGCTACTCTAGATGTAAGGAATCCAATGTTTTTCTGTTCAGCCTACAGTATGTGACAATTGTATGGAAAAAGACAGTAACTCTGACTTATGTAATGAAAGTATGCGTTATCGAGTCTCTGTGCGGTGTAGCTTGAATCATCTCACTGAATGTTTTAGCAATATTCCCAGAGAGTGGCTGGCTCACACCATAGTCATTTACATTCAGGTAATGTATTGGTGTCTAAAGGGCTAAAATCTGGGTGGGTGGAAAATATACACTTCTTCACCGGAATATGAAAACAGACTGACTGTTAGAGAGAGAGAGAGAGAGAGAGAGAGAGAGATCGAGTGAGAGAGTAAGAGAGAAAATAAGACAGAGAGAGGGGGGTGAGAGAAAGACAGAGAGAGAGAGTAAGATGGAGAGAGAGGGGGGAGAAAGAGAGAGGGGGAGAGAGAGTGAGAGAAAGGGGGGGAGGCTATCAGACAGTTAAGTCACTCAGAATGTACGATTAATTACATTTCAAATCACCGCTGGGAAGGAAAGAGTACTCTCTAAGAGGTAGTTGTTGGGCACTGGGCAAAATGAGAAGAGGAGTGTTATCATGTGTTTAGGGAGAATGCTTTGCATGCAAGCACAGAACATTGACAGAGCACAACAAGAACCCATATTAGACAGTATCATTTTTGGGGCTTATATTGCCCCGTATTAATTACACCATCCCTTTTGTGTCTCTGGCTTGGAGATGTGTAGGTGTTTCAAAATGAAGGGCAAACAAGGAACCAGTTTCACCATGTCCTGTGGTGTGTCATGCATAACCTCAAACTTTACTGCTGAAGTAGATGTGCAGCCTGTTTTTATTTGATAAAGACGGAGGGTCGGTTCACTCTCTTATGTCTTCTCTACATCTGGAGTATGGTTCATGATGATTCACTATTCTATTTTAATATCATTTTCCAAAAACAGTCAATTCAATACAGCACTAGCTGTATATAAATAGTCCTTCTAGAGATTCTGCAGTGTCATGATTGGAAGAATTTGACCGATTTAGTACAATTCCTGCCATTCTCGAGAGGTAGTCCATTTCCAAAGAGAACATTGTATTTTGCAACTGCAATAGACAACTCTGCCAATCATTCCAATGTTTTCTTTTCTGCGGCAAAGCTTGGAGAGTCTTGTTGAGGGCGGCCTCCCTCTTTACAAAAAACAGTCAGCGACAGTGAAACAATAGAAGACAAGAGAGGATACACTTCCCACACCGGCACACAAAGTACACAATAATATAGACTAGGTGCGCTGGAACACTCATCCTGCTGGGTGCGCTGGAACACTCATCCTGCTGGGTGTGCTGGAACACTCATCCTGCTGGGTGCGCTGGAACACTCATCCTGCTGGGTGTGCTGGAACACTCATCCTGCTGGGCGCGCTGGAACACTCATCCTGCTGGGCGCGCTGGAACACTCATCCTGCTGGGTGCGCTGGAACACTCATCCTGCTGGGCGCGCTGGAACACTCATCCTGCTGGGTGCGCTGGAACACTCATCCTGCTGGGCGCGCTGGAACACTCATCCTGCTGGGCGCGCTGGAACACTCATCCTGCTGGGTGTGCTGGAACACTCATCCTGCTGGGTGCGCTGGAACACTCATCCTGCTGGTTTTAGGTGGGCTGGTATTTTTTCTGCAGGCATTTTGGTGGACGCCCCGGGCGGGCGGCGAATCCAGTTCCTCTTGCTGAGTGGTCAGCCTCTTGCTATGGAATGTGCTTTACAACGCCCAGGACAAAAGGAGCAGAGATGTACTGTTCAGGAGAACCCTGTGACCTCAGAGAGAGGCCTTTTTAAAGGTCCGCAACTGTCACGTAAAGCTAGAGTCAGCCAGGTACTACACACACACAATCATATACTGTATGCATGCACACACATGCACAAGAACGCACACACACATGCATACCACATGCACACAATCACATTATACGTGCGCACACACACACACAGAGGAATGTGTGGGAATCCCCCTTTGGCCACCTCCACAACCTGCATCTGTAGTTGGTGAGGGGCCAAGAACCCACCAGACCCAGGAGGATGACTGCTGCAGCTGAAACCTTAGTAACAGTCACATGAGTCTCTTTGTAACATAACTGTTGGAGAGTACGTGTGTGTGTGAGAACACGTTGTGTGTATGTGTGCGTACGTATGTGAGTGTGTGTGTGCATACGGCCGGTGGGTGTGTGTGGGTGCAGGCGTGGGTTCTGTGTGATACTGACTCACAGTGCGGTCTGTGGAGAGAACACTGCTACAGGCAGAGGAGGAATCACCCTGAAATGGAACTGACGCTTTCATAGGGCTCGTAATAATAAGAATAATCTATTACTTTAATTGCAGCATAAATACTGATGTTATATGAAAAATATATCCCTTTATTTGGATATCAGTAGTTACACTGTCACTACTACTACTACTACTACTACTACTGCTACTACTACTACTACTACTACTACTACTGCTACTACTGCTACTACTGCGACTACTACTACTGCTGCAAACACTAACTACCATGTAATAGATGGATAATGGAAGGACACATTGAAAGATACATTACAAAACAATACTAAGTACAAGGACACAATTTAAATGTATATTCATTCCCACGTGTGCTTTATACAACATATCTTAAGCTGGTATAGGATATTAGAATAGGATCTAAAGTAAGTGAGTAGTATTTGCTCTGTCATACCATATAAAGACCATGGGATGTATCTCTGCCTTGGGGAGCTGACCCTGAACAGCCTATTCAATCGCTTTTTGAAATGCATGCTTCTATGTATGAATGTGTGTATATGTATCTGTGAGCATGCAGTGTGTGTGTGTGTGTGTGTGTGTGTGTGTGTGTGTGTGTGTGTGTGTGTGTGTGTGTGTGTGTGTGTGTGTGTGTGTGTGTGTGTTCTCAGAGGGAGAAAGAACACATGGGGTGTGTAGGCGTATACTGGCAAAGAACCGCTCTCTTGACTCCTGGGTAAAAAAAAGCAGGAAATATTGGAGGTACTGCCTTTTGCTGTCTATAAGCACAATCAACATGATCAACTTGATCAAAATGAAATTGAAAATGAAACGTGGACAGAATTGTAACACTGCAAACCCTCAACAGGTGTGATGTGAAGTATCATATGCTGTACACGACAACAATGCAATTTAGTTCAGGTCTGAGCATTTCATAAACACGATGTCGATGTTGAGGATGTCAATGTTTTCGATCAAAAAGGTTGAGCCACAAAGATTTCCGATCGTCTTCAGTTGTTTGAGCTGCTGTATTTGAGGAGAATTGTGTTGGACTCTCATATGAGTCTCTCTCCATCAGTAGTCTCAAGGCAGCACATACAGTGTGGAGCAAAATGATTCATCTTTTCAAGACAATATCTTTGTCAGACAACAGCCTTGACGGGCAGACATCAATTGTACACAAAGAGATATGACTCCCGAAGCCATAGCAACGAAGGAGAAGTGTGAATGCACAAGGAGCAAGGAGTGTGTGTGTGTGTGTGTGTGCGTGTATCCTAGAGTGTGCGGCTCTCCTTTATTTTCATGGATGAATAGATACAACACAAAGCAAGACAGACATATCTTTCATGTGAACACACACAAATCAGTGCCCCCCTCAAGCCCCGCTCCTGTTGAAGAGCACATGTTCTGAGCAGAGAAACATTGTCATTGGATCAACAGGCATTATCAGAATTCGACTGACAACAAGTGACCATTTTGCCCAATCACAATGTTGTGTTTGACAGAGCCGGGGCTAATTTTCGGTTGCCAAGCAACGCTGCTAAAATGCTAAGAAGAAGACGCCCTCATTTTCTGAAGCACCTGGTGAGGGGGCTGTGATCTTCATGGAGGGCTCCGGGCTAAGTCATGCCAGGGGTTGGTGTGACTGGCTCTTAACAGCATCAAGATGTGCCCTGGGTTGTCATACAGCTGAAGTCACAAAGTATGTTTTGGAAGTTAAACAATGATACATTCAAAAAGTTGTTGAAAGAGTACTTTTTTGCAGTGACTAGTGGTGTTACACAATATGAGTGATTGACAATGAGTCATTTGAATAATATGTCTTGTTAGACATTGATCTGCATGAGTGATTCTAGCCCGCTATCCTGCCTACACCTGTGCATGTGTCGAACTTTGCCTGATCCTACAACATTCAATATTCAGCCTTAAAGCCCACTCATTTTAAGAGAAGAAGGAGAAGTGTCTTCAGTGAACAGAGGAGGAGGAGGGATGGAGAACATGGGGCCACTCTCTCTCAGACACACACAGGCACACACACACACACACACACACACACACACACACACACACACACACACACACACACACACACACACACACACACACACACACACACACACACGTGGGTTGTCGGAACAGAACACAAAAGCCCAGACGTGTTCCTAATTCACCAGTGTAGAAGGGAGATGAAACCATCTAAGCCTGTGGATCAACACAACTATGAATAAATATAACCCACACCAAATACAACCCACACCAAATACAACCCACACCAATTACAACCCACACCAATTACAACCCACACCAAATATAACCCACACCAAATATAACCCACACCAAATACAACCCACACCAAACACAACCCACGCCAAATACAACCCACACCAATTACAACCCACACCAAATACAACCCACACCAAATACAACCCACACCAATTACAACCCACACCAAATACAACCCACACCAAATATAACCCACACCAATGTAACGGTACCTACTGCTGCCCACACACACACAAACCATTCCGGATCTTCTAAGCATTTCTAAAATAGATGACAGAATCTTGTCCAAGGACCAGTTTGAGATTAACTTCAGTGACAGAGAGAAACATCTATTCTGCATTTAGGCCATGCAGTAAACATTTACTTTTCCAGCTCTTTTGTTTTACTCCATCTCTATCTATCTAGCGGTTGCTAGAATTGTATGGCAACGTACAGCAGGGAGGCTTGCTGAACAGCTCGGGAGAACCTTGGCTACCCACGCACACATACACACACTTTCTGGCCAAGAGAAGAACTCGTGCTGAGCTGTGTTGTTGCCAGGGTAACGGATGAAGAACAGGCGTTCGGGTAGTGATGCTCTTGATCTGGAGGAGTTTCAGGAGGGCTCTTATTGGCCTCTCCACCGACAGCCACAATCCCCTGCTGCTACTGAGTGGCCCCGTCACATGAAGTTAGAGAGGGGTCAGAGGGCAAATGCAACCTCCACCTCCTCCATGCAGTGGGAGAGCGAGAGAGAGAGAGAGAGAGAGAGAGAGAGAGGAATCACAGGGAGAGAGGGAGAAAGAGAAAACAATGTGACAAAGAAGGAAAGGAACGAGAGAGAGCCCTTCCCACAGGTAACTCTCCTCTCAGGACCCGTAGTGCAGTTTCTCCTGTCTCTGTCTACCATGTTCCAACAGGTGTCACGTTTCACCCAGTCAGGTAGCTGGCTTGGGTTTCCCATAACGTTTGCGGGAATGCTCGGAGCCATACCGGGACACACTGGGATCAATGGGATTCCCCACATTCCTGGCATAGCCCCTGTGAGAGAGAGCAAACATTCTTGTCTTAACCTCTTCTACTCTCATCCAACATGTCGACCTTATTGGAGAAGCAAGGGGGTCCTATTGTCGCAGTTTAGAACGTGTACTTCTCTATTCTGAAATCCCAAGACAGACGGGGTACATCAGACATGCTGCCTCTATCATCACTAGGTCTCCTACTGATGGTCAATCATCTCAATCACAAATATGTCAATTCTCATTCTCTTAAAGGATTTAAACTTGTGCAAAACACTTCTCTCACATTAATAAACAGTGAAATACTGATATATTTCCACTCAAATTCTAGGTTACAGACGGCTAATTTCATAACTCACTATGACGTACCACCTAGCCAGTTGGCTAGCTAGGCACTTAGGATTAAACACAGTACAGCTGTTTGATCTTAATTTGATCACTCTTTTGTTGCTGAGAATTTCCCTGCGCTGCAGGAAATGCAAACTTGTCGTATATTCAAGGTTTAAAAAGGCTTCTAAAGTTTGTCATGTCCACTTTAAAGTTGCCCTAACAAAAAAGGTATCAACCCCTTCATAAAATGTCCATTAATTATAATACACATAACTCACATTTCCAGTTGCTGCAGGATTATTTTCCCGCTGTAGTAAACGGTGTCAAATTAAGATCCTACATCTGTAGGTATATTTCTTTATAACTTCAGCATCACATATCTCCCTGATACCCTTACTTGTTAATACACATGTCAAGTGAATGTATAAACACTTTTATGCACATCTTTGCTCACCTGAAATCAGTGTGGTTAAGGTTACGTTTAAAATAACATTTTAATAAGAGAAATTGAAGAAATGGGCAGGGTTTATGACTGTGTGGCTCTGGTAATTAGTGACGACCCCTAAAACCTCTTAGCTGGCCTAACGGTGCCTGACAAGGCAGTACTCAGTAATAACCACAAAACCATCTCATATACTAAAATACTAGTCTGCTTTACAGTACCATGTGAATGAGCCACATGTCAAAAGTTATTACCCCAAAATAACAATAAAAGGGGGTGTCTATTATGTCTAATATTACTATTACAATCACACAATCTCAATCTAGCATCAGATCATCTCGTCCAAATAACCAGTGACGTAAAACTTAAGCCCCGGAGGAACGATTACTGCTTTAAAAAGGGACAGACCACCGCATTTGGGGCCCAGCAGACTTCCTGCAATTCTACACATTTTACCATAGGGCAGAGAGAAGAATATGCTGTGTAGAATTGCAGGAAATTAGCTTTGAAAATCTCTTCGTATCTTTTCGCTCTTCGTAATAATAATTTTTGTGGGCCCCTTAAAGGCCTTTAAGGGGCTCGGGGCTTGTGCCCGGTTGGTAATCTGGCCATGCCCATAGTATAAAGACAGATATATGTACTACTCATGTTTATGTAAGTTGCCAACAAGATGAATCACCAGATAACACCGATCCTATCCCCAATCCAAAGCTTATGTTAGTTTGGTTGCCATATTCTGGTTGCCACTACAGCACCTGTTAATCTCTCTGCTAAGGCCAGCCTATTACCATTGCTTACAGCATCACTTAGGGAACAGCCATGAGCCTGAGTGTGTATGACTAATAAAACATTTCTTTGATTGCTATTGAACGCTTCCATCTGTGTTCCACTGCTGAGGATCTTAAAAAAGGCACTTTTCCTACTAGCTAACAAACACTTAGAGGGAAAATGCACTTGATACGATTGTGATGTGTTGTCGTCTCACCTAGCTATTTAGAAGATTGACGCACTCACTGTAAGTCGCTCTGGATAAGAGCCTCTGCTAAATGACTCAAATGTAAATGTGTTGTGCCAGAGTAGGTGAGAGAAGATACATAATATACACTTGAAGTTAGCACTGCATTTCCCTCCAGGCTCACACACACATTACACAATATAATTATCATGGGCTCTCCTAGTTGTTATGAACAGGCTGAGTAGGGTAGTACATTGAAATGCACGGGCAAGGATGTGTGGGCGTCCCTCTTCTCGCTCTCTGAATGTAATTATGCATCACACTGATTTAGAAGCATCCAGCCTGCTGCTAACCGACAGTACATGCTAAATTATTATAGAGCATTGTCCTCCATCTTCAAGCATTACCTTTGCACTTGTAGGCCTTTTAGGTGTTCAGTATCTACCAGAGCTGTCCTCACATTTCCCTTACATATTAGTCATTAACTAGCCTGGTTAAAGCCTGGTTAGCATGCTTAGGATTAAGTCTGGTTTAATCAGGATAGTAATTTACCATTTCACAGTACAGTGTTGAGAACTAAACACCAGTATTGTTAGTGTTTCACATTAGGAGAAAGAGACTAGATTATTTACAACTAGATTTGATTATTTTCTCCTAACATTGTGATAACTGGTTGTAGTTCCTATGGCGATGCTGTTGAAATACACTTGGTAATGTATGGCTTTGATGCATTTTGTGATGAATAACTGAGTTGAAGCCGAACAGATATCTGGGCGGCTAACAAACTAACGGTCTCATATTGTTCTCTTCCTCAGATGTGTTTCTCCAACACAGACATCTTATTTTACGTCTCCGCTGACATCTAGTGAAACTCCAGGGGAAGTTACTCTACAATGTGTCACGCTGCTGTTACGACCACCCTGCAGGTACATGGTTCACCCAGCGAGTTGCAAACAGAGAGACTCTCTCCCCAAACTCTCTCGGGTCTCTAATCATTTCAGTGGTCGTACGGATCAAACGTCTCAGAGTAGGGGTGCTGATCTATGATCTTCTGTCCAGTAATCTTATTAATTCCTTATCAAAAAGGCGAAACTGATCTTAGATCAGGACTCTCTACTCTGAGACGCTTTATGGATACTGGCCCAGATCCACACCAGTGCCTAGGACGGTTGTGCTTTCTGGACAGGACCTTTGATACTCAAGAACATATTGACTTGACATAGGTCTGGTAACTATACATTTTTGGATTTATAAATATAGCATCACAATTAACACACAAGACAACTTCATTTTTCAGAAATATATTTTAGAGTTTATGTCTGAGACAAAATGTCAAAAGCATATAGGTCCCAACAAGATATCATTTGTAACAATGGAATGGAAAGAAAACAAAAATAACTTTTTCATTTACATATGTAAACCGAGAATAGCTCTTTTTAAACACAGTGGTTTTAAATACAACTGGCTTAAGTGGATAAGAGTCTGCAGAAAATTCCCTTCCCAATCAACCACATATGGAGTGTTTTAAAGGTCTGATGTTTTAGCCATTGTCTACTTTGTGTGTCTGTCCCCAACACCCTAGAAACACTCTTAGGGAGAGACAAGCAGTCTAGATGGGTGTAATGCCACGTTCATGTGGTATCGGAAGTTCCTATTTCCAACTGAGAAGTTCCACTTGAGCGACTCTCCAAGTGGGAAACTGTTGTTGCCCGAGTTGGCGAGTTGTGATGTTTCACCACTGACCAAAAAATAACAAATCAGTTTGACAACTACGACCTCATCAATATGGAGAAGGTAGTTTGACCATATTGTCAATGTTAAGCAAGCTAGCTAACTTTATTATTAGAAACCTTGATAAGCTAGCTAAAATCCTATTGGTTGAAGAATTTTTCCGACTTCAAAAGCACTTAAACACAATCATGTTGGACTTAATTGTTCCACTTCCCCATTTCCCATGAGCATGTGAAGCCAGCATAAATACACTCGGAGATTAGCCTAGCTAATCCATATTCCTCTTACACAGTCAAGTCTATTGTCCATCATCTTGTTTAAGTGCTGGGTAATTTCCCTACAAAAACTGAGCATTTAATTTAAAAAAAATCTAATGTGGAATTCATTTTGACAAGTTAAGTCCTTTGTATCCTTAGTACACCAAAGAAGAAGAGACATTCACGCTGGGGTTTCTGGGATGGGATTTAGTCCTCCAGTTTTCTTCTACTGTGCAAATACAGTGTTACACAGACGTACAGCCAGACAGGCATGCGGACAGACAAACCATGCAGAGAATTAGAGGCCGTGAAAGAAAAAAAACAGAAACGTTAAAGAAATGTTCTTTAAAGGAACATTCCAAACCCGGGGGCTCTGAAACAATTCATAGGAACGGTGAGTCTGAGAGCAAACATAAAGCAAAGCAAAAATAAATACAATGTTTACTAAATCATGAAACGGAAACATGATACTACCAAAATGAGTGTAAGAACATTATTGACAACTAAAAGGAGTTATTTACTAGGGATGAGAATAGTTGAACTACAATGAGACCAAGCCTACCCACTAATATCATGACTCTTTCTTGACAACACGACTAATGTAGCTACAATAGGAAGAAGTGATATCACAACATTTTCTGAAGTCTGAGGTATGCTAATGTACAGTAACCATGGCAGCACAGCAGTAGTCATGCTATCAATCAACAACAGTGTGTTATCGTGTCAAATGTAACCTCGGTATGTCATTTTGGTTGGTCCCAATGAAGTAAAACGCGAAAGCTAAGTGTCTTTAAAATGCCCCATGCTTGTCTTTAGAGTCTAGCTAGCTACAGAGCAGCCAGGAACAATACAGTACAAAAACAAATCAGTGTGTTCCCCCTTTTGTGTTCAGAGTGATGTGTGGAAAAGAGACCAAATACAGTGCTGCTAAGTGCAGGGCCTGCTCCAACCAGGGCCTGCTCCAACCAGGACAGTCAACCTCAACCCCCCACATAAGGTTTTTAGAGTTATTTACTGGAGTGATACCATCTTTGCCATAGCTATTCTCTTTCACAACGTCATCGCTCTCATGTATATAATATATTTCTAGGTTTTCCATGTAGAACTTCTCTGTAAACAGGATCATTCTGTAAGTAAATAGACAATTGCTGGAATCCTGGTATAAAGTAGAAAGGCTGTTCTCCATCCCAATGCATGATGAGGACACTAAGAGCAAGTGGCACATCAACTGTACAGAGTAACAACGCAAAATGACAAACACGCAAATATAAAAAGTATGTTCAAAATTAGAGATTTTCATACATGCCAAAAATAGAATTGTCACACACTTGAGATCATTGATTAAGAAAACGTTGATGATGGTATAGTCAACTGACCAGCTTGATGTGGAAATGATAGTTTCAAAGATGGCAAATTAACACTTGGCTTTACAATATGTTCAATTCAATATACATGACAAGATGTTTATAGTAACTATTAACTAAGGTAGTTGCCAAACAATACATTGGAATTGAATAATCATTTAACAAAAGGTTGAGATATACATGTTTGAGCCGTTACCTCCCGAACAGTGTGCTTGGTATCAAAAGCCTTGTTTGAGAAAGCCAGCAGCAACACTGTGTATGTCTGCTGTTACTAGTGGTACGAAAGAGCTGGATGCAAACACATGCTTTGGCTTTTTTTTGCTTGACTACTTCTTTTTGGATGACCTTCTAACCGGCAGGTCTTTCTGGTGAGACATGCTTTTTCCCCGTTAGCGATTCGTTATGTGATAAAGGGAAGCTACATAAGGCTAAATGCTAACCTTCAACAGTGCTTTACGAATCAACTGGAAGTTGAACGTTTTAAATGTTTGCTTGCAACTACCTTTTTGAAGCATTTTTACAGAAAAATAGATCAATCCAAAAGTATAAGAACCCCTAAAAGAGGCTGTGAGAGACAAACGCGGTCTACATCACAATCCTGGTAAACATGCTGAAATATCATTTCCCACCATCCCGTCCTCTTTCAAACAGGAACATGTATTTCTCTCTCTCCCCTGGTCAGGAACATCATTTAAGGCAATCTTCATTTCTGACACAATCCTGAAATCCATCAGAGCTTCACAAAGGCACTCTCTCATTGGTGGACCCTCCATCACAGAACTACCAGCTGCATCAATAAGGCAAAGATCCAATAGCCTCATCATCTAATAACGGCAAACGCCGCTTGCTCAACGGCCAACCACAGTCAAGTCTACTGTCCTCAGCCAATGACAGCCCGACAATTCTCCTAAGGGCTTTTTTGTCCGCCATCGCTCATCAGTAACCACCATCTCCATCAGTAGCATGTCCTCCATTTAGGGGGACAAAAGCAGGAGAGAAAATAAATGTCCAAGCTGTGTGTGACAGCCGGACTTGTCCTGTCCTCTGTCTCCATATTTGGCCACGGGGGAGCTCTGTAAAGCACCAGATCTTTCCCTTCAGGAGTAAGACTTCAATTTTCCGCCTCCACTCTGAGTACCCACGCCCTGCCTCGGTGCTAGGGTGTCTTCTGGGGGCGTCTTCTGGGGGCGTCTTCTGGGGATGCCTCAGTCTGACTGGCAGAAACAAACGTCTCTTTAGAGTCACGGTGAGCTGACCACGCTGAGCTGCCTGGCTGCAGCGCTTTGTCACTTCCGTCCTTCATATCATATCCCCATTGACTCCCTACTCTGAAGCCCATCCCTCTCCCTCATTGGCAGAGGATCTGCCAATCAAGGTGATAGGCACGGCGCGGAGGGACTAAATGAAAGGGACAGTCGAGACTCTCCAGAAGGTAGTCTTCCGAGCTGCAGAGGCCGACAGTCACGGTGCGACGCCCTTATGCTTCCCCCCCTATAATGGTGCTTCCTCCTCCATGGGTTCCTCCTCCGACCTGCTAAGGGGAACAAGAGAAGAGAAAGGTGCGTCAGCAAAATGGGTGCATCTCAATAGAACTGGGTGGTAGTAGCTATGGTGACCTACCTCTGTTTGTTGGCCACGGAGAGAGAGGCCATGGCGCTGACGGTCTCAGCCTCCTCCGAGTCTCCTCTCTGAGCCTCCAGCACAGACAGGCCCAGCCTGGGGGATCCACGCTGCATGGAGCGCCAGTACTTACCTGGAGAAAGAGGGAGGGGAGCGAGAGGGAGGGAGGGAGCAAGAGAGAGGGTGGGAGGGAGCGAGAGGGAGGGAGCAAGAGAGAGGGTGGGAGGGAGCGAGAGGGAGGGAGCGAGAGGGAGGGAGCGAGAGGGAGTGAGAGAGAGGGAGCGAGAGAGAGAGGGAGGGAGCGAGAGAGAGGGAGGGAGCGAGAGAGAGGGAGGGAGCGAGCGAGAGGGAGGGAGCGAGCGAGAGGGAGGGAGCGAGAGGCAGGGAGGGAGCGAGAGAGAGAGCGAGAGGGAGGGAGGGAGGGAGGGAGCGAGAGGGAGGGAGCGAGAGAGAGGGAGGGAGAGAGAGGGAGGGAGCGAGAGAGGGGGAGGGAGCGAGAGAGAGGGAGGGAGCGAGAGAGGGAGGGAGCGAGAGAGGGAGGGAGCGAGAGAGGGAGGGAGCGAGAGAGGGGGAGCGAGAGAGAGGGAGGGAGCGAGAGGGAGGGTGGCGAGAGGGAGGGAGCGTGCGAGAGGGAGGGTGCGAGAGAGAGGGAGGGAGCGAGAGAGAGGGAGGGAGCGAGCGAGAGAAGGAGGATAGAGAGAGAACAATGTTAAAGGAAGTTAACTTCAGAAGCTAGCAGATTCATTACTTACCAGCAACAGCTGCAAATCCCAATAAAACTACATCACGCTTTGAAGTTCACATTCCTTGATTTGTCTAGCACTCTCATGTTTTGTTGGTCAGAGTGTAGTATTTATTTAGTTTCATAGCATAAACATTTCTCACACTGGCTATAGCCCAGGCCCAGGAAGGGGCAGGCCTGCCCGGGGAAGTCCGGGGGGTTGCCTAGCAACACGTGCCTCAGAAGAAAGAGAATGTCTGCATAGCGCAACAAAATTCCCATGATTCAATGCTAGGTTTGGCCTGAACAGCGCGATAGCTAAAATTTGATTTCAGCTAATAGGGAGCAGTATCTAACAAAATAATTAAATTACCGCATTCACTAATCATAAACTATTTACAGTACATCTAATAGAAATATGGGAACATTTGTGGACCAAAAAAAACTAATTTACTCAACCTTTAAGACAGGAATAAGTTAAGGGAGAACTTCCTGCCTCTTCAATCTCAGATAGGAACCTGTGCTTGGTACTCACTGTGTGTTTCTATAACCTTCTCTATGGAGGACACAGCATTCTGGTTGGGTCTCTGCTCCAGAAGCGCCTGAGGGAGAGGATCCAGCTGTGGACAACACATGCACACTGTCAAACTGTGCTATCTGATAACTCTGATAACTGGACACACACCATTCCACCTTCACCCATTCTCTCTCCATTTCAGTTCTTCACCAGACCACTATAAATGATCTAGTCTGATCATTACCCTTCCTGATTCCTGCCCTCCTTTCTCTCTCCTTCCCTCACCTGGTTGCCCAGCAGAGCAGAGACGCAGGCCTCAGAGGCGTCACAGATGGCCATGAGGTCGTGACCTCCCTCCAATGCCAGCACCACGCGACCCTCCGCCAGGGTCATCAGCTGACGCGTCAGGTACCCAAAACCTGCAGGGGAGGGCGTGTGTGAAGGGAGGGGCAGAGAGAGGGATCATCAATACAGTGCATTCGGAAATTATTCAGACCCCTTGACTTTTTCCACATTGTTACGTTACAGCCTTATTATAAAATTGATTAAATAAATGTTTTTCCTCGTCAATCTACACACAATACCCCATAATGACAAAGCAAAAACAGGTTTTTTGAAATTTTGCAAATGTATTAACAATAAAAACTGAAATATCACATTTACATAAGTATTCAGACCCTTTACTCAGTACTTTGTTGAAGCATCTTTGGCAGTGATTACAGCATTAAGTCTTCTTGGGTATGACGCTACAATCTTGGCACAACTGTATTTGAGGAGTTTCTCCCATTTTTCTCTGCAGATTCTCTCAAGCTCTGTCAGGTTGGATGGGGAGCGTCGCTGCACAGCTATTTTCAGGTCTCTCCAGAGATGTTCGATCGGGTACAATTCCAGGCTCTGGCTGGGATACTCAAGGACATTCAGTCCCAAAGCTACTCCTACGTTGTCTTGGCTGTGTGCTTAAAGTCATTGTCCTGTTGGAAGGTGAACCTTCGCCCCAGTCTGAGGTCCTGAGCACTCTGGAGCAGGTTTTCATTAAGGATCTCTCTGTACTTTGCTCCGTTCATCTTTCCCTCGATCCTGACTAGTCTCCTAGTCCCTGCCGCTGAAAATCATCCCCACAGCATGATGCTGCCACCACCATGCTTCACCGTAGGGATGGTGCCAGGTTTCCTCCAGACGTGATGCTTGGCATTCAGGCCAAAGAGTTCAATCTTGGTTTCATCAGACCAGAGAATCTTGTTTCTTATGGTCAGAGTCTTTAGGTGCCGTTTGGCAAACTCCAAGAGGGCTGTCATGTGCCTTTTACTGAGGAGTGGCTTCCGTCTGGACACTCTACCATAAAGGCCTGATTGGTGGAGTGCTGCAGATGGTTGTCCTTCTGGAAAGTTCTCCCATCTCCACAGAGGAACTCTGGAGCTCTGTCAGCGTGACCATCGGGTTCTTGGTCACCTCCCTGACCAAGGCCCTTCTCCCCCGATTGCTCAGTTTGGCCGGGCGGCCAGCTCTAGGAAGATTCTTGGGGGCTTGTTTTTTGCTCTGACATGCACTGTCAACTGTGGGACCTTATATAGACAGCTGTGTCTTTACAAATCAAGTCCAATCAATTGAATTTACCACAGGTAAAACATCTCAAGGATGATCAATGGAAACAGGATGCACCTGAGCAAAATGTTTTGTCTAATAGCAAAGGGTCTGAATACTTATGTAAATAAGGTATTTCTGTTAGTTTTTTTGTATACATTTGCAAAATGTCTAAAAAAATCTGTTTTCGCTTTGTCATTATGGGGTATTGTGTGTAGATTGACGAGGAACATTTTTAATTTAATCCATTTTAGAATAAGGCTGTAACGCAACAAAATGTGGACAAAGTCAAGGGGTATGAATACTTTCCGAATGCACTGTATACCAGAGCAGCAAAGAATACAGCGCATGACATACACTAGTATGTGGACACCCCATTAAGTTAGTGGATTCCACAGGTGTCCACATACTAGTGTGTAAAAGTAGTGTATCATCTTCAGTCTGTCATGTTGTGTGTCTGGACCTCAGGCGTCAGCTGATAAAAGATCCAGACATCATCTCACCAGTGCTACTTTACACGTACATTTAGAGGTGAGGGTGTAACCGCCTAGCGGAGGAGGGTGACCCTCGACGGCGTCGAAGCCTGAGGACACCAGCACCACGTCAGGAGCAAACTCATTAGCTATGGGCATCACCACAGACCTAGGGAGAGGGAAAGAGAGTTGGTCAGTTTTGCAACTTTAGTGCATGTGTGTTTTTTGATATTTGGTAATTTATTAGAATCATTAGCTGCTGTGAAAGCAGCAGCTACTCTTCCTGGGGTCCACACAGAACATGAAACATGACATAATACAGAACATGAATAGACAAGAACAGCACAAGGACAGAACTACATACATTTAAAACTGGCACACATCGCCTACACATCAATACATACACACAAACTATCTAGGTCAAGTAGGGGAGAGGATGGTGCCGTGAGGTGTTGCTTTATCTGGTTTTTGAAACCTGGTTTGCTGTTCATTTCAACAATATGAGATGGAATGGAGTTCCATTCAATAATGGCTCTATATAATACTGTATGCTTTCTTTAAATTGTTCTGGACCTGGGGACTGTGAAAAGACCCTGGTGGCATGTCTGGTGGGGTAAGTGTTGTGTGTTACCTGAAGGCTGCCAGGTACTCTGCATCTCCCATAGGTGGCTCCAGACCCCCGGTGAAGGCCATGTTAACGTTAAAGCCTACTCCTGGACCACTGCCCACCTGACAGAGAACAGATGGGAGGAATAGCCATGAGAACACACAAACACACACACACACACGTTTCCATGAGATTTGTCACCATTACCTCGTCGGGTGCTCCGCTGCCAGGGAAGAAGTTTCCATCGTCGTATCGATGGAGAGACAGGTACAGCACGTTGGGGTCGTCGTAAAACGCCTGCTGGGTCCCGTTGCCATGGTGAACATCCTGATGGACAGCACACATGGCCAATCAGATGACCATTGTCCAATTTTTTCTTCTTCTTACATCGATGGTAATTCTAGTCATTTACAAAACCCACTTTCTCTTTAAAAGGTCAGGTGAAGGACCAGCACAAACTCACCCAGTCTACTATGAGGATCTTGCAGACGTTGAGTCTCTGTTGGAGCAGTCGGGCTGCGATGGCTACTGAGTTAAAGTAGCAGAAGCCCATGGGAGTGCTCGCTTCTGCATGGTGTCCAGGGGGTCGAACCACAGCAAAGCCGTTCTGGGAGCCAGACGCAACAACTACATTACCCACAACTCCATCCACGAGGGGGAGAGATTGAATGCATTTTTTGTGAAGGGGGGAAAAAACGTAGGGCGACCTAACCTTAATGGAGGGATAGAGGGATGAAAAGGAGAGGAGGGTGGAGAGGACGCACCTTCAGTTCACCAGTGGCCACTTTGAACACCAGCTCCACCACAGAAC
Source organism: Salvelinus alpinus (assembly GCF_045679555.1). Lineage (NCBI taxonomy): Eukaryota > Metazoa > Chordata > Actinopteri > Salmoniformes > Salmonidae > Salvelinus > Salvelinus alpinus. The sequence goes on along the minus strand of NC_092095.1, from coordinate 61,032,768 downwards.
CCACAGCCAGACGAACTGCAGTAGAGGAATGGACCTCGTTCCAGATGGTGTCACTGTCCACCTGCAATCATCATCATCGTCACAGTTAAAGGGACACTTTGGGATGTTGGCAATCAAGCCCTTTATACTACTTCCCCAGAGTCAGACGAACTTGTGAATACCATTTGTATGTCTGCGTGCAGTTTGAAAGGAGTTGCTAACTAGCATAAGCACAATGACTGGACGTCTGTGGTAACAGCTTGCATGTTACCATACGCTAGCATGATAGCTGTTACCATAAGCTAGCATGATAGCTGTTATCATAAGCTAGCATGATAGCTGTTACCATAAGCTAGCACGATAGCTGTTATCATAAGCTAGCATGATAGCTGTTACCATAAGCTAGCACGATAGCTGTTACCATAAGCTAGCATGATAGCTGTTACCATAAGCTAGCACGATAGCTGTTACCATAAGCTAGCACGATAGCTGTTACCATAAGCTAGCATGATAGCTGTTACCATAGACGTCCAGTCATTGTGCTAACGCCAGCTAGCATTGACTTGTGAAACTACCTCTAACTTCCTTCATACTGGACACAGAGACATACACATTGTATCCACGAGCCACGTGCTCATTTGACTTTGCTGAAGTAGATAAATGGGTTCATTGCCAAAATATAAAACGGGGTTAATGATTTGACCATTGAGGAAAACGAAGATGAGGAGTAGAAATAGGAGGCAGAGGAGAAAGAGGAGATGAAAGAAGAGGAGGAGGACGACGAAGAGGAGGAAGACTCACCCCCACTCCTCCACATGGTAATCTGACCAACATGGGCGTGGCTGAACAGTCTAGTTTCTGTCGGAGGGGGTTGGTTCCATACAGCAGGACGTGGGCTTCAGAGTGGACTGTCTGGAGCTCCTCCAGAGTGGCCTTCCTACCACGGATACACTACAGACACACACACACACACACACACACACACACACACACACACACACACACACACACACACACACACACACACACACACACACACACACACACACACACACACACACACACAATGGAGACATGCAACATTTCCTTTCTATTCATTAGTTTTATTTTCTCTGTGTTTAAGTGAATCACAAATGACAAAGTACATGGAAAGGATAAGCAATGATGTTTTTTTATGCATCAGTTGGTAACTCCTAGCAACAGAAATTAATTAAATTCACCCTTGTTTGAAGACTACAAATACAAATGATTCTATAACAGAGAATAGCAAAGAGAAGGATGGTTGAAGGAAGGCTTGAGAATGTACCTCACACTGTCCCCTAAGTCCTGTCTCCTGCAGTCTGGACCAGATGCTCTGGACGCGCCCGGCGTGCTCCGGATGGGTGTGTGTGTTCCCGCACATACACTGGTGCTTTTGCATCAGAGAGTCATACACCAACCCTGCAGGAATAACCCAGGACATTAGCACAAACACACGCATTGTAATGAACACACGCACATCCACTCACACAAGTGGAAACAACAAACTGACAGAGCAAAATAAGGAGGGATAAAGGAGCGACAGACAAAGAGAAATATATAGAAAGGAATCTACATGTGCATTGCTTGCTGTTTTAGGTTTTAAGCTGGGCTTCTGTATAGCACTTTGTGACATCTGCTGATGGAAAAGGGCTTTACAGATACATTTGATGGATATAAAAGAGAAGAGCATTACTACTAACCTGTGGTGAAGCGAGGTTTGGTGAGAGGCTCAGGGGGCGGGACAGAGATGGGGAAGGAGGAAGCGGAGGCCGGAGACGATTGGGCCCTGGAGAGGGGGCGGTGACCTGGGAAGGTGATTGACAGACCGGCTGCCTCCATGGAAGCCTGATAGTTTCTCAGCTGGTGGATTCTCTGCTGCTCCAACAACATGGCCTGCTGCTCAGAGAGAGGGAGGAGGAGAGAGGAGAGAGAGGAGAGAGAGGAGGGGAAAGAAGGAGAGAGAAAGAGAGAAGGGGGAGGGGAAAGAGAAAGGAGGGATAGAGAACAACATTGCATGATAGCAACAGACACACAGCCACCGATGACTATTGTGACATCACCTGCTCTTTATAATGTGTTTACAACATTTGGCCACACGGTGGCAGTCAAGCTATGTGAGGTGAACCGAAACACATGACATCTACCTGCAGGAGAGTAAGTGGATTTGAAAGATGCATGGTTTCCTCTCATTAAAGAAGGACTCTGTGTCAGAAACATAGCATCCTGGGACAGGAAATAGCATATTATTGCCCAAGTGAATCATTCAATAAACACAACTACTGATAAACGAGATCATTGTGTGTGTGTGTGTGTGTGTGTGTCATCAAGTTAATACCGATATGAAAGTGCTCGTTTTGTACACTGAGAATGAGCCTCAAATTTGCATCGTCAAAGTCATGAAAATGTAGTCATTTAAGATATATATTAAAAAGGTATACTTGTTTGCGAGTGAATTTACTTACCATATGCCGGTTTTCAACATATTTGGGGGCCAAGAAGAAGCGGAAAGTTACCACCGTTTCATGAGAACTACAAGTTCTACCAGGTGTTCACTGAGTATACACAATATTGTTCTTTCCATGACAAAGACTGAGCAGGTGAATCCAGGTGTTTGGTGTGATCCCTTATTCATGTCACTTGTTAAATCCACTTCAATGTGTAGACGAAGTGGAAGAGAATAGTTAAAGAAGGATTTTTAAGCCTGGGAGACAATTGAGACTGGATTGTGTATGTGTGCAATTGAGGGTGAATGGGCAAGACAAAAGATTCAAGTGCCTTTGAACGGGGTATGGTAGTAGATGCCAGGAGCGCCGGTTTGTGTCAAGAACTGCAACGCTGCTGGGTTTTTCACGCTCAACAGTTTCCCATGTGTATCAAGAATGGTTCACCACTCAAAGGACATCCAGACAACATGACACAACTGTGGGAAGCATTGGAGTCAACACGGGCCAGGCTCCCTGTGGAACGCTTGACACCTTGTAGAGTCCATGCCCTGATGAACTGACAGTTCTGATGGGATGATAAATTGATGATGATCTTGAAACCTATTCAAAAGACATGACCCTGGAAGTATGACGTAGGATGACATCACTAGCACATCATATTGACCTGAGGTAGCGCCCTCTCTCACACTCACTCCTCCCCTCCTACCTGTCTGAACAGTTGTTCCTGCTGCATGTCCTCCTCCTGGTTCTCTTGGGGGTCTGGGGGCTCTTGTTTGATGGCGATCCCACACGGAAAGCCTCCGTCCTGGGGAGAGAGGGCCTGGTGCTCCCTCAGCTCTTCCTCCGTCTCCTCCGGGTGACTCTGGTGCTGCCGGCCCCCCGTGGGCTCACTGGGCTTGCCCATCATCTAAGGAGAAGGTATGGGTCAATCCATCGTCTAGTCATTGATGATATGCAGTACAGTAGTAATACAGTAGTAATACAGTAGTAATACAGTAGTTACTGCAGTTGTTACAACAGTAGTAGTATAGGAGTTCTATAGTGAAAGATGTCGCTTTACTAAGACGTGGCGGTCAACATTTTAACATTGAGGTGTGTGTGTGTGTCCTTAAGACTTTGGAAGTCAGTGGAAGCTGCTGGAAGCTGTCCACAAAGCAGTGCACTGAGCTCCACATCTCCTATCCACACATACTGGCCATGAATGGGGAACTAGATCACTATGTAATAACGGCTGTGAGTGGGATCAGGGGTCCACGGAGACAGGGGTCCATTGGCCCCGATCCTCTCTGTCTCCAGAGACTCCAGTGTGTAGGTTCTCATACACGGAATGGTCAATGGGAAACGTCTGAGAGCACGAGTTGAAAAACCAAATGAAGCTTGTTAAAGGGAAAGAAAAGGAGGGATGAAAGAAAGAGAGGGGAGACAGTGTGTGTGCCAGGGAAATGAATCAGTCATCCCACTCTGTACAGAGGAACATCTCTTGGCAGTGTTCCTGTGTGTATACAATGGGCAGACATAGTGATTTGTATTTTAAGCATTCATCAGTGTCGGTCACTTAGTAGGCCTACTTGGAAATGTCTAGTGTGCTACTTTGTTTTCATCCATATTAATAGTGTGCAATTATCTAAGTCATTCAACACAAGTGCACTGCGAAATGTCTGCACTGCGAAATGTCTGCACTGCATAATGTCTGCACTGCAAAATGTCTGCACTGCAAAATGTCTGCACTGCAAAATGTCTGCACTGCAAAGTCTTCCAGATACAACTATTCAGGTGAAATTGAAACACAGCAATGTATTTTACTGCGGTCTAATATGTGTGTGTGTGTGTGTTATTGGCAGGCCTGTCAGCCCTCGGGGCCTGTGGCAGGGTGCCAGAGGAACAGCGTTGACGTCAGAACCCTCGCCAGCTACCTCATCCCCGTCCTCCTCCACAAACAAGCTGCTCTTTTCCCTTCTTCACTCCCGCCCTCTACCTATTTTTCTCTCGCTCTCCCCTCTCTCTCATTCTCTCCCCTCTCTCTCGCTCTCCTCTCTCCCTCCCCTCTCTCTCGCTCTCCCTCCCCTCTCTCTCTGTCTCCCCTCTCTGTCTCTCTCTCCCCTCTCTGTCTCTCTCTCTCTCCTCTCTCTCTCTCCCCTTTCTCGCTCGTCCTTCCCCCTCTCTCTCTCTCTCTCTCTCCCCTCTCTCTCGCTCTTTCTCTCTCGCTCTCCTCTCTCTCTCCGCTCTCTCTCTCGCTCTCCCCGCTCTCTCGCTCGCTCTCCCCGCTCTCTCGCTCGCTCTCCCCGCTCTCTCGCTCGCTCTCCCCGCTCTCCCTCTCTCCCCGCTCTCCCTCTCTCGCTCTCCCCGCTCTCCCTCTCTCGCTCTCCCTCTCTCGCCGCTCTCCCTCTCCCCGCTCTCCCTCTCTCGCTCTCCCCGCTCTCCCTCTCTCTCTCTCTCTCGCTCCCCTCTCTCTCTCTCGCTCCCCCCTCTCTCTCGCTCCCCCCTCTCTCTCTCGCTCCCCCCTCTCTCTCTCGCTCCCCTCTCTCTCTCGCTCTCCTGCTCTCTCTCTCTCTCGCTCTCCCCTCGCTCTCCCTGTCCTTCCCTCTCTCCCCTCTCTCTCTCCCTTCTCTCTCCCCCCTCTCTCTCCCTCTCCCCTGTCCTTCCCTCTCGCTCTCCCCCCCTCTCCCCTGTCCTTCCCTCTCGCTCCCCCCCTCTCCCCTGTCCTTCCCTCTCCCTCCCCTCTCTCTCTCTCTCTTTCGCTCTCCCCTCTCTCTCGCTCTCTTTCGCTATCCCCTCTCGCTCTCCCCTCTCTCTCTCTCGCTCTCCCCCCTCTCTCTCTCTCCCCTCTCTCTCTCTCTCTCGCTCTCTCTCTCCCTTCTCTCTCTCCCCTATTCTGCTCTCCCTGTCCTTCCCTCTCCTCCCCTCTCTCTCTCCCTTCTCTCTCCCCCCTCTCTCTCCCTCTCCCCTGTCCTTCCCTCTCGCTCTCCACCCCTCTCCCCTGTCCTTCCCCCCCTCTCCCCTGTCCTTCCCTCTCCCTCCCCTCTCTCTCTCTCTCTCTCTCGCTATCCCTCCTCTCTCCTCTCTCTCTCTCTCTTTTGCTCTCCCCCCGCTCTCTCTAGCTCTACCCCCGCTCTCTCTCGCGCTCCCCCCTCTCTCTCTCTCCGCTCTCTCTCTCGCTCTCCCCTCTCTCTCTCGCCTCTCTCTCTCTCGCTCTCCCCTCTCTCTCTCGCCTCTCTCTCTCGCCGCTCTCTCCCCTCTCGCTCTCGCCGCTCTCTCCCCTCTCGCTCTCGCCGCTCTCTCGCCTCTCTCTCTCGCCTCTCTCTCCCCGCTCTCTCTCGCCCTCTCCCCTCTCGCTCTCGCCACTCTCTCCCCTCTCTCTCTCGCTCTCTCCCCTCTCTCTCTCGCTCTCTCTCTCCGCTCTCCCTCTCTCTCTCGCCTCTCTCTCCCCTCTCGCTCTCGCCGCTCTCTCCCCTCTCGCTCTCGCCGCTCTCTCGCCTCTCTCTCTCTCGCCCCTCTCTCTCCCCTCTCGCTCTCGCCGCTCTCTCCCCTCTCTCTCTCGCTCTCTCCCCTCTCTCGCTCTCTCCCCGCTCTCTCTCGCTCTCCCCTCTCTCTCTCGCTCTCCCCTCTCTCTCTCTCGCTCTCCCCTCTCTCTCGCTCTCCCCTCTCTCTCTCTCTCTCTCTCTCTCTCTCTCTCTCCTCTCTCTCTCTCGCTCTCCCCTCTCTCTCTCTCTCTCTCTCTCTCTCGCTCTCTCTCTCGCTCTCTCTCTCTCCTCTCTCGCTCTCTCTCTCTCTCTCTCTCGCTCTCCCCGCTCTCTCTCTCTCGCTCTCCCCTCTCTCTCTCTCTCGCTCTCCCCTCTCTCTCTCTCTCTCGCTCTCCCCTCTCTCTCTCGCTCTCCCCTCTCTCTCTCGCTCTCCCCTCTCTCTCTCGCTCTCCCCTCTCTCTCTCGCTCTCCCCTCTCTCTATGGGAAGTACTGAAAGTTCCAACACATGAAATGTTTTGATTTTTCACTGGAATGAACGCAAAATTAATGCAGAGCCACAAACATTTCAAAACTTTGTTATAATTATTTCCCTGTTCATATTTTGTGCTCTTTCCTACTTGTGTGGCAGCACTCGGAAACCCCCCCTGACATCACATGCGTTACTAAGGGGAACGTTCCGTTTCATTGTAAACAGAACCCGTTGTTAAGGATGTACTATACATCTTCATTCTGAAATGGCCTTTTTCAGTAGCGATGAGAGAAATATACCTGAATCACGAGGTGGGCCCACTCCCTCTCTCCCCATTGACTACGGCGGCGCCCCCAAAGTGGCTCCCTATTCCCTATATAGTACACTGAAAGTAGTGCACTACACTACATAGTGCATAGGTGCAATTTCAGAAAAGAGCCTATGACTGTGTGCTTTCTAGGTTGTTTTATTATTGATTTGTCTCCACAATTTCGTGGTATCCAATTGTTAGTTACAGTCTTGTCTCATCGCTGCAACTCCCATATGGACTCAGGAGAGGCGAAGGTTGAGAGCCATGCGTCCTCCGAAACACGACCCAACCAAGCCGCACTGCTTGTTGACACAATGCCCACTTAACCCGGAAGCCAGCCACACCAACGTGTCGGTGGAATCAGCGTGCACTGCACCCGGCCCGCCACAGGAGTCGCTAGAGCGCGATGGAACAAGGACATCCCTGCCGGCCAAACGCTCACCTAACCCGGACAACGCTGGGCCAATTGTGCCCCGCCCCATGGGTCTCCCGGTCGCGGCCGGCTGCGACAGAGCCTGGACTCGAACCAGGATCTCTAGAGGCACAGCGATGCAGTGCACCACTCGGGAGGGTGTGCTTTCTGTAACAATAGATGAATAATGCACCCTGTACAGACTACACCCCTTAATACCCTGTGATCAAGTCATACTGATAGACGTTTCCCATCTGGCCCTTCAAAGCCCATCTGCTCTGACAGATTACTTTCATATACAGTATTAGATCTACTCTGGTCAGAGATAAAACACTAAGAAAAACTGAGAGGAACATTTGATTGAATGTTGAGAAATGTTGTAAATTAGTTGAACGGTGATCCTCTTACTGTTTGTCAGTGGGGATGTCACCTAAGGGCATGAAAACTGATGAATACAAAAGAGAATCCCTTGTTTCATCGAGAGAGAGAGAGAGAACCAAACGGCGCTCAGCTAAGCACAGCTACCTAGTTCCTGAATGACCATATCTGGCAGTGGGTTCCGCTTTGTTTCCATGGCGGTGTGGAGTTAGCTATAGTCTGCCCTTAGCAACTGTCACAACTGTCACATACATACCCTCCAGCTATACCCCGTCCTCTTCCCTCCCTCCCCACTGCGCAAACCCACCCTCTCTCCCTCCTCCTCTCCCTCCCCACTGTTCCTCTCCTCCCCCCCACCCCCCCTCACCGTTCCTTGCCATCCTCCTCCCCTCACCGCTCCCACCCCACTGTTCCTCGCCACCCCCCCCTCACCGCTCCCTCCCCACTGTACCTCGCCACCCCCCCCCACCGCTCCCTCCCCACCGTTCCTCGCCACCCTCCCCCTCACCGCTCCCTCCCCACTGTTCCTCGCCACCCCCCCCTCACCGCTCCCTCCCCACTGTTCCTCGCCACCCCCTCCCCCTCACCGCTCCCTCCCCACTGTTCCTCGCCACCCCCCCTCACCGCTCCCTCCCCACTGTTCCTCGCCACCCCCCCTCACCACTCCCTCCCCACTGTTCCTCGCCACCCCCCCCTCACCGCTCCCTCCCCACTGTTCCTCGCCACCCCCCCCCCTCACCGCTCCCTCCCCACTGTTCCTCGCCACCCCCCCCTCACCGCTCCCTCCCCACTGTTCCTCGCCACCCCCCCCCTCACCGCTCCCTCCCCACCGTTCCGCCACCCCCCCCTCACCGCTCCCTCCCCACTGTTCCTCGCCACCCCCCCCTCACCGCTCCCTCCCCACTGTTCCTCGCCGCCACCCCCCCACCGCTCCCTCCCCACTGTTCCTCGCCGCCACCCCCCCTCACCGCTCCTCCTCTACCTTGTTGATGTGTAGCTGCTGGAACTGCTGTTTGTGTTTCTCCAGGAACTGTTGGTGTTGCTGTTGGACCACCAGCTGCTGCAGGGCCTGGGCCTGGGCGTTCTGCTGGGGCAGTGGGGCTGACTGGGTCCGACCCAGGGGACGGTGCTGCCCACGAAGCTTGTGGATGGAGGGAGACTGGAGGGCGTCCACACCTGGGTTGGGAATACACACGCGAGGGTATGGTTATAGGCATGGATACACATGCCTGAATCCACACAAACAACTGGTCCCAGGACAATAAATATCCGCAGTAGAACTGGCTCTGTTAATCACACACAGAACAGTGGAATGGAGCTTAATAGGAGCACAGTACTACAAGCCTGGCAGAAGAACCTTCTCTTGTCTGCCAAAAAAGGAGCCCCCATTCACTTCCAAGGCTGTGCGTGTCACCAGTCATTTACTCCACTGTCAGCTGAAAATAGCACTGGAAAAGTGAGTCAATGGATGTGTTCCTTCAACACCGGTGGGCACAATGCTCTGTCTCTCTCATTGACCCTGCTTAATAGAAGTTGATGAAAGGAAGTCTGTCAATAGAAGGAAGGGGGGGGTTATCTGTTAGGAAAGCACACAGTGTACTGGGACACTGTGTGTGTGTTCTCCACCAAAGTACCATTCTACTGCTGTACCCACCTGCCAGTAGGGGCCCGTGTGCGCCAGTCTGTTCCAGCAGGACCAAGTGCTGCAGTAGTGGGCCGTGCCCCCCTGCGCCCCCTCCGTCAGCCAGGTAGGTGACTAGGGGGCCACCGCCTAGGTAGGGGGGGCTGAGGGAGAGGGCCGAATGTTGACCCCCATCCTGCTGGGCTGAGGTCACCTGGAGAACGGGGTCAGTATAGAAGTGTTTTAGATAGAACTGTTGGGATACATCTATATGTTATACTGACATTGGTTTGATGCTTCTATTGTCTTCACTGGTTTCCTACCACTAGCTTTTGGAAGACTGAGGTACTCATTACAAGCCTGTCATTGCTATTGTAAACTGATGTATTCTGGCAATATTGTGATTTGTGAATTCATCTTTAAGGGGTGGTTCCCCCCCAAAAACACAATGTCACATGAGATGAGACAGACAGGGAGAAAAAGAGAGAAAGAGCATTAGATAAACAAATATCCCGTTCATACGAAGACGAAAGTACGGCAACTTTTCTTGATCTGTGTAAGGTGTTGCAGGTAAGAACCCCTGTACTTATATTTCTGCCAACCGACCTAGTAATGATTGTGGTATTATGTTTAAAAGTCCCGCCACCCCCTCAGTATAAAACATCACCTTTCATTTTACCGGCTTTGGCACGCATTAAAGGATTCTATTGTTGCCTGACATCAAACTTGCCCTTGTCGATCACAAAGCTTCACAGAAATTATTGTAAAGCATTTAATTTCTCCATAAAAAAAATATGCAATTCTGTTGTTGAGCCGTCCTTCTATTGTCACAGAAGTGCTTTGGCATTTAGCCTGGGAGAACCCACCCCCCGCCATTTAGCCCGGGAGAACACACACACACTGCCATTTAGCCCGGGAGAACACACACACACTGCCATTTAGCCCGGGAGAACACACACACCGCCATTTAGCCCGGGAGAACACACACACTGCCATTTAGCCCGGGAGAACACACACACACACTGCCATTTAGCCCAGAAGAACACACACACACACACCGCCATTTAGCCCGGGAAAACACACACACACACTGCCATTTAGCCCGGGAGAACACACACACACACACACACACTGCCATTTAGCCCGGGAGAACACACACACACACACACATACCATTTAGCCCGGGAGAACACACACACACACTGCCATTTAGCCCGGGAGAACACACACACACAATGCCATTTAGCCCGGGAGAACACACACACACACACTGCCATTAGACCGGGAGAACACACACTGCCATTTAGCCCGGGAGAACACACACACACACACACACTGCCATTTAGCCAGGGAGAACACACACACACACTGCCATTTAGCCCGGGAGAACACACACACACCGCCATTTAGCCCGGGAGAACACACACACACACCGCCATTTAGCCCGGGAGAACACACACACACACACCACCATTTAGCCCGGGAGAACACACATACACACACTGCCATTTAGCCCGGGAGAACACACACACATACACACTGCCATTTAGCCCGGGAGAACACACACACACACACACTGCCATTTAGCCCGGGAGAACACACACACACACTGCCATTTAGCCCGGGAGAACACACACACGCATCGCCATTTAGCCCGGGAGAACACACCGCCATTTAGCCTGGGAGAACACACACCGACATTTAGCCTGGGAGAACACACACCGACATTTAGCCTGGGAGAACACACACCGACATTTAGCCTGGGAGAACACACACCGCCATTTAGCCTGGGAGAACACACACCGACATTTAGCCTGGGAGAACACACACCGCCATTTAGCCTGGGAGAACACACACCACCATTTATTCCGGGAGAACACACCGCCATTTAGCCTGGGAGAACACACACTGACATTTAGCCTGGGAGAACACACACTGACATTTAGCCTGGGAGAACACACACCGACATTTAGCCTGGGAGAACACACACCGACATTTAGCCTGGGAGAACACACACCATCATTTAGCCTGGGAGAACACACACCGCCATTTAGCCTGGGAGAACACACACCGACATTTAGCCTGGGAGAACACACACCGACATTTAGCCTGGGAGAACACACCGACATTTAGCGTGTTCTGCTACGATTACAGTTCTATTTCGACAACTGTCTGCTGCTACTATTAAAAAAGCAGTTGGCGAGGATGTTTGCTAGCAAGCTACCAATGTGCGTGATATCTAACAAAGCATTTTTTCAAATCATCCTTCAGGTCCGATTTTGTATTTCTATACACGATCGGAAAGAGCAGTTTGTAAAGCACATACAACTATTTGGGCACGGTCTCTACACTACGCCGCCAGGGACTCAAATCCTACAGTGCCAGACGTGTCCCCCTGCTTAAGCCAGTACATGTCCAGGCCCGTCTGAAGTTTGCTAGAGAGCATTTGGATGATCCAGAAGAAGATTGGGAGAATGTCATATGGTCAGATGAAACCAAAATAGAACTTTTTGGTAAAAACTCAACTCGTCGTGTTTGGAGGAAAAAGAATGCTGAGTTGCATCCAAAGAACACCATACCTACTGTGAAGCATGGGGGTGGAAACATCATGCTTTGGGGCTGTTTCTCTGCAAAGGGACCAGGACGACTGATCCCTGTAAAGGAAAGAATGAATGGGGCCATGTATCGTGAGATTTTGAGTGAAAACCTCCTTCCATCAGCAAGGACATTGAAGATGAAACGTGGCTGGGTCTTTCAGCATGACAATGATCCCAAACACACCGCCCTGGCAACGAAGGAGTGGCTTCGTAAGAAGCATTTCAAGGTCCTGGAGTGGCCTAGCCAGTCTCCAGATCTCAACCCCATAGGAAATCTTTGGAGGGAGTTGAAAGTCCGTGTTGCCCAGCAACAGACCCAAAACATCACTGCTCTAGAGGAGATCTGCATGGAGGAATGGGCCAAAATACCAGCAACAGTGTGTGAAAACCTTGTGAAGACTTACAGAAAATGTTTGACCTCTGTCATTGCCAACAAAGGGTATATAACAAAGTATTGAGATAAACTTTTGTTATTGACCAAATACTTATTTTCCACCATAATTTGCAAATAAATTCATTAAAAATCCTACAATGTGATTTTCTGGATTTTTTCCCCTCATTTTGTCTGTCATAGTTGAAGTGTACCTATGATGAAAATTACAGGCCTCTCTCATCTTTTTAAGTGGGAGAACTTGCACAATTGGTGGCTGACTAAATACTTTTTTGCCCCACTGTATATATAGATAGAGTGAGAGATAGAGAGAGAGAGACCGACCAACACACATAGAGACAGAGATACAGATATATATATAGATAGAGTGAGAGATACAGAGAGAGAGAACAAGAGAGAGAAGAAAAGAAACAATATATCAACAGAGAGTCTTACATTGGAAGCAGAGGTGGCCGTGGCGGGCAGACCTAGGGTGATGTTGGGGAGGGAGGGGGACGTGTACAGAGACAGCTGGCTGAGTTCACCACCACACAACCGCTGAGCCAGGGACATATCAATGCTGTTGGAGACTGCCACAGTGACGCCGTTCTCATTGGGGATGTTGCTGATGCTGTTGTTAGGAGAGCTGGGGCCGGATCCAGGAGCGCTGTTACACGCTGAATCTACAGGATGTATTCATATCTTAACTCCGTCATGACTGTTACACACCAAGTCTACAGCTACAGTACAACATCAACCTAATACAACCAGTCAGTTAGTCATCTCTTCCATGTTAAATCTACTACACAGCTCTGTTGTGTGCGAGGTGTGAACCTCCTGGTCGTTCCTCTCCACAGCGTTGAGTGTGTGTCCTACCTGCCATATCCAGGGAGCGTTTCTTGGCGGTTGTGATCGGGCTGTCTTTACGCCTCAGTAGGGGGCTGCTCCGTCGCTCGCTCACCTTCTGCTTCAGACGAGAACGTAGCTTCAGGTTGGGCTCAGAGGCTACGAGACGGACACACACAGAAAGAGAGAGAAAGAGCACAGATAGGGTTATCTGACTATGACCGGAACAACCCAGGCTTGTAACAGAGGCTAAGACTCAAGAGAGGTCTATGGTTCTGATACGGCTCTGTCATACCTTATCCCTGCAACTTGAACCGCAGAAAACAGAAACCATGGTTTTGTTGAGGCAAACAATAGTTCTTGAGGTTAAACCTGTCGATCAAACAGGGTCCATTTGATCTAACCATCAACGACTAAGTTACACAACCTGTGCTGCTGTACACCAACATGGAGGTGGATGAGGTACGTTTCCTCCCCATTACAATGTACAGAGCGTTGGGCGTTGGGAAAATCTGCGGCAGCCACATCAACAAGGAAATGAGAGTGTAGAGGGGAATGAACTGATTTCTGGGAGCGACGTTGCCAATTACAGCGGGCTTTGTCGGTGTGCATTCAAATGGAGCGAATTTAGAAAGACAAGGACGGAGAGAGGGAATGCAATGTCATGACTACCATGTTCTGCAATGATGCTAATGTTCTGTTTACACGGCACGGACAATCAGGGCCCTCTGTAGGGACACTGCTAACCAATAGAAGTCCAGTACTAATTATCCAGCCAGGGCGCTATTTCAGGCCTTATGGAAAAACAAAGGGCACAAAGCAGGAGTGGAACAACAAGAGCCTTCTCTCTCTCCACTGCTCCCTCCATCCTTGTTTTTATTCACACGTTTGTTTCTCTCCGTTTAACAAGTGACAGACTAATGATGCAGGCGCTAGTTTCATAATTCAAAGGTGGCCGCGGACTGCGCCACTACGGGAGAAAGTCTGGGGGGGTCAAACAATCATGTAAGGCACTACTGAATGGATGGCATGACACACGTTTGGTCAAATGTAATGGTCTCCCATCTGAGAACAGACAAAAGAGGAACATGGATTGATTCATACAGAACCCCCCTTTTAAACCTATTAAGCCTTTACACAGGTGGGAATTGGCCTTTATGAATAGGGGCAAATTGAAATGTTTCTAACAGAAGAAGCATTGCATGTGCATAACCATGGCAGCGATTGAAAGGGAATACTTTTCGCAGCATTTTTCGGGAAAGAAAACCTAAAAATCTGGATACATTCAGTAACATAGGAATACTGCTGGAAAATGTGGGGTAGGTGGATAAAACCAACAAATGACAAGGGTTGAAGTGAGGACTAACCGGTGTCTCCAAGTGTCCACACAGCTCTCTAAAATGTGCAGTCATTTCAATGTACTATTATGAGTCAAGGAAAAAGCCTTCAGCTATTAGCTACATTTCTGAGCTCTCCTAACTGTTTGAAACACAGCCCTGCATCTGCGGTTCTTCACCATCACACAATTATTACTGTTGTTGACGCAATCCAAAAATGCTACATTATAAATCGCAATCAGGATCAGATGAGCATCATTTGAAAGCTTTTCCCATTGCCAACATGACTAGCTAAGTTATAAAATACCATCTTACAGTGTTAGGCTTTCACAAGGCACGTCAGAGAAACAGATAGTCATTTTGGTGCGCAGAGAACAGAGTTATGAGCGTGTGAAGACAACGAGCAGCGGAAACAATACGACTAGCTCATTCTTTTCAGATGTCATCGTTGGAACTGCACATCAGACAGTGATCATAAACGTTGACACAGGAAATGACATACGTTTTATGATATGGAAATGTGAAGCGGGTGTGTGGTTTGCTTGTATGACATTAAAGCGGTAATTATCTCACATCTTTCAGAACACATCAAGTCCCTTTTCATTTACAACATTGGCCCCACTCAGACAACAGAAGGAACTGTGGGGGAACTTGCAGCCTTTCTCATTGCTAGAGATGATTAAACCCCCATGTTGGCTGAATGGACATAGACAGGGATGGGGACAGTGGTTCATGTACTTGTTAACAGTGAGGTCTGTGTCCCATTGATCTCATAAATGTTCATCAATCTGGCTTCAGGCCAGGTCACAGCACAATATACAGTGGTGGTGCGGAATTATTGGCTCCTTGATAAAGATTAGCAAAAAAGACTTTATAAAATAACAGAAATACAGAGCGATATTGTATGCTCCAAAAAAATTCAACAATTATATTATTTTGTACTAATAAAATCCCTTTCTCTGAGCAATTGTGTTTAACAAGTAATAACAACAAATCTCTAAAAGATAGGGGTCAGAATTATTACTGGTTTCAATCCCGTTTAGCAAACCCAAGGCGGTGCTATGGTCACATGACACGAAGAGAGAGGTCTTTGGCCACGCACACCAGCCGTGAGTTTGGATTCGAAAGAACAGTGCTTATGCAGAAAATAGCTCATCACTAATGTAAAGTATGGTGGTGGATGTTGTGGGGCTATTTTGCTTTCCACTGGTCCTGTTGGCGCTTGTTAAGGTCAACGGCATCATGAACTTTAACCAGTACCCGGACATTTGTGTCGACAAGCTTTTTTTAAATAATAAAGTACTTCGTTTGAAACACAGTCCTGCATCTCCACCATTAGTTATTTAAGCAATCAAAAAAATGGCCCATTATAAGTTGCAATCTGGACCAGATGGGCATCATTTGAAAGCTCTTTCTATTGTCAAAATGACTAGCTAAGTTGTAAAATACAAATCTTAGAGACACAGATAGTAAATGTGGTGAGCATAGAATGGAGTCACGAGCGTGTTCCACAGCTAACTTCCTTCACAATACGACCAGCATCTGTTGAAAACAACCCAGGGTATGATGCCATGTCATTGTTGGAACAGCACATCAAAACATGTGATCAGAAACGTTGATACTGTAAATGACAGAACTTCTATAATATGGACATGTGAAGTGCACATTAGCATGTGGTTTGCTTGTATGACATCAAAGCGGTATTTATTATAATCTTCCATGTCCCATCTTTCAGAACAGAGTCCCTCTCTTCATTTACAACATTCCCCTCACTCAGACAACAAAACATTAGTGAAAGAAGTTGGGGGATGGGGGCATCTTCTTGTCGCCCCTGGTACTCCCGTTTAGAAGGCACGTCAGCTGAATCCCATACAGCGCTAGAAAGCAGAGACCCTGCGCTCTGATGTCATCTATAGCAGTTTACTGTACAGCCGCAGTGACCAAATCTGCTATTTTCATACCGTATAGGGCAGGGGTATTCAACTCTTAACCTGCGAGGTCCGGAACCTGCTGGTTTTCTGTTCAACCTGATCATTTAAAAAACGCAGTGGAACAGGCTTCGAGGTCCAGAGTTGAGTTTGAAGGGTTACCTAGCAAACCACACAGTGTGAAGGGTTACCTAGCAAACCACACAGTGTGAAGGGTTACCTAGCAAACCACACAGTGTGAAGGGTTACCTAGCAAACCACACAGTGTGAAGGGTTACCTAGCAAACCACACAGTGTGAAGGGTTACCTAGCAAACCACACAGTGTGAAGGGTTACCTAGCAAACCACACAGTGTGAAGGGTTACCTAGCAAACCACACAGTGTGAAGGGTTACCTAGCAAACCACACAGTGTGAAGGGTTACCTAGCAAACCACACAGTGTGAAGGGTTACCTAGCAAACCACACAGTGTGAAGGGTTACCTAGCAAACCACACAGTGTGAAGGGTTAACTAGCAAACCACACAGTGTGAAGGGTTACCTAGCAAACCACACAGTGTGAAGGGTTACCTAGCAAACCACACAGTGTGAAGGGTTACCTAGCAAACCACACAGTGTGAAGGGTTACCTAGCAAACCACACAGTGTGAAGGGTTACCTAGCAAACCACACAGTGTGAAGGGTTACCTAGCAAACCACACAGTGTGAAGGGTTACCTAGCAAACCACACAGTGTGAAGGGTTACCTAGCTACCATACAGTGTGAAGGGTTACCTAGCTACCATGTTGGGGTCATCATGTGGGGTCCCGGCCCGCCTATCAACTAGCCTCTGTATGCTTCCATGTAAAGGCTGACCTAGATAACCGGATGAACTTACAGCCTTGCTAGAGATGGTTTTAAACACCATGTTGGCTGAATGGACAGGGGTTAATGTACTTGTTAACAGTGAGTGTCCCATTGATGGAATCACATTGTGATATAAAGCCTGTCTACAAACCCCTATAAATGCCAGACAGCGGGAGACTAAGTGTTATGCATGTCAAATCTTTGGGGGGAGGGGTGTGCGGAGATGTAGAATCTGCAATTCGCCGTTTACCGGCGTCTAAATCACACACACAAAAATTGCGTAGCTAGAATGGACACTTAGATGAACTCAACCAAACAATATTTACAATGAAAAAGAAAAAAGAAAAGCAAACACTGATTCAAAAGCTCATTATCAGCCCCCACATTTATGTAGAAGCAATGAAATAAGCAGCTCTTCTAACGGTGCCCAACCTAGAATTAACATATGTAAACCCCACAAAACGGACAATAACTCCCTGCATCGCTTCACCAACCTCCATGTTATTAAGAAAGGCATGGTCTGTGGAGAGTTGGTTCAGTTTGAGGTACACTAGCTAGAGTAAATGTTTTTTTAATCCAAAGTCTCTAATGGCGAAATTGCTAGCTACATAGCTAGCACAGCATGCATGTAGCTAACACAGCATGTATGTAGCTAACACAGCATGTATGTAGCTAACACAGCATGTATGTAGCTAACACAGCATGCATGTAGCTAACACAGCATGCATGTAGCTAGCACAGCATGTATGTAGCTAACACAGCATGTATGTAGCTAACACAGCATGTATGTAGCTAACACAGCATGCATGTAGCTAACACAGCATGCATGTAGCTAGCACAGCATGTATGTAGCTAACACAGCATGCATGTAGCTAGCACAGCATGTATGTAGCTAACACAGCATGTATGTAGCTAACACAGCATGCATGTAGCTAACACAGCATGCATGTAGCTAGCACAGCATGTATGTAGCTAACACAGCATGTATGTAGCTAACACAGCATGTATGTAGCTAACACAGCATGTATGTAGCTAACACAGCATGCATGTAGCTAACACAGCATGCATGTAGCTAGCACAGCATGTATGTAGCTAACACAGCATGTATGTAGCTAACACAGCATGTATGTAGCTAACACAGCATGCATGTAGCTAACACAGCATGCATGTAGCTAGCACAGCATGTATGTAGCTAACACAGCATGTATGTAGCTAACACAGCATGTATGTAGCTAACACAGCATGCATGTAGCTAACACAGCATGCATGTAGCTAACACAGCATGCATGTAGCTAGCACAGCATGTATGTAGCTAACACAGCATGTATGTAGCTAACACAGCATGTATGTAGCTAACACAGCATGCATGTAGCTAACACAGCATGCATGTAGTTAACACAGCATGTATGTAGCTAACACAGCATGTATGTAGCTAACACAGCATGTATGTTGCTAACACAGCATGTATGTAGCTAACACAGCATGTATGTTGCTAACACAGCATGCATGTAGCTAGCACAGCATGTATGTAGCTAACACAGCATGTATGTAGCTAACACAGCATGTATGTAGCTAACACAGCATGCATGTAGCTAGCACAGCATGTATGTAGCTAACACAGCATGCATGTAGCTAACACAGCATGTATGTAGCTAACACAGCATGTATGTAGCTAACACAGCATGCATGTAGCTAGCACAGCATGTATGTAGCTAACACAGCATGCATGTAGCTAACACAGCATGTATGTAGCTAACACAGCATGTATGTAGCTAACACAGCATGTATGTAGCTAACACAGCATGTATGTAGCTAACACAGCATGTATGTAGCTAACACAGCATGTGTGTAGCTAACACAGCATGTATGTAGCTAACACAGCATGTAGGCCTCAATGTTTTTAACTTCTCTAGGGTAGGGGGCAGCATTCGGAATTTTGGATGAAATGCATACCCAAATTAAACCGCCTGCTTCTCGGGCCCAGAAGATATGATATGCATATAACTGGTAGATTTGGATAGAAAACACTCTAAAGTTTCCAAAACTGTTAAAATTGTGTCTGTGAGTATAACAGAACTGATTTGGCAGGCGAAAACCTGAGAAAAATACATTCAGGAAGTAGTTTTTTTTGTTGGTTTTGTAGTTTTCTATCCATGCCATTACAGTATCCATTGACTTAGGACTCAAATTGTAGTTTTGACTGCGTTTGAGCCTGTGGATTACTAAAGAAAACGCGCAAACAAAACGGAGGTTTTTGGATATAAAGAGACTTTATCGAACAAAAGGAACATTTATTGAGTAAATGAATGTCTGCTCATCAAAGGTAAGGGATTAATTTTATCTCTATTTCTGACTTGTGTAACTGTTCTACTAGGCTGGTTACTGTTTGTAATGATTTGTCTAGTGGGCTATGTTCTCAAATAATCGTAAGGTATGCTTTCGCCGTAAAGCATTTTTTAAATCTGACACCGTGGTTGGATTCACAAGAAGTTACTCTTTAAACCTATGTAAAATATGTTTTGTTTTCTGAATTTTTATAATGAGTATTTCTGTATTTGAATTTGGCGCCCAGCAGTTTCACTGGCTGTTGAAGAGGTGCGACGCTAACGTCTCACGTACCCAAGAGAGGTTCAGAGGCTTCTGCTCCTTGTCTAATTTTCCTTAATGCCCACCACTGTTAAAGAACTGCAGGTAAAGGTAAAAGTAATTCCCTAAGCTCTCCTCCTCCCTCCCTCATCTGTCCTATTCTCCAACCTTCTCTTTTCTAAAATCTCTCTCCTCCTGTGGAATGTGGCCAGTGTCAACTGTGGTCTATGTGCAGCCTTGAGGCTTTTCTCCTCTTCCACCTTCCTCTTTCCCCACACTCCCCCTGTTCTACTCCCCTCGCACTCTCTCCTCCCGTCTCGTCTCTCTCAGTCTGGGTGGAATGTGGTCTCAGTGGCCAGTGTCAACTGCGGTGTATCTGCAGCTTGAGTCAGCCTTGGGGCTAGAGTCAACATGGCCGTGCTCTGTTCATACAGGCCCAGCCCGCTAAGTGAATAATTATACTGGAAGACCACCGCTTCACAGCCCGGCACGGCCGCACCATGTTAGTTTCCACTTCGTCTACTGTCAGTAGAGTACACCTCTCTAAACTATAGAAAGGTGTTTTTTTGTTCACTCTGGGACTTTTCATGATGTATGATTTAGAAATGATGAAAACTTGGAAGGGTGATAAAAGGTCCATCACATATTACAGTACCTTTCAATCCCCCCTGTCGGTACAGTAGGACATGCCAGAACAGCAATGGATGTTTGGAACGTTTTAGGTGGTAAAGATAATCAATATTAATATCAGCAGTTCATCTAGAACTCAAAAAACGTATAGCTTCTCAGTGCTGCTTTGCTGAAGTGGACCTCATAACCCCCCCTCACATCTTTACAGTACCTCTCAGAGCCCTGGGGATTCCATTGAGGGGGCAGCAGAACCCCTGACAGCCTAATTTGGGTTTGATTAATGGTGGGAGGCTCTAATACTATCTAAATGAGGGGAGGTGTGAGCCTGCAGAGAGCCTACTGGACAGTCCTCTAGCAGAGCAAGGTGTGAGCCCACCGAGAGCCTACTGGACAGTCCTCTAGCAGAGCAAGGTGTGAGCCCACAGAGAGCCTACTGGACAGTCCTCTAGCAGAGCAAGGTGTGAGCCTGCAGATAGCTTACTGGACAGTCCTCTAGCAGAGCAAGGTGTGAGCCTGCAGAGAGCCTACTGGACAGTCCTCTAGCAGAGCAAGGTGTGAGCCCGCAGAGAGCCTACTGGACAGTCCTCTAGCAGAGCAAGGTGTGAGCCCACAGAGAGCCTACTGGACAGTCCTCTAGCAGAGCAAGGTGTGAGCCCACAGAGAGCCTACTGGACAGTCCTCTAGCAGAGCAAGGTGTGAGCCC